>NC_142587.1:92591291-92905041 GCF_965207765.1 Zootoca vivipara
TGGGTTCCTATGAGGAGGATTCTGCTGGTTCCTCTTGGCCTGAGCAGTAGAGAAATGGCCTTACAACCCAATATGTTGGGGAACTGGAGCTGGAGTCAGGGGCAGGTCAGCAAAAATATTGGTGTGGTGTGAAATTAACTCTTCAGTCAAAGAAACCAAAACAGCACAGGCCTAGTGATGCTAGCCTGTATGGAGCTTTACTTTTTCTTCTAAACAACAGAAAAAATAAATGCATACTCGACCACAAGACATTGACTATTGCATTTTTTTTGCTCTGTAAAACTCTCTTGGGCTGCTGTTCCCCCTACGGAATGCTTGAAACCATGTTGTGCTTTTGATGTTAAACGCCTCAAATTTATAAGTCCTTTCCTGCTGGCATTTGTATTTGAGTGTGGGGTGGTGCATCCACAGCTGTAAGTCAAAGGTTGGTGCAATGCAAATAGCAGCTTTGGGGAGGCATGTGGGAGCTTCCAGCTGCAGCTCTTGTGTTTTGAGGGAGGAATCCTATTCTTTCCTAATACTGGGGTTGAATTATCATCCTAGGCCACACCAATGCGCACTCAGAAGTGGGCTACACACACACAGCTTTGGGCAAGAGCTTCAGGTGAGGCTGAGAACCATGTGGCCCTCCAGTTCTTGCTGGACTGCAACTCCCCATCCCCCCCCCGGTCTGTTGACCATGCTGGCTGGTGCTGATGGGAACTGGAGTCCAGGAACATCTGGAGGGGCACAGGTTCCCCATCCCAATGTAGGGCATGGCGTGATTGTGCGCCTACAGTACAAGCATAGGCTTGAGTGTGTGCAAGGTGTGGAAGGGAGCCTGATGCTTAGCACCCTCGTCACATTGGATGTTGCTGGACTCCAACTCCCATCAGCACCAGCCAGCATGGCCAATGTTCTGGGAGGATAAAAGTTGGGAGTCCCATCAACATCCAGGGTTTCCCATCCCTGATACAATGGTTCAGAAGAGCTGCCTACATTTTTTGGGGGGGGATCTCTTGTGGGGTCATAGTGTCTTTGCAGGCTGTCTTGTTGAACTGCAATTCAAACACTTACCACTGGCAATATCTCCTTAATTCAGTGATAGGCTAGCATTGATAACAGTTTTCTGGAATCCCAGCAGTTGCAGGATGTGACAGGTACAGTCAAACCTTGGTTTACGCCTACCTCTGTTTGCGACCGCTTCGGCGAGCGACTGCCACGGACCCTGAAGTGTTTACATCCGGGTTCCGCGGCATCAGATGCGCAGACGCGATCTGCACACCTCGGGCGTGCGCAGAAGCGCTCTATTGGCTCTTTGCGCACTTGCAGAAGTGTGCCTTCGGGGAGCGACCGCCTCCACGGAACGGATTGCGGTCGCAAACCGAGGTACCACTATACATTTCTTAACGATCTCAGTCTGTTTATCTGGCTTTATTGTGCATGTTATTACTGTGTGTAACACTGAACCGCTTTCTGTGGTTGGGAGCCACCTTAGGGATCTTGGCTGAGAAATAAGGTGGATATATATATATATATATATATATATATATATATATATATACACACACACATATACATACACACATACATACATACACATATGAAGAGAGGGTGAGCTTCATGAAGTGCTAATGTCTCTTAATTAGCAATACATCTCAGTGGGGTCTTCTCCTGTAATGGCACCCTGCCTGCTACCACGTGCCTCTAGGGTGATAGCTGGGGAGACCTGTGCCCCTCCAGATATTGTTGGACTACAACTCCCATCACCCCAACTGGGATGTTGTTTGGGGAGGGCAGATGGGGAGTTGGAGTCCAAAACTTGTGGAGGAGCATGGGGGTCTTCATCCCTGCTCTAAGCTTATTTGAAAACTGGCATTTATACCAGATGAATTGATGGAGAATATATTTTCAGTTCAGTGAAGGAAGTACATTTGCTTTGGGTAGCTGAGAGCCTAGATAGGGCGCTGTTAACCGGGGCTCTTTCATTCTGGCAGCACCTGCATTTTTCAGCCAAACTCTTTCCCCTCCCATTCTAGCAAGAGGCCTGGAAGACCCTTGGCTCTCCTGTTAGTACAGTCTTACAAACACTCCGCTGGAGCTGCAGAAGGGCTTTTTCTTCAATTTCTTTTTCTCCTTTGTGACTTCAGGGGCTGCTCTACTGGCGTCGGGGGCTGCTTTATCACAATCAGAGGGCGCTTTGCTCAGGTCACCATCCCCCTGCAGAAGCAACGTTGAAAGTTTTAACCCACTGCCATGCTAACTGAAGGGGGGGGAGGGAAAGTCTTAAACATCAGGAAAGCACACTGGTATGCGTACTTTGCACATAATACTAAACCATGGTTTACTAAAGCATGGCTTTGCACTACAAGTGAACCTGGTCCAGCAGCTCAGCTTATGGGTAAAGGTTGTTCATTGACTAAGGTTAGCGTATAAGCCTTTGCTAACATTAACTATAGCTTAGCGTTGCGTGGTAACTTGGACTTCCTCCTTAACTATGGTTAAGGACCAGGCACCACCCAAAAGCTCCAGAGCCACGAGCGAGGAGCAGCAAAAAATTCAAACCATTCTATGGTTTATTAAGTCTGGCTTATTTTCATGGGCGAAGCAGGCCAACGTTGGGTGTTGAACATGGGATATAAACAATATTGCGATTGAGGCCTCCTTCTCGGTAGTGGCACCTGCCCTGTGGAACGCCCTTCCAACAGATGTCAAGGGAATAAGCAGCTATCCAATTTTTAAAAGACATCTGAAGGCAGCCCTGTTTAGGGAAGTTTTTAATATTTGATGCTGTATTGTTTTAATACTCGAGTGGGAGCCTCCCAGTGTGGCTGGGGAGACTCAGCCGGATGGGCGGGGTACAAATAATAAATTAGTAGTAGTAGTAGTAGTAGTAGTAGTAGTATGTAACTTCCAGAGGAGCAATAGCCACTTGCTTTTCTAATATTTCTTTAGTGTGTGGTTTATCACACCTGGCATTGTCAAGTGTGGAAGCACTTCTTGACCTCTGCAGCTTCAGGCTGTGGATCGGGAAGTAATCTGCAAGGGGCTGGGCATGGTGAGACAGATTAAAGGCTCCCTGCACACAGAAAGATAGCACCACTGTCATATGCCATCACCTACTGTAAAAGTCCCAGGCAGGGATGGGGAATCTGTAGTTCGGCTACATCCAGAGAGTCACAACTCCTACCATCCCTGGCCTTGCTAGCTGTGGTTGATAAGGCGTGAAGACCAACCGCATATTAATGTGACCCACAGGTTTCTCACCCAGGATAAATACAGTGGTTCCTTGGTTTTCGAATGTGCCTCGGAAGTCAAACTTCCTCGGCGGCTTCCCATTTGAGTTTTCCATATTAATTTTGCCGTTTTGAGGCTTCCGTATTGAGTTTTCGGATTTCGAACGTTTCGGAAGTCGAATGGTCTTCCAGAACGGATTGCTTTTGAAAACCGAGGTACCACTGTACAGTTGTACCTTGATTCTCAAACGTAATCTGTTCCAGAAGTCCGTTTGACTTCCAAAAACATTCGATAACCAAGGCGCGGCTTCTGATTGGCTGCAGGAGCTTCCTGCACTCAAGCAGAAGCCGTGTCGGACGTTCGGTCCAGGACAGCCGTCAGCCGTCAAAAGTCCACTGTTTGAGTATTTGGGAACGCAGCATCTGCTTCTGCTGCCCTTGCTTTGCATTTTCCAAAGAAATTGTGAGCGACACAAGGAAACTCACTGCTGTGATAGCGGGCGCGGGGATCTGGGGTTTCTCCTGCTGCTCTATGAGTTTCCCGATCTCTTCCCGGCACTGATCCAGCTCTGCCTCCAGCTTCTCCCGTCGTAGCCGCTCGTACTCTAGCTGCTCCTGCAGATCACCAATGGTCCTGGAATCATAGGACTGTAGCGTTGGAAGGGGCGTCGAGGGTCATCATAGTCCCACCCCTGGCAGTGCAGGAATCTCAACTAAAGAATCCATGGCAAGGGGCTACTCAAACTCTGCTTTAAAACCTCCAAGGAAGGAGAAACCCACCAACCTCCGAGGGAGTCTTACTTACTTACTTTATACTTTATTCGACCGATAGTCAGAACAAAAACATTTCTCAATACAAAGATAAACATATAAAACTGAAGGCATCAGAGGGATACATAAAAACATAAAAAAATATAAAACTGAAGACATCAGAGGGATACATAAAAATATAAAAATATAAAACTGAGGGCATCAGCGGGATACATAAATGGGGTATGACCGCGCTACTAAACCTCCTACAAGTAACCCACATCAAGACATTCGATTATACGTTTCTGACACTTGAGCGCCAGGAAGAGGAATTTAGCCACAGAGAAGGTTATTTTCACAGTGGGCTTGTTTAGCAAATATGCTGCCTGCCGTTCTCTTAGTCGGGAACTAAACTGGGGTAAATACGGGGCTATAAGACATTGCCTTAAATCATTATAAAAGGGACAACTCAGTAGAATGTGTTCTGTAGATTCTACCTCACTCAAGGCACAATGGCACATTCTCTGACCGTATGGGACTCCTCCAAATCTTCCCCTCAAAACCGCCGAATCAAGGACATTCAGTCTAGCCGCAGTAATTAGTCTGCGGTATTCCACGTAGTGGATATCCGCCAGGTAACGGGCTGGTGCAGACCGATACACCTGCTCCCCTAAAAACATCCCAGATTTCACGCGGGCTATGTCCTCCTGTCTGGCGATATCCCCCAATCTCTGAGCGATCATCGCTTTAGCGCGACTGTACGTCATGGACTCAATATAAAGGGAAGACAGGCCGCACTTTTGCACTTCCTCTACCACTTCCCTTTCCCATGGAGATTTAAAATTATCCCTCAGAATCAGGGGGGCCAAACCCATCGGTCTGAAACATAGTTTGAGCCATAGCCATAATTTCGCTTTCAGGGCCACATACGTAAAGGCTTGGCAACCGGTCTCCAATCTCATGATCGCACCCGCAACAGAAGGGGGGATCCTGAGAATGGCCCTGAGGAATTGTGATTGGATGGATTCCAATCTTACAAAGTCCCTACGCGTACCCAAGGCAATGCCCACCAAAAGTAGTGGGAGAACTTTCATTTTAAAGAGTCGCAGGGCAACATCCACTGTTTGTGCCTGTTTCTTGGAGTACAGGGATCTAATCAACAGAGCTGCTTTAGAAGCATTTGCGGCTATATATTCTCTGTGTGCCAAGAAGGACCTGTTTGATCGAACTATCTGACCCAGGTATTTGAAGCAACTAACCTGCTCTATGGGAATACCATTAATTGACCACAAATTAGGTTTTGGTCGAGCAGCAAAGACCATTATTTTGGTCTTGGCATAAATTAAGATGGAGCTCGTGTTGGGTCACGTATTCATGAAGAGCTCGAAGCATCCTCCTTAACCCAATGGGGGAGGTAGCTAAAAGGGCGGCGTCATCCGCATACAGGAGGACATTCAAGGCTCTACCTGCTAATTTTGGCGGGTGGAAAGCAGCATTGGTCATATGGGCCACTATCACTTCTCCGAGGGAGTCAGTTCCACCGTCTCCCACTTTTACCTGTAGAAAACCAAGACGGTGCTGAAAAGACTGGAGAGCAGGGTTCGAATCCCCACTCATCCAGGAAGCTCACTGGGTGACTTTGAACCGATCACCATCTCTTAGCCTAACCTACATCACAGGCTTGTTGTGAGGGTACAGTGGAGAGGAAGAGAAAAACCATGAACACCAGAAAAAGGTGGTATATAAATGTAATTTTAAAAAACCCCAATAAATACTGCTTCCACTTCACCCGCTGAGGAGCACAGGGGCTGCCAAGGTTGTGCCCGTGGGCGCGATGGTGCCCTTGAAGTCTTCCCTGGTGCTCTGAAGTCTCTTAGTTCCACCTCTCCCTCTCTCTCATTGTCCCCTTGGTCATGAGTTGATGCAGGTGGTTGTACATAGAGCTGGAGGAGGAAGTCAGAAGAATGGCGCTCTTTCCCACTTCCTCTTTCAGCTCTATGGCCTTTTCAAGGCTCAGATTGATCCCACTGGATCCTACTTTTACCCAACTACATTGGAGGACTGGAGTATGTTTGTTTGTGCACATCGTTGCAAGTTGATCCATTAGGGCAAACAGGGCACTGCCCCACCAGCCTGCCCCCCGTCGGCCTCTTTGCGGCTTACAACCAGTCCGTAGGGTAGCACTGCCTATCCATGTAGAACAAAGCGAGGAAGAGAAGGATGGGGACAAAACCAGAACTGGTTGGCTCAGCCTGTGATTGGCACTGACTCCATCTGCAGTTTGGGTTCCCTGCCTTCCGCGTTGCCAGTTCCAATGGGCACCAGCCACCACTGGTGCACAATGCATGCATACATACTCACTCTTGCTGACGCTTGGGGTAGGATTCTGATCCAAAGCAGGCCAGTGAAAAAGGACCAGAGCAAGTGGCACCTATGCACACACTCGTGAATCCAAACATGCCCTGGGAACTAAAAAGGTTGGTGACCCCTGGCATGGTATAAAAAAAACACCAAATGACACCTACAAACCACTGTCCTGGCTGCAAAAGACACACAGCAATCTATGTGGCAAAGACCTTTGGCCACAAGGACCAAATTAAACCTACTTTTGGTCGTCCGACAAAGCCTTGGCAATTTAGCAAGCAAGTGTTGTTTGTGGCTGGTCTTCCATGCACAACAGCTGGCAGAGGGCAGCAAAGCAACAAAGTTTTAAGCAAGATCTTAAAATTTCTATCAACAAGGGACAGGGCAGAGGAATACCTGCAATACGCCAAATGGGGCCTCTTGGCACTGTCATCTGTCCAAAGTCCTGTTCCTCCAACACACACATTCATGCCCAGAGATGCCAACATACTGGTTATTGTTTGGGCACCATTTTGTGGGAAAGTGGCATATAAATAAACAGATGGTGGTGAAGCCACACAAGCCATTGATACATGTGCCAACTTGAGCACTTAATACCCACTCTGCTTTTGCAAGACCTTCATCATTTAGTGCAGCAGCACCTTAACTTTGGAACTCCCTGCCTATTGAGATCAAGTAGGCGCCTTCGCTATACAGTGGTACCTCGACTTATGAAGACGATCCGTTCCGCAGCTGTCTTCGTAAGTTGAGGTTTTCGGATGTCGAAGCGCCGCTTTTGCGCATGCATGAAGCACGATTTCGCACTTCTGCACATGCACCGAACACGGGGGGACACGCAGTGAAAAGACTTCTGGGGTTGTCGACTTCGGAAGTCGAAACCTTCAGAAGTCGAAGCATTCGGATGTCAAGGTATGACTGTACTATTCTCAGTGCCTGCTGAAAACATTCTTGTTCAGACAAGGTTACCCAGATGCTTAGAAAGTCGAGTTGATTTTAACCAGCTTTAGTATTTTAACTTTTGCATGTTTTAAAATACAGTGGTACCTCGGTTTATGAACACAATTGGTTCCGGAAGTCTGTTCATAAACTGAAGCGTTCATAAACTGAAGCGAACTTTCTCATTGAAAGTAATGGAAGGTGGATTAATCTGTTCCAGACGGTCCACGGAGTACTTAAATTGAAGCGTTCATAAACTGAAGCGAACTTTCCCATTGAAAGTAATGGAAAGTGGATCAATCCGTTCCAGACGGGTCCGCGGAGTACTCAACCTGAAGCGTACTTAACCCGAAGCATGGGTGTAGTTGGTCCCGGAAGTCTGTTCATAAACTGAAGCGTTCATAAACTGAAGCGAACTTTCCCATTGAAAGTAATGGAAAGTGGATTAATCCGTTCCAGATGGGTCCGCGGCGTTCGTAAACCGAAAATTCATAAACCGAGGTGTTCATAAACCGAGGTTGCAAAAAAAAAAAAAAACCCTTGATTTTATTGTCTTATATTTTTGTAAATGGTGTTTGGGTGTCTTCTTTTTAAAAAAACAATCAAGAAGTGCATAAATTTTATGGGGGGGGAATTGACACAGCACCAGCTTCCCTCAGCACTGCGAACCCTGAGAGTTTCACAAAAACCGGAGGCCGTGTTGCAAAGCTCTTACCTGAGAAGCTGCCTCTCTTTAATCTTGACCTGCCTCTCCTCGGGGGTGATCCCTCCCAGCTGCTTGTAATCGCTGGTGGCGATTTCCAGGAGATTCTTCAGCTCTTCCATTTTCTGATAGGCTCTTTCTGCAAGAGACCATAGAACATCAGCGGAGCCTGCTGGACCAGGCGAAACCCCATCTTGCCTATCACCCTGTTCTCACGGCGTGTCCAAAGGAAAACTTCAAGCAACACCTGAGTGCAACAGTGCCCTCCCTCCACGCTTCTCCACAGCTGGTATCCAGAGGTCTTCTGCCTCCGACAGCAGAGGGAGAACTTAGCCACTGTGGCTAGCATCCATTGACAGCCTTCATCCTCTTTTTAAAGCCATCCAAGTTGACAGCCATCACTGCTCCTGGTGGGAGCAAATCCCACGGCTTAACCATGCACCGTGTGAAGAAATTATTTTGTCTGTACTGAACCTTCTGACACTGAGCTTCATTGGGTGGCCCCAAGTTCTAGTGAGTTCTCTCTAGGTATCTGGCCCAAACCAGGAGGCATCGTCCCCGACGCCTATTCACTAGGAAACCCACCTCTGAAAGAGAATGGTTATTAAGCAATGCAGGAAGAAGGGGTCTATCAGTGGCCATTGGCTGTAGTGGCTATTTGGACCCAGCAAGGCTCTTCCTACACCGTTTGGGCGGGGGGGGGGGGGGCTCCAGAACTTCCATCTGCGTGCTGGAGGCTGGAGGCAAAGGAATGGTGGGAGACACCAGCTGGAGAACCCCCAGGGGAAGAAGGCTCAGAACCAGGGGAGTGGAGGTGGGATGACGATGAGTGGTCAGAGGGAGCAGACTGAAAGGAGGAGGTGCCAGAAGCTAAAGGGCAACAGTGTTTAGTGAGCAGGAAGAGGCTGTAGCAGAGAGCAGTCCAGAAGCGGAGGCAGAAGCGGAGGCTGGAGAGGAGCAGGGCCACAAACCTGGCTACAGGCCCATCAAACATGGCTGCCCACCTGCCAGCTGATGCCGGGCAGATGTCCACCTGCTGGACTTCCTTCCTTTCTGCCCTTAGCCCTTTCTTCTCCCTAAACAGAGAGAGGAAGACCCACAACTCACCGCGACTATCTGCTCGGTCCTCTTTCTTGATATACACATCGCTCTTGCTGTCGGTGCTCCCTTCCACGCCATGACTTTCAAAGAATCGTGGGTCGTCAACGTCAATCTCCTCATCAGAGTCGTTCCCCATCTTTTTGCGTAGGTACTCCACAGTGGCCAGCTGGGCAAACCTACGCAGTTCAGATACCCGTTAGGAGGTCATTGGGGAACGCTAGACAACAACCAGGGCTCCCGCCACTGATGGCAATTTGTGCTCCCTCCAGTTTAGCGGCAGCTCCTAC
The DNA here is from genome assembly GCF_965207765.1 of Zootoca vivipara. Classification (NCBI taxonomy): domain Eukaryota; kingdom Metazoa; phylum Chordata; class Lepidosauria; order Squamata; family Lacertidae; genus Zootoca; species Zootoca vivipara. Next base: position 92,600,648 of record NC_142587.1, read on the forward strand.
TTAGAAGCATAGAATTGTAGTGATGACCCCAGGGGTCATGTGGTCCAGCCCCCTGCAATGCAGGAATCACAGCTGAAGGATCCTTGACAGATGGCAACCCAAACTCTGTTCGAAAACTTAATTGACTGGAGGATCATAAAGAGTTTAGACCAGGGGTAGGCAACCTAAGGCCTGTGGGCTGGATGCAGCCCAATTGCCTTCTCAATCCGGCCCACGGACGGTCCGGGAATCAGCGTGTTTTTACATGAGTAGAATGCGTCCTTTTATTTAAAATGCATCTCTGGGTTATTTGTGGGGTGTGCCTGGTGTTTGACATAAGTAGAATGTGTGCTTTTATTTAAAGTGCATCTCTGGGTTTTTTGTGGGGCATAGGAATTCATTCATATTTTTTCCCCAAAATATAGAATCATAGAATCATAGAGTTGGAAGAGACCACAAGGGCCATCCAGTCCAACCCCCTGCCAAGTCCCACATGGTCTGAGGGACGGTGGACCGGCTCACGGCTGAAAAAGGTTGCTGACCCCTGGTACAGACCATTGGTTCTTCTAGAACAGCGCAGCCTACAGTGGCTGGCAGTGACTCACATAACTTTCCCAGCCTTAGCTCAAGATGCCAGGCATGTCGCATGCAGACAGCTTCTAGGAGCCACGGGTGAGAGGTGAGTGGAGGGTGGGGACCAAAGGTGTACAAGCTCCCCCAGAACATGTCTCCCAGCAGAGCTTTGCAAACTGGATCTTCAATGTGGCAGAGTTAAATCAACCCTGAGCGATTTTGCCAGAACTGAAGCCCAGAGGGATTCATGATAATAATAAATAATAATAATAATTTATACCCTGCCCATCTGGCCAGGTTCCCCCAGCCACTCTGGGCGGCTTCCAACAAAATATTAAAATACAGAAATCCATCAAACATTAAAAGCTTCCCTATACAGGGCTGCCTTAGTCCAGATTAGCCAGAACAAATCCCAAGAGGATCCCCAGCCAAGTGTTATAAACGGACACCTCCTGGCAACGTCTTTTGGCGTCTCTCCGGCATTGTTGGGAATATTGCAGTCCGCTTCCCTGTTGATCAGCCACTCCAGGACATGCAAATGACCTTGCCCAGCAGCTTCAGGGTGAAAGAGAAGGAAATAAAACGTTAAAGGCGGCCATTTCCATTGGGCGCAGCCGTGTTCGTCTGCGTGGCAGCAAAGCAACAAAGAATGTTGTGGCACTTTGCATTTACTACATCCTAAGCTTTTTGAAGACCACAAGCCCCTGTCACCAGATGCATGGAGCATTTTCCTATACTGGCAAGCATTTAATACACATGGAAGGATGTGAGCGAGAGGGAACAGAGGGAAATTAAATGCAAGAAGGGCAGAAATGCAGCCACTTTGAAAACAGGAGTGAATGATTTTGGTAGGAAGAGAACAGCAATATGAAAACACGATTCTCACTAACCTTTGTGCAAGAGTGTGGATCCCTGATCGTCCCTCTCATTAACAGTGATGATATGGTTTTCCAGCAATGTTCTTAATGTCTCCACGTCCCCTCTGAAAGCAGCATCGTGGCCTGGAAATGCTAAATCTATGCAGAGAGACAACAGAAGGAGCTGTAGTAGCCCTCCGAATAGCAGTTTAAGAGCTCCACTAGGTTGGAAAAAGGAGTTCTAGAAAGCCAAACACTTCAACCAAGAGTGATGGAGCCCAGGCAATCCATGACAGGCTGGATTCTCTGATCTGTGCAACTTAGGAGAGTTGATCAGTTTTCACTGGGATGGTGTGATTTAGTCATGCCTCCAAGCTGAATGGCTAGAATAGTATCTGAATTAATGGCTGCTCGCCACAATTGCTATATTCTACCTCCATTGTTGGAGGTAGTGTGCCTCTGAATCCCACTTGCCATAAATCAAAAAGTGGGGAGAGTTCCTGTTGAAATCAGGTCCTGTTTGAAGGCTTTCTTTGGCCTACATTATCAGGTCTTTCTTATGTTCTTAATATTCAATCACCCTCAATGCAAACACACAGCAGTCTCAGAGGAGACTGTATTGTCATGAAACCCTGTAGCATACTTCCTCTTACGGTATTTTGTAGTTTTCACTTTAATTTATTCTCAATTTGCTAATCACCAGGAGTCACCGAAGGACATTGAAGGCTTGTCCTCCTGGTCAATGGATAAGTGACCCAGCTTGTGTCTTCAAGAGCATCACTCACCCACTTCCAAGGGCATCTTTGCATAAGGATTAGAAACATGCTTCTCTTTTAAACTCCTTTGAAGACAAATTCCGAGCCTAGTATTCAAGCTCAGTCCCATGGAATCACAGCATGGCCCTGCTTATGGGAGAGCCTCTTCATCTCCATGGGTTGAAAGGGCTTTGGGCCTTTTTTCTGCCACCTCTTGTTGATGCACCCTTAACAAACTACAATTTTCTGATTTGCCTCAGGTGGCAAAATGTCGTGAACCAGCCCTGGACTGCACTCAGGGCGCTTCTGGTTCTTAAGACCAATTGAGGAAGATGATTCATAACAAGAGCTAACAGTCTCGAGGATCCCTTCTCAGGGCTTTCAGCTAACCAACCCTCTTTTGTCTTCCAAATGCATGGAAGGAATGGTTGATAAAAATTATTAGCTGAGAGGGCCAATTGAACGTGTTTAAGAGAAAAATCATTGTTAACATTTATTAAGGATTAGAAAGTTCAAATGGACCTTTTACGTGAAAGAGAAAATGAACTTGTGAGACTGAAAAAATATTTGCTTATAGTAAATAGAATACAGTAGTTAATGAGCGAATACTATATTTAGCTGACAGAGAACCAGAAGCCTTTTTATCCTTTCCCATTTTCTCTTCTTTCTCTTTCCCCCCTTTCTTTCCCTTTTCCCCAATCTTTGTTCCTGCTCCTTTTTAGATTAGATTTTTGAAGTATTTGTTTTATTTTAGTGTATTATTTTTTTAAAAAAACTTTGTATTGGGTATTGTATTGATAAGTACAGTTGTACCTTGGTTGTCGAACGGAATCTGTTCTGGAAGTCAGTTCGACTTCCGAAAATGTTAAAAAACCAAGGCGCAGCATCCGATTGGCTGAAGGAGCTTCCTGTACACAATCAGAAGCCGCGGAAGCTGCGCTGGACATTCGGGTTCCAAAGAATGTTCTCAAACCGGAACACTCACTCCCAGGTTTGTGGCGTTCGGGAGCCAAAATGTTCAAGTCGAAAGGCGTTTGGGATCCAAGGTCACAACTATCAATAAAATAGGCCTAAAAATAATAATTTTAAAAACCTCATGATTGACTGGGACCAGAAAGAGAGACTTCCCAGTGTCCATTACCAGGTTGCGGAATTCTCTGCAAAGAGAGATGGCCCTTGCCCCTTCCTTGATGACCTTCCATCATGGTGTAAAGACCTTCCTTCTAGGGAGGCCTTCTGTGATTAGTAATTTCAGTGACAGGATTTCACTGTCGCTATTATGACCTTACATATAATCTATATATAAAAATGTAAACTGGACATGTGGGTGTGTCTCCACTTTTCTACGAAACCGCTTGACCGATTGCGTTCAAATTTTGACACAACGTCCCAAGTGAACATGAGAGTGACCCCATACTGTTTGCGTAGACAGATGTCACACCTGGGCCACGTAAAAGCCCCAAAACCACGTGTTCCAGAACTCACAACTCAGACGAAAGTGCATGCTGGGAGTACAGGAGAGATTGCAAAACAGCGCCCTCTAGCGACGGCTGCACTGGTACTGCACCTAGGAAAGCTTCCCTCTCCACAGCATATTGGCTCGGCTTTCCAGACTGGGCCGAGTGGAGGTGGGGGCTCGCCTGGGTGGGCGATGGGGGAAGGCGGGATAGGTCATGGGTCGTGACAGGGTATGCCCAGCCACATGGATAAGCTGGGGGTGGGGGAGGAGGGGTGGCATACTTCATGGGTCGGGACAGGGTGGGGACTGTTAGGATTTCATAGTAGATTCTGTTCCACCTTAAAAAGGAACAGACTTGGCAGAGGATGTTGAATGTATCACATGATGTATATTTCCGCTTGTTTGTACTTCTGTGATGTTAGTTTTGCTTTCGCTTTGAGGATGGAGACAGACACGTTTGGTCTATCTTCCGAGATGCTTTAGATGCTTTGTAATAAACGCTTGTAAATATGCAAGGACTTCTCTGTGAGTATTCCTTCTGCTGCTGCTGCTGCTGCTGCCATACCACGCTAACGCTGGAGATGAGCTCTGCTGATTGCGTGCTCAGGTCACTGAGACCCTGAGTCGTGTTCCATGGGAATCACCGGGACTGAGGAGAAGAGGAGGCTGCCGGCTGGACCTCCCAATGGTGATCTCCCAACAGGGATAACCACAGGGATGAGCCGGGGGTGCGGGGAGGAGGGGATGGGATAGCTCATGGGTCAGGACAGGGTGGGGGGAGTCACAGGGATGAGCCTGTGTGAACAGAACACACGTAAAACATTTCAACAAAATGAAGGGGGACTCTGACGGTGAGGGGAGTCTGAAGGGGGACTCTGAGGGTCCATTTAACAGATTGAGCCACAGCAACACGTGCCTGGGCCAGCTAGTGATTATATAAAGAGGTGGGGGTGGGGGTGGGGGGGTGTTGGCTTTCAGGGATTGAACCTGGGACCTTCTGCATGCAAGGCAAATCCTCCACCACTGAGCTATGGCCCATCCCTCGCAACCAGGTACTCACAGTCCCCCTTTTCCAATTCGCCTTCCTGTTTCTCCAGATCGTCAATGTAGTTGACAACACTGTCCTTGTAGAACCTCTCTGCCAGGTCTCTTGGGGTGTCCCCGTGGTCGTTTCTGGCTTTCTGGAGGAGTGTGGGCATCTTGCTCACCAGGAACTTGAAACAATGCAAGTGACCCTCCATTGCTGCCAGGTGAACTATTAGGAAGATTGTTTGGACTGTTAATATATTTTACATAAAAAGACTTCTTTTATACTGCTTTTCTAGGCAGCGAGGCTTCTCAAGGTGCTTTACAAGTTAAAAACCTGCAGATTTTTTTAAAAATGCAGTCAACTACATAGCAGTGTTAAACGTTCTCTTTCAACACACACACACACACACAAAAACCCACCTCTGTGACAGTTAAAACTACAATTAGCACTGTTACTCAGTGGAAAGTAGAGTGAGGAACATATTGGTGCAGAGTTCTGCAGATTAGATTAAAAAATGCATTTAACTTTATGAGTAGTTTCTCCCACAGACCAGCAAACTAACAATATTCAAAGAGAAAACATCTTCTCAAGCACCTGGATACAATTTATGGGATTTTTCCCAGTGGCAGCAATAACATCCACCTATAAATTGAATGGGGTGTATGGGGTGTTAGGGGAAGAATAGTACCCCTGGTCATGCTCCTTCTGGGGTAGTTTGTCCACTTTGGTCCCCACCCTGCACTCAGCTCTCACCTGTGGTTCCTAGATGCTATCAGCATGCGAGTCTTGTCTGGGCAGCCCAGGACCTCCCTGCACAGTGGCCAGGCTTGTTGCCCCTGGGAGATCACTTCAGTGCTGCTAATGCAGCAGGTAAGGTAGCCGTGTTGGTCTGCCGTAGTCGAAACAAAATAAACAAATTCCTTCCAGTAGCACCTTAGAGACCAACTAAGTTTGTCATTGGTATGAGCTTTCGTGTGCATGCACACTTCTTCAGATTTGTTGTTGTTACCAGTGACAAACCAACAGCTCATACCAATGACAAACTTAGTTGGTCTCTAAGTTGCTACTGGAAGGATTTTTTTTTTTCATTTTGTTTCGGCTAATGCAACAGTTTGACTTTACGCCCAGAGGTGCACTCCATTGTCTCTTGAGACCAATGGATGCAAACAAGAAAATGAATTGTTGTGGGTTGTTGAGAAGAGAAGAAGGAGAAAGATTGTTACCCAAGGGGAATTCTGTTGCTCAAGTGGAGGGGCAGCATTAGATATGACCCAAATTTTGTAAAAAGTACGCATAGAAACATTGCACTTTCCACCATCACTGACTCAGGTTATTCTCGCTATCTGTCTCTCTGTAACAAAAAGATTCCCCTCTTATCATTGTTCCCCAGTCCATTACAATGATCATCTCTCCCCCCCCTTTCTGTACCTGGAAGATTTCCATTGTTGTCCACATCATCTAAAGTCGCTCCCCATCTAAGAAGAAGCTGGACACAGCCAAGCCGGCCGTGAAAAGCAGCCTTGTGAATCGGCTTCCAGTCGTACTTGTCAGAAACGTTGACGTCCTGGTTTGGAAGAGGAAAAGCAGATTTTTTAAAATCTCCAGATTTTAAGTTGGGGAAGTGGAAGTGTTGGTAGATCTCAAAGACCTGGGCAAGGAAGATGCCACCATGCCCAGAAGTGGGAAATTTCAGCCTGACATCTAAGCCTCCAGAGGAAGGCCTGCCCCCAAAATGGGGGTCAGGCCACTGCAGACCCCAGACCATTGAGTTTCCCATAATCCTGTAGCAGAGTGGAGCTTGTTACAGCCCATTCCACTATGAGGTCAGAGCAGGAGACCATAAAAGAATCCTGCTAAATCGGACACAGAGCCCCTTAAAAAAGGCTTGCTAGATGTGCCTAGAATTACTATCCAGACCACTAGCCCTCTTCCCATATTGGCCAACCAAATGCCAAAGCAGGACGTCCCAATTTCATGCTGTGATGCGCCCCCCCCCCCAAAAAAGCACTTTCTACAAGGCAGTGCTTGTAGCGGCACCCCAAAATGAAAAAGCACTTTTTTTCCTAGGGGAAACCACAGCATGAAATCGTGTGAGATGACAGCATCCAAAATGGCCGCGGTTCACTTGCGAGAAAAAAATGGGAAGATGGCGTCCTGGAAGGCTGTGTCCTGGATTTGGCCATTGAGGTGTTGGAGGATATGTTATTATTAATCACAAAGGAGGGGCGGAATTTGCACCAGGACTGCAAGTTAGTAAAGTAGGCTTAACCCTTTACTCCTCTTCACCCCCACCTTCCAAGGGCCCAGCAAAAATTTCCAGTAGCACTTTTTAGCCCTCAGAAGAGGGTAATTTCATTGGGGCCGCAGTAGCGGGCAGAAGACTTTAACTCTTTCCTCTCCTCGAGTGATGATCAGGTCTCCCATTTGGTGGCTATTAAAAAATTTTAAACAACCATGGCATTTGAAGTGGCATGTTTAGCATCATGTTGACTTTGGCCCTCTGCCTTGAAGCCCAATGAGTGGCCTTTGGCCAGTCATGATCTCTCAGCCTAATCTACCTCACAGGGTTGTTTTGAAGATAACTTGAGGAAAAGGATTGACATTTTGGGGTGCTTTGAGATCCATTTAAAGGTGTGGGATGGAACACTGGGGCAGACAAGTCACAACAGTTCCTAGAGTGTCCACTAAGAGGAACTCACCTGGAAGGACACCTGACTAAGTTCAGTTCCTGTTCCTCCAGATATGCAGATGAGATGGATTAGCTGGCAGACAAAAGCCCCTAGCCAGCAGCCATTCTCTCTCTTAGCCTTTTCTCCTTCAATGGGAACACATCTCCAGAGAATCTCCAGTTAGGATGGTTCTCCCTCTTGGCCTGCTGCCAAGAGAGAGACCAGATGGAGCCTCACTTTACTAAGTAGTCTCCAGATGTATATATTTGTAACTTTTCTACGTAAGCCTGCCTTTCTGAGATTATGCTGTTAACTCAGGATGTCATGTGAGTAAACTCTATCTTATTTTAATACTATTGTGTCGTGTATTTCTTTTAAGAGGGACAAAGGGGATTTGCCAGGAAGTATAATATTGAAGTATAATATTGTTGCAGAGGTTCTAACAAACCTAACACTCACACTTTGCTGCGCACAAAAGGGGAATGTCACTCTGCTGATATTGGAAGCTTGCTAACACAAGCTTGGATAGGATCTATCTAATAATATATCCTAATCCACATCCCTAACATTCCCACAAAAGGAAGGGCAGGCTAGAAAGGAGATCAATGAGTCAATGGAAATAGAAGCATGCCAATCCTCAGGAGAGGAGTGGGGAAACGGCCAGACAAGCGTTTTTCTTACCACTCCGCTACGGAGAATCGTTTGCAAAGTGTATGACTGCCCATGGGTCGCTGCCAGATGGGCGGGAGTACAGCCTCGGTCATCTTGAGTTCCAAGATCTACTCCATAAAGAAGAAGGGACTGTGAAAACACAAAGCAAAGTTCCTAGCCTCAAATTTGATCAGGAAACACAAGTTCCTTAACCTAAATTATAGCATTTAGTAGAGACACTTTGATGCTATATACAGTAATATCCAAAGAATACCCCTCTTGTGGGCTTGCCTTGAGCATCCTATTGGCCACTCTGAGAACGGGACGCTGGACTAGATGGGCCATTGGCCTGATCCAGCATAGTGCTTCTTATTTTCTTATACTTTGTCCATTTTACAAAGTAAGATAGCAAGATAGGTAGCTGTATATTGTTCTTTTTTATATAACATTTTATTAATTTTCCAAACATAACAAATAACAGCAACAACAACATTTATCAATTTCAACCATAAACCTTAATTGACTTCCCTCCACTCCCCCTGGTGGTTCCATTATTTTGCTCTTATTCATGCAAGTCCTTAAAATCTCATATTCTTAGCAATCTAATTTTTAAATCTTTTATAAGTTCAACTAATGTAAAAACCTATACACAAAGCTCACAAGGTTATGCATTAAACATTTTCCTTATTTAAAAAAAAGAAAGGAAAGGGGAAAACCAATGTCCTTTTGAGTTTCAAATTGTCTAATACGTCCTGCATAGATCACTAGATTATTCTACCAATCTTCTTTGGCGGTGGCTTCTTATAGGGATGGGCGGTAGCTGTGTATTATTCTGCACTTTGGTACTCTAAGTAGCACCTTTCCCAGTAAAGCGTTGTCTTCTCCTCTCACAATTTAACAACAGCTATTTAATGCAATTTAGCCCCCTGGCAAGCCATGCATGGGATTCCAGGGCCTTCAGCCTCAACCAGGGCCTGTGCTCCTTTGGAGAATGGAAGACGTGTAGCTTTCAGAAATATGATATATTCAGATATTTGCACCAGAATTTAGATGGAGGAAGTACAGCTCTTACAGCATGGCCATCTCAAGCAGGGCTTGTTCCCCACAGCAGTGCAGTGCTGGAGTCCAAGGCCCTTCTCCCAGCCTGCCTTCAGCCAACCTGCCCCAAGATGGATCTCCTCTTCTTCCTAGCACACCTTCAGACCCTCCAAGTGTCCCTATTTTCCAGGGACAGTCCAGAATTTACCGAAGCCATCCCAGTTTCTGATTTTATCCCAGAATGTCCTGCTTTTCCTTAGGACATCCTTATTTTCATCGGAGGGGATGCACCTTGCTAAAAACTCTCTTTTCCTTCCCCCCTCTGCAAACACAATGGCAACTTCTGTCTGCCCACGCCCTAGATTCCTATTAGATGGGCCATCAACACTTTTTGTCATAAGAGTTAACGCTGAGGCCCTGACTTGGAAAAGAAGCTTAGCCTGTATTTTTCCACTGGCCTACAATCTTCCCTTCAGTACTCCAAATAACCAAAACCTTCCCATTTATTAATTACTAGGGTTTAGGGCAGGGGTACCCAAACTAAGGCCCAGGGGCCGGATGCGGCCCAATCGCCTTCTCAATCCGGTCCAGGAATCAGCATGTTTTTACATGAGTAGAATGTGTCCTTTTATTTAAAATGCATCTCTGGGTTATTTGTGGGGCCTGTCTGGTGTTTTTACATGAGTAGAATGTGTCCTTTTATTTAAAATGCATCTCTGAGTTATTTGTGGGGCATAGGAATTTGTTCATTTTTTTTTTCAAAATATAGTCCGGCCCCCACAAGGTCTGAGAGACAGTAGACTGGCCCCCTGCTGAAAAAGTTTGCTGACCCCTGGTTTAGGGGGATCCCCCCCCCAAGAAAAAAACTTACAAAAATGTATTACAAGCAAGTTGTGCTTCCTCTTTCTGGTTACTTGGCTATGCCTTTTGATAGAATACAGGTAATTGAAAAATCTTTGTTGCATTGCATTCTTCATGAAATTATCTTTCCATTGATATATAATTTTATGGTATTACTCCAAAGATATATGGTGTTATGAGTAATCAAACCTCGGAAATACACTTTTCCCAAAAGGTTTCCACAATTTTGCCACTAGTGTAAGCAGTGTTCTTCAACCTTGGGTTCCTGGATGTTGCTGTACTACGACACCCATCAGCCCTGACCATTGCTGGGGATCATGGGATTTGTAGTCCAGCAACACCCAAGGATCCAAAGCCGGAGAACACTGAGTAAGAGTGCAATGAGTCTATGGCTGCTGGGATTCCCACTGCCGCCATGCCATCTGCTCAGGTTGGGGACGGTGTTTGTACAGGGCATTTCTAAGGCCAAAGACTTGATTAATTAGTAAGCATGGCAGGCTACGGTTGACAGATCTGTCACAAACATTCAGGACTTTAGCTTCCCGATAAAGACCAATCATTTCCAAGGTTCCTCAGAGAGAAGCTGTGGCACTTCAGTGGGTTTGAAGCAAGTTGGAACGGCATTTCTAATGAAGATTTATACTCGGCGTCTACATTAATTTCCTCTGATCTTCTAAAATGCCATGGACATGCCAAATACACACCAGCATAAAGGAGTATATAGCCTGCTGATCCATTTATTTATTTATTCATGTGAATATGTAAAAAATATGTAAGAAAACCCTGTATGATTCAAAAGCAAGAGGCGTTATTGGGGTTTGAAGATAGGCAAAAACTCTCAAGGAGAGTGAGAAGCTGGGCCAGTGAGCATTCATCTGGGGAGGGAGAGTGTCCCTTGGGAGGCAATTGCCTAGGGAGAGTACCAAGACAGGCTGTGGGGCTAGGGAGAGTACTAAGGGCCAGATAGACAGGCTTTGGGGGGGCACATTTGGGCCTGAGATTCCCCACTCCCAATCAAATCCACTTTCAAATCTAGTGGCCGCCACCACATCCTATGGCAGGGAATTCAATGTGTGAATTGTGTGAAGCCACCCTCTCTTTAATCTGCCCCAAATCTTCTGCCATCGTCACTGGATGAGCTCACGCCCTTATATTTTGAAAAAGGGAGATGCGTTTCTCTCTATCCACCCACTCGAGACCAAAATCCCAGAGCTTACAACTGTGGCAAATGTGAAACGAGAAGGGGTTTATAACCCCCCTTGTCTGAATCCAGCCTCAACCACGAGTGAATGAAGATGCTTACCTGCATACAGGCATCCTGACCTTTGATGGCGGCGAGGTGAGCCGCTGTCCAGCCTCGGACTGTCACCGCCGTCTTATCAGCTCCATTCCAGAGCAGCCACTGAAAGCACTGCAAGGACAACAGATTTGCAACCCTTGTAGCCTGCTAAGGGATGCTGGGCATTGTAACTCTGCAAAGGGCTAAACTGCAGTGCCCAGAATTCTTTGAGGGAAATAATGTGCTCTGAATGTGCCTTAAAGGGACGCGGGTGGCGCTGTGGTCTAAACCACTGAGCCTCTTGGGCTTGCCGATCAGAAGGTTAGTGGTTCAAATCCCTGTGACAGGGTGAGCTCCCGTTGCTCTGTCCCAGCTCCTGCCAACCTAGCAGTTTGAAAGCACGCCAGTGCAAGTAGATAAATAGGTATCGCTGTGGTGGGAAGGTAAATGGTGTTTCCGTGCGCTCTGGTTTCCGTCACGGTGTTCCATTGCGCCAGAAGTGGTTTAGTCCTGCTGGCCACATGACCTGGAAAGCTGTCTGCAAGACAAACACCATCTCCCTTGGCCTGAAGTGAGATGGACGCCACACCCCATGGTCAACTTTGACTGGAATTAACCAGCCAGGGGTCCTTTACTTTTCACCTTAAAGGGGTGTGTACGCAGCCTCACTCTTTACCCTGGCAAAGCCATAGGTCTCTTGGTTGTTTTCTCAGACATTTAGTAGGGTCAACAAAGACTGCATAATGATATCCCTTCTTCCCTTTCACAGTAACCTGGGACAATCTCTTACCTCCAGGCTCCCAGAATGGGCTGCCCAATGCAAGGGTGTAAAATTGTAGACCGGATCCACTTCATTAATGCTCGTTCCACATTCCACCATCTCCTGAAGTTGTTCTATGTTCCCAGCTCTGACTGCATCATGAATGCTCTTGAACCTGGCCTTCTTCTTCGGAGCTTCTGGAGAAGAGTAATAGACCCCCTACTCACTTAGTAGCACAGCCGGGGGGGGGGGAGACAGTAGAATGGGGCAAAATTCAGCGGCGGCAGTTTTCAAGCCATGACGAATGCCCAACTTTCCTTTGACTCAATCCTTCACCAGAATTCATGGAAGGGGGTGGTGGTGACTGATATTGATCTTAATTACTACTAGTAGTAGCAGTAGTCGGACCTACAGCTAAGGATATAAAAATCATAGCATCGTAGAGTTGGAAGGGACCCCGAGGGTCATCTAGTCCAACCCCCTGCAATGCAGGAATCTCAACTAACGCATTCATGGCAGATGACCATCCAATCTCTGCTTAAAAACCTACAAGGAAGCATTCTCCACCAGCGGAGATTCCACATCAGTGGTGTGGAATTGCGGTGAAGAGGAGAACAGTGTTTTTGTTGTTTCCTGAATTTCTTCCTTCTTTCTAATGCTAGGGAATTTAAAGAATAGTTTATGCCCCTTTGGGATTCACACTCTGTACATGCCCAAGGCACACATAGCTTCCTGCTGAAAGGTGTGGGTTCTGAAGAGCCATAGGCACACTTTGTTAAATAGCCCATTTTTTATTTCTTTAAAATCATTCTTATTCACTCACATATTTATTTTTTTATTTTATTAATGAATTTATCCACCGCCCTTCAGCATCTAGGGTTACTAGGGTCACTTAACAAAGAGAATAAGAAAAGTAAGGAGTGGATCCAGGCTTCGTCCTTCTCAGCACTGACATTAATGGACACAGCTTACTTCAATGGGCCTCCTCTGAGTAGGAAGAACATCGTCTACAACCTACAATAACGGAGCCAACAAAGCAGTAGTTAATAGCAGGGTTTGTTTGTTTTAAAGTGGGGGGGAGACATAGTGACCCAATCGATCCACAGAGGGAGAAACACACTCTGAATATGCTCAGAGGAGCTTGACCAGGAGGTGGTGGAATTTTTTTTCCAAAAAAGAAAAGGGGGCAGCCTTCTACAGAGTAGGAAAACAGGAGGAGGAGGAGGAGGAGGAGGAGGAGGAGGAGGAGGAGGAGGAGGAGGAGGAGGAGGAGGAGGAGGAGGAGGAGGAGGAGGAGGAGGAGGAGGAGGAGGAGGAGATCTTTTGGGGTTGTTGCCCACCCACACCCCAAAATATAGGAAGACAAGGCAGCTCTCACCCGTTGGGGTACCCTCATCAGGCATGGTGCTTTGTTCAGGGCAGAGCCCCCCACCCCTCAGTTATCTCAGCCTTCGTCCTCCTCCTCTTTCTGGCTCCTTTGCAGTTGCTGCTGCAGGGGCGTTGCCATGGAGACAGTGTACACTTCCTGCGATGCTCCCTTGGCCTGCTGCCTGGGCTCAGGGGAGCTGTGGGGGGGGGTGGGGGTGTTTAGATGTGGGGAGCGAGAAAGAGAATCCGTTGGCACCAGCTAAGCCTCAGGCAAAGCAAAAGCGTCGTTTTCTCTAGTCAAGGGACAGGAAGTCGAATTCCTTGCCTCAACCCCTACAGGGAAAAGCCAAAATGATCACAGGTGTATCACCTGTATGTGGCTTCCTTTCTCCATCTGTCCTTACTGCAAGCCCCACAGGTGGTTTTGGGGTTGTTGTTGTTTTGGGGGGTTTTTTTGCACCTGTGCAAATTCAGGAGGCCCTCTGAAGTCGATTAGTTTTGCTTTGTTTCAGTCAGATAATTGTTCTTGCAAATGTTGTCAGCATCATAAACACACACTCACACAACCCTTCACCTATCCTCTATCCGGACAAGTAAGTGGCTTTATCATGGTTCAAAGACACCTTTCAGCCCAGGCCAAAACAAAACGTGTCGTTTTGCTTACTCTCCTTATGACAGAACTGTTGCTTATATGATTTCCCCCCCGTATTGTCTCTTTCTGCTTATTTTTATTACTTCATTTCCAACTCTGAGATTGAAGACGCTGTTAGAACTGCAAATAACACCCCGTTTTATTTATTCACATTTTGCCACCTTTTACCCCGTCCCCCCATTTGATTTTCAAAACAAGCCTGTGAGGTAGACTAGGCTGAGAATGAGTGTTCAGCCTAGGGTTCATGGCTGAATGGGGATTTGAACTCGGGTCTTCCCAGTCCTAGCCCAACACTATTTTAACCAGTACACCCCACAAGACTGTGTCCTTTTTGGTGTCAGTTGATGGGAGACTTAAAAGACTATACCGCTACAGTTTGGGGAGCTTCTCTTGTCCAATGCTTCGCTTGTTGTTGTTTAGTCATTTAGTCTTGTCCAACTCTTCGTCAGGGCCGGCTCTAGGTAGACCCCCGGTGGCGCGGTGCGACAGGGCGCCGGGCTGGTAGGCAGTGCGGCGCGCGGCAAAGCCGCGCGGAAACTATGCTGCGCCCTGCGAGGGCGGGGGCGCCGGAGCAATCTCCGCCTCTCAGCACCAGGGCGCGCGACCTGCTCGAGACTGCCCTGCTCTTCGTGACCCCATGGGCCAGAGCACGCCAGGCACTCCTGTCTTCCACTGCCTCCCGCAGTTTGATCAGACTCATGTTGGTAGCTTCGAGAACACTGTCCAACCATCTCATCCTCTACCATCTTCTTCTCCTAGTACCTTCAATCTTTCCCAGCATCCGGGTCTTTTCCAGGGAGTCTTCTCTTCTCATGAGGTGGCCAAAGTATTGGAGCCTCAGCTTCACGATCTGTCCTTCCAGTGAGCACTGAGGGCTGATTTCCTTCAGAATGGATAGGTTTGATCTTCTTGCAGTCCTTGGGACTCTCAATAGTCTCCTCCAGCACCATAATTCAAAAGCATCAATTCTTCAGCGGTCAGCCTTCTTTATGGTCCAGCTCTCACTTCCATACATCACTACTGGGAAAACCATAGCTTGAACTTTAACTACCGTATTTTTCGCTCCATAAGATGCACTTTTTTCCTCCTAAAAAGTAAGGAGAAATCTCTGTGCGTCTTATGGAGCAAATGTGTGGTCCCTGGAGCCGAATTGCCCAGGGGTGAAGCAGACCGTGCTTTTTTAAAAAAAGAGCTAAATGCTAACAAGAGGGAAAGATCAAGCCACTCAGCAGCTGATTGCAAGAGATCGGGGAGGGAGATAAGGGACACTAGCTCCCTTCCTCCCCGGACCCTTGCCCAGGCCTCCATTGTTGAATGTTCTGCAGAGGGAGGCAGTTTGTTTCCCCAGTAACATGTGACTGGCTGATTGGATTATCTGGCTGATTAGATTATCAGAAGCTGCAGAACTGAGTTGAACAGGATTTTTTCCCTTTGCAAAGTAAACTCAACAACTTTGAGCTGATCCTTTAAAAATGGGTCTTTTCCTGTTTGCAGAAGAAGCTGCACAGCTGTGAGCTGATCCCCCCAAAAACGGGACTTTCCCCCTTTCCTCCTCAGAAAACTAAGTGCGTCTTATGGTCAGGTGCATTTTATGGCGCGAAAAATACAGTATACTATACGCTTCTCTTAAGTCACCTCTAAGACCTTCTTGGATGTTGAGCTCTGTAGTCGGCACCCCAAACAAGTCCAGCTTTTTAAAATAAATAGGTTCCGAGTCCTTATTGCTGTGATGTTCACCTCTAACACACAAGAGTCGAGACTTGGTGAAAACTTAAACCTGAGAGGGGCAACAACAGATGGTTGCCATTTGTCCAAGGCCAATGGTAGAACCCCGCTTGTAGCATCATAGAATTGTAGAGTTGGAAGGTACCTGAAGGGTCATCAGTCCAACCCCCTTACAGTTCAGAAATATTTTACCCAGCATGGGACTCGAACTCACCACCCCAAGATTAAGAATCTCATGCTCTACTGAGCCTGCTTCTTCCCCATGTGTGTTAAGAATATAAAGTGGCATGCATGTATTCTCAACAACTTGGGTCCAAGAAACTTTAAGGAGTGCTGTTAGTGGTCTTACAGAGACCCTATTCGCCTCAGCTGGAAATCGGTCATTTAGTGTTGCTAGTCCATGCCGTTGGACACTTTCAGCAGAGGTTCAGCTGCCATCCTTTGCTTTTGACTTTCAGGCATCCCTTAAAGACCATTTTTATGCCAACAGGACTTTGCAGCAGTTTAGCTGTTTTTGATTAACCGGTCACCTTAATCTGTAATTTTATTATTTTATTTTTATATACCACCCTGTTGTTTTCATCATATAGCAGCATGAAAACCATTTATATGTAAATAAAAGAAACCCAGGAACCAATTTTGCTTTTACGACTGAAGCTTCTGAGCAAGGCGTGTTCAGGAAACAGGATTCGGCTGTTTACATGGCAGAATTGTGGCTTGAGAAGAAAAAAACCAAAGCCATTATCGTTCATCCTTGGCAAAGTGGGTCAGCAAGAACTTGTGGGGATCTTACACAAAAGTTGTTGCCAGATTTTTTAGATAAAAGTCTTAATCTGATTTCAGTGGTCCCTCTTGAGATTTCCTCCGATCCTTGAGCAATGCGTTTTATCTTGCTTCCAAATTTTCCCTCTAAAGGCTGACAGTCCAGCTGTGTGTGGGGAGAGCATACTTTTTTTTTAGCATGGTGGTTGCCCCACTGCTATTTTTATATGCAGTGGTGCCAGAAATGTTTAAAGGTCTACTGCTAGATTACTCCAGTACATCTCCTTAGTGAATTGAATTTAACCAGTCTAGAGCACTGCAAGATTTAGTGGCTATCTGAAATACCTGCATTCAAAGGTGCTTTCAGAAGGCACTGACTAGCTTTGCCCATTCCTGGCGGTTTTAAACTCTTAAGTAACTGACAACACAGCAGAACTGAGCTATCTGCATAAAGCAGTGGGAATTTAATTTCTTCAGTCACTGGGACAAGTCAAAGCTAAGTAGATCTTACGAAGTAAAAAGGCAAGTGGCTGAAACTATACAGTGGAACCTCGGTTTATGAACACCTCGGTTTATGAATTTTCGGTTTATGAACGCCGCGGACCCATCTGGAACGGATTAATTCATTTTCCATTACTTTCAATGGGAAAGTTCGCTTCAGTTTATGAATGCTTCAGTTTATGAACAGACTTCCGGAACCAATTACACCCATGCTTCAGTTTATGAACGCTTCAGTTTAAGTACTCCGCGGACCCGTCTGGAACGGATTAATCCACTTTCCATTACTTTCAATGGGAAAGTTCGCTTCAGTTTATGAACGCTTCAGTTTATGAACAGACTTCCGGAACCAATTGTGTTCATAAACCGAGGTACCACTGTACATCCCTCTTTCCTTCAGCAACAATGTACCAATCAAATTCTTCCCCGTTTCCCCTAGGCTACTTCCAAGTTTTTGTTTCATTAAAGAAAGAGAGAGGAGTTCCTGACTTCCAGGAGCTTTTACATCATGTTGTAGGCCTCGAGGCTTTGAAACTTGGAAGCATTTGTATGTTCGAAACAGTGGAAGTTAAAATACATCCAGTGAATTTGGCATACACTTGTTCACATTCAGTTTCTTGTTATAGGCATATGTTTACAATCTTTCCCCAAGCAACCCATGAAATAAAGAGATTCACACTGGTATATGCTTCATTCTAATTTATTACACGAAATAAATATTAACATCTCATGGCAATTCTTTACTATCTAGACCCAAGTTATAAACCAACAAAAAATGTTAACCATGTTGCAACCGAGCAATCGTACATTAATTTTTTCCCCCTCTGTAAAATCCAAAGAAAATTGGTTTGGTTTGTACTACGCACTTGAAAAATTAGGAAAATCTGAATCTGTTTTTGCTCCCAAGCTGACCCCGGCTTTTGCTGTGAAATCTTGGCACGTGTCCGAAGTCAAGAACGTTATTTTGTTATGTATCCTTCCTAAGCTTTCATTTTAAACATATGGATGTGAATGCAGGTTAAGAAAAGCAATCCAATGTTTGCAGGAACATCCTCTGGAACAGCAGTTTCTCCTTAACAAACTTTCTTCCAACACCAAAAAAGAAAGAAAGAAGAAAACCCATCTCCAATTTCCACTGAAAAGTCAATTTAATTAAGCACAAGGCTTACACTGAAGCCTAAGTTCGATTCCATCTAAAACACGTCCGAAACCGAAATACTTTTATTATTATTGGTGTGCATAAACATTACACTCCATAGATAGCAAAAATATCTTTTATTTATAATTTACATTTCCACAAATGAAAAAATCATACAATTTTCCTTACATATACAGTCTATTCCTGTTAAATTTTGTATGCCTTCTACAGAACTTCCACACAATAGACACCTGACACTGTGCAGGCAATAAGAAATTCAAATACAAAAATGTATTTATTAACCAAATAAGCAGCTGGGGCCCTGCCCCAAGTGAACACTTTATTCATATAAAATTCATTTGCCTTCTAGAGTCAGCTAGAACACAGCAGCTCTTCCCTGGAATAGAAAAAAATTAGTTTAAACTGACTCAACCTTTTCAGGCTCTGTTTTAATTTCGGCCAATGTGGGTGAGCTCCCCTCCATACAATCATCAGCAGGCGTATCCTCAGGCTCTTCTTTTACCTTGGGACTGTTACAGGAGTCCTGTACTTCTTGCTTAACAATATTCAACATAATATTTAGCGGGTTCTCTACAGGTGTCTTGCTAGGAGATGGCGTCGAATCAAATGATGAGGTCTGTAAGTAAAAATTAACACCATATGTGGAAATTTTCACTACCAAAACGTGATTTGAAGGTGGCAGGTGTAAAATGTCGCTTCCACAATAGGCATGCTTTTTGTGATGATACATCTAACTCAAGCAAAGAAGGCAAAGTCTTTAAAAAGCAACCTGAAGCCAGCAAACCCAAATTCATTGTTATGTTATTTTAAAGTAATATTATTTTGAAAAGCTGGTTTATTATTTGCCACACTTTGGAAATAATGATGCCTGTCTGAATATTCTTTACATGAATGAATGTGCTTTACAGCAAATTTAAAATGCAACATTCTATTTTTTTTAATCTATAGACTAACCTAACCAATACATTTAGCAGATGTGACACATAAACCTACAGAAAATAATGCACTTACATTTTGATAATCTTCGTAGCATGACGGATGGTATATCTGGATAGAGAGAAGACAATCAATCTTAATATCAACACACTTTAAAAGGCACAGAAGAACAGACTGCAAAGCAAATGCAATTTTCTTTTTCGTACAATCACAGATTTCACTAAAGTCACTGTACACACTACTCTATAGTTCTTTTGCACCAACTCAAGTCTTCGGCCTCCATTTGCTAATACAAATGGTACCTCGGGTTATGAACAGTCCTGCTTACGAACGCTTCGGGTTACAAACTCCACAAACCTGAAAGTAGGTGTTTCAAGTTGCAAACTTTGCCCTGGAATAAGAACAGAATCCCACTTCCAGGGCCGGGGAGGCCTATGTAGGGAATGCGCGCCTTAGGTTAAGAACAGACTTCCAGAATGAATTAAGTTCGCAACCTGAGGTACTACTGTATTTTAATGTGTTTGGCACAGCTTGCTTTAAAAGTGCAGTCATTTAACCATTTCTAGAGGGGCAGCTACGTTAGTTTGTTGCAGCAAAAGCAAGAGTGTGTCTTGGGCACATGAAAGACAAACAAATTTATTGTGGCATAAGCTTAAGTGGACTAGTCCATTTAATCAGATGCACAAAAGCTTAGGCTGTAATAAATTCATTAAGTCACAAAACGAAAGATTATTTAGCCAAAACCTAGTAATCAAAGTCATGGTTTTTCCTCTGTGCTACCACCAAATATATATTCAACATTACCTTCTCCTCTACTCGGATGGCATTTTTTAGGTGCCACTCCTCTTCTTCCTCATCCCAATATTGCTCAAATTGCTCCTGGCAGATTTCACAGCTCTGAAATGTAGGAAAGCAGTTAAAAGAGCAGCATTTACATAAACAGCGCACTTGTCCTTTTACTCTCAGTTCACCAGAGAAGTAATTTCATTTGGTTATGACAAGTAAAAGGCAGGTAAAGAATAATTGCTACAATTCTGGGCCTTGCTATTATCAATATATTAAGACTGTGAAATTGAGCACTTTAAATGTATGAAGTGGTATCAACCCATGGTGGCCATGCTTTTGAAATTACTGCTACAACCAAATTCCTTAAGAGGAATAAACAGGAGTGTTTTAAAAGGGATTCTCAAAAACTTGGGGGGGGGATCAGGAAGTTTGGGTGAATTCACATTTAGCTTATAGAGCTTTACTGTCAATTCATCCTTCTTACCATAAACCTGCATCTACAAAAAAAAGATTTATCTTCCACAGTAGATTTTTAAAAATAAAATACACTTGCACACATCATATCTTTATCTAATGCAGAATGTTGGAAACATAGTTAGGAACAAAAGTAAGGATTTCTGCAGAGTCAAGCCAGTCTCAAGAAGCAAGTTTATTGAGGGCAGCTTACCTCATCTACTCCAGCTGGGCCGGCAGGGACGCTCTGAAACTCCTTTTCCTTAGCAGCTTCTTGTGTTTTCAACACAACTTCTTCATGCACTTTCTCAAAGAACTGGCTCTTTGCACGTTCCTCTAAATCAGCTATTTCTTCGAACTCTATCCAGTCCTAAAGAAAAGAATATTGACAAAGCCTATTTAAGATCCTACGAGTTCTATCTTTTACTCTGCTCATACAACTTTTCACAATACAGTTCTCCACAAATCTTTAATTATCGTCTCTGGTTCTGTTTCTTAGGATCAGGATCACAGCATATAGGGCACAGTCTTCTGAATCCTTACTCTTGTAAGAAAATAAAAACCACTAATTCATCATCATTTCAAAAATCCTCAATCCGTTATGAGCTACTTGAGCAATATACTAAACTGCAGGACAATTCAGATTGTGATGGGAAAGCACAATTAACCTAGTAACACATTGGTGACAAGCTTTTCTCCAGTTGGCAGACACTGACTGCACATGCTGAAAAGTGAAAGCAGGCAATCGAGAGGCACTTCAAACCACCAGGATATGACATCATAAATCTCATGTGCAGCATAGATGTCAGAATCCACCCACTGTTTAAGCCGAAGTCTACCAGTAGTACAACACCTGTGAATAATTAATTCAGGCATGCAAGGGAAGAATATTTATCTCTGTATGACTATTTCCTTAGTCACAGGAATGTCAGATTTTCATTTTGTTTTGTTTTAATATTTAACCCCTGCAAGTGCAAAGAGGTTCCTGAAAACTCATCTGCAAACACGTCACTTTAAGAAGCAGACACTTTGACATCTGACCACCAGAGGGCAAACTTGTGACACTGCTCCCACACTAGCCAATATAGGGAGAAAAGTATGTGAAGCCAAGCAGGAAGCTACAGAGGCAGACACAGGCAGCCAACTACTATAAAACAGGAAGTAGGTGCCCTCAAGGATCTAAGAGGGGAAGGTTTAGAAAAAGGGTCAAAACTACAATTTGCGAGGGATCTGGTGACATTTCGAGGCAGAGGCACTGCCCAAATGGAACTCAGTGCCTCCAGAAAGCTGAGCTTTCAGAAGCAGAGAGGCAATTTAAGATGGCGTTTGAAGGCTCATGCTCTTTTTAGCTGCAGTCGTTTGCAGTCGTCAACAGCTATCAGTCAGTCTATCTATCACCCATTTCCACCACCCCTCCCCACCCTTTCTCTACATATAAGCGTCTGGGGACTTCTAATACAGTGTATCTGAAGAAGTGTGCATGCACACGAAAGCTCATACCAAAATAAAAACTTAGTTGGTCTTTAAGGTGCTGCTGGAAGGATTTTTTTTATTATCTTGGTAGTTTGTTTTACTGTTACGCTCCTGAATCCTTTGGAACAGGGCAGGCAATAAATTTAACATTAATTATCTACGCTGAGGTGAAACAGCTTACTGCTTAACTTACCGTTAAGCTGTAGTACCATCTTCTGTGAGTGACTTTCCGGCTGACATCCTTTTCTGTGCGGTTCTGACGATAGTGCCAATCCAAATGGTCTGCATATACATCTGTCTGTGAAGTTGTGAACCTCATTCCACAAGAGTAACACTGAATGCCAGTATAGAGCCGGTTTATAATGCTATCATATCGCCTGAAAACAAGTCGGAAACTAGTTAGCAGCAGATTATGGCAATTAGTTTATGGAGAAAAAGTCATGCAAGCTTCAAATAATTATGTTAAGCAAATACAGGACAAAGCACGTTTCAAGTTGGAAGATTGCTAAAATAATTTCTAATTTTACAAGCACCAATCAGTAACTTGGACACAAAGGAACAGGCTCTAGAGCAGGAGGACTAGAACTCTGCCGCCTAAGTTAAGAAAAAACTGGGGAAATCTTTTCCTTCCAAGAATTAGAGGTCTTGTTCATTTAGCTGGGGCAGGGAGCTCATGAAAACAAGGCAGGTTATGAACATCCATTAATGAGAGAATAAATGTGTCAGGAAGAAGCCAGCCAGCACTTTCAGTATATGGAACTGCATAGGGAATCAAGACGCTGTCACACATCTTTAAAGAGGCCCATAATAAACTTTGAAATCTTTTCATCTAGATCAGAGACCTATAAATCCCAATATACTATCAGTGGTTAATTCTGAATTCTTTAATTAATATGCTTGACATACCAAAGTGATACTTAATACTTATCACACACATAAATATAGCACTCTCATGGTCTTTAAAACTGCAATGATTTGACTTTCACAAATTCAAGTTTAGATCAACAGTTTGATCTAAAACTGTTAAATGGCTTAATTCAACATGACATGCCTAGGTACATTCTGTGTTACCCACCCGCCCCAACAAATATACTTACTGTTTTAGATCTTCTATAACAAAGTTAGTTAGGTCTGGGACATCTTGATCCTCATTCTGGTCTTGATCCTCCTCTTCCTCCTCTGGAGCTGGTTGGGCAGAAACTTCACTGACTTCTAAACAAATGAGGTACATTGTCAGTCCTGGACCAAAGCGTGTCCTTTCAAAACTGAGTCATTGTCAAATTAAAGCAGGCAGGTCTAAAACACTACAGTACTCCTCTGTCCCTAGTGATTACTGTATTGTAACAGGGGAGGGGGACATGCAAAGTGCTCCACAGAAAACAACAATCAACTGATGTCAGGTGCCAAGCAGGAGGGCCGGGATGAAATGGCCAGAGGTCCCCCATCCCTGTATTACAGCCAAGTTCAGTAAGGTTCAGCATCTCCACCCCCATCATTCAGCCTGGACACTGAGATCCAGCTCCGATGACCTTCTGGGGGTTCCCACACTGTGAGAAGTGAAGCTACAGGGAATCAGGCAGAGAGCCTTCTCAGTAGAGGCACCCACCCTGTGGAATGCCCTCCCATCAGATGTTAGGGAGATGAGTAATTATGTAAAATTTAGGAAACATCTGAAGGCAGGGAAGCTTTTTAAGGTTTAATGTTTACCTATGTATTTATATCTGCTGGAAGCCGCCCAGAGTGGCTGGGGCAACCCAGTCAGATGTGTGGGATACAAATAAATTATTTTTATTTTTATTATTAACACACATGTGGCAAACTTCTTTCAATTCCTCCAACCTTGTATCTTGACTTTAAAAAGCAAAACATAAAAGCTATTCCCAATTATATGCCTTTAAAACAGGATACAATGGATCTACTTCTCAATCTAGCCAATTCGGAGTAGCAAAGAAGGAGGTCAATACTGCTGATTTTGAACAGCAGCTGCTTTTAAACCCATTAACTGTTGCAATATGCTTAGACAAGCTTATGTAGTATCATACATACCAGCTTCTGTCATAACAGCCTTTAACATTTTAACTATTCCTCACAGAACAAAAAGGTAAAAGTTATACTTACGAGCTGAAGTTGAATCAGTCTGTAAAACTTTGAGAATCCCTGTAGAAAGTAGTTTTGAGAATAATTCATTTACATCAAGTTGTCCAAGATGATTATCAGGATAGGAAAGCGGAGCGTTCCCTAAAAATGGGGAGGAAATGACACTACTTTCAAATAGCTCTAAGACTTAAACAAGATCATATGGTTCACGGTCCAAAACATTTTATGTTCCCTTTCCTCACCTTCACTCTTCCTTTATTCTAAACCTCATTTTCAATTTCAGTTGCTTCTATCCTGCTCACAGTTCTCTATACAGTGGTACCTCTGGTTATTTTTCCATGTTTCGTCCCGCACGCATGCGCAGAAGCACTCTATCACACCGCACACATGCGCAGAACAGGCACCTCCGGTTGTGAAAACCTTGGGATCCAACTGGAGCTCCGGAATGGATCCCGTCCGCAACCGGAGGTATCACGGTAATGCAGTTTCAAGAATTATATAAAGTGGGTGTGGAAGGGCAAATAGCACTTGAGAACCTATCAGCCAAAAGCTATACAAAGGGCTTGTGCAAACACTCCCAATCATTTTATAGCAAAAATTAAGAGTTATTTTCTTGCTAAGTTATGCTGTTTGAGTGCAGATGTAGATTTCTGCTTGCATATCTATTATTCCAGCTCATAAGGTACAGTAGATAATAGTCCCTGCCCAAGTGGCAACTGTTCTGCATCTGGCTCCCCCTCCTCAACCCATAGCCATTATTTTGACATGGCTCCAAGTTGGGTAACTTTGGGGTTCTAGTAAATAGGGAAGTAGCTCTGGCAAATCTAAGGTTTGTTCAGGATTGGTCCAAAATCTCCTTTATCTGGCTCTTCAGATATTAATGGACTACAGCATTCATTAGCCCCAGTAAGCATGGCCAATGGACAGGAATGATGGGAGTTGTAGCTCAGGAACATCTGGAATGTCAAAGGTTCCCCATGGCTGCCTTAAAATATGGGCAGGGCCCTCGTTGGCATCTGATAAACGTTTTAGTAAAAGGACGAAAAACAACTCACCCTTTAAATACTGACCTGGTTGATTTTGGACAAAGCTTCCAGGATTATGTGCATGAGCTGCTAAGAGAGGCTGCCCTGGATTGTAAGGTACCGGTTGAGTAGATGCTGCCGACATAACAGGAACCTGCCAAGAGGCAAATGCTGTTTTAGTCAGAATGTTCAGCTGTTTCACTGTTAAAGTTCCAAATCAATGAATGGTGTCTGGTTTTGCATTCAGCTACAACACAGCACAACTCCATTTTACAGAAGTAAAATATCAATGAAGTGCACAGTATAAAAATAAAACTTTAAGCATTAATACTAAAACCAGATAAAATTAACCCACTTTCTGGGACAAAGTGCCCATCTATATTAACATTATGTATTTCTTTCAAAACTGCTCATTTTATCTTTATTTGGTAAATTTTAGTACATCTATTTTTAAGTTTGATTTGACCTGTATTTTTAATTAATTATGTAAACCATTTAACAGGTTTTTCTATTAAGTGGTATATCCTATTATATACATATATTGTATATGTTATTATATACATATTGTTAAATATGTTAGAAAAATATTAGCTTTCGTTGTGCTTCCAAGAAGTACCTCAAATTCCAAGAGCTATACAAGCATGCTGGTGCTTAAGAGTGTTGGACTAGGGCCTGGGAGACCATGATTCAAATTCCCAGTCTGCTATGAAGATCACTGGGCGACTTAGGTTGAGCTGAGCGTAAGTGTCAGGCCCATCCCACAAGAGTTGCTTGTGAGGATAAAATGGCAAGGGGGATTATGCCACCCATAGCTCCTTAGAGGAAAAGTAAGATATACATGTAATAATATCTAATTTGACTATCATTATTTGATTTTCCCCTACACACACACACACACCCTCAATAACTTCAACCCAAAACAACAAAAACTCCCCCCCCCCCCACACACAAAAAACCCAACTTTGGTGTCCAGATTTTCACTTTCTGAAATATGGCAACCCTAACTTGCCATGAACGAATATCTATATCTACACACACATATACACAAGACACTCTCCTGTTACTGAGCATGCAGAAAAGAACAAGCATATGATTATATATGAACAAGTATATGATCAATTTAAGTATTGAAAGCCCCATACCTGCTGAGGCTGCTGAACATTCCCCGTCATACCACTGAAGTTTCCATACTGAAGATTCTTGTCATCGTAGTAAGGTCCAGGTGCCCTGTTAATAGTGTTAGGAAAGGTCTGTGCTCCAGAACCAGGTGGCCCATTAAAGTTTGGTCCTTGTGGGTTATCAAATATCTGCTCAGTTCTCTGGAATTGCATTCCTTGTGATGGCGCATTATAGGGTGGCTGATTGGGAGGTTCATTGTAAGGGCCAGTTTGTCCATAAGGTGGTGTTTCGAGTCTTGAGGCAGGATGATTAGCTACATTTTCAAGTCTTGGACCTTGATGACCAAGAGGAATATCAAATCGTGTTGCCTGCTGGTGTTTAGGATCTTCAAACCGTTGAGGTATTGGTGTATCAAATCTTGGGGGTATCTGCTGACCCGGAGGACCATCAAACCGAGGTTGTGTCTGCTGAGCAGGGCCCATTTCAAACCTTGGACCAGGTTGTACATGTAATCCATCCAGTCTTTGCATAAGTGATGGCTGACCAGGTTGACCATCAAATCTTGAATGACAGCCATCAAACCTTGGCCCTGTTTGGTTAATAGGTCCTTCGAACCTAAGTCCACCTCCAGCCTGGCCTGAAGGCCCCTCAAACCTGGGACCAATCCCAGACTGACCATGAGGCCCCTCAAACCTGGGACCAACACCTGGTTGACCATGTGGCCCTAAAGGCTGCCCATGTGGCCCCATAGGCTGTCCATGAGGCCCTTCAAATCTTGCTGGCTGCCCATGCGGACCCATAGGCTGCCCATGTGGAGCTTCAAAGCGCAAATTGCCTCCTGGCTGGCCAAGAGGTCCCATTGGCTGCATATGAGGCCCTTCAAATCGCATGCCAGCCGCTGGTTGACCATGAGGCCCTATAGGTTGGCCATGGGGGCCTTCAAACCTCATTCCACCTCCTGGGGGACCATGAGGCCCCACAGGACGGTCATGAGGCCCTTCAAACCTTATCCCACTTGAAGGTTGGCCATGTGGACCTTCAAACCTCATTCCACCGGAAGGCTGGCCATCAAACCTCATAGTACCTGAAGGCTGATCGTGTGGTCCCTCGAACCTGATCCCAGATGACTGACCATGTGGTCCCTCAAACCTAATCCCAGCAGGTGGCTGACCATGAGGTCCTTCAAATCTTATCCCACCTGAGGGCTGACCATGGGCCCCTTCAAATCTTATACCACTCATTGACTGGCCTGTGGGCCCCTCAAATCTCAATGCTCCCCCTGGCTGTGCCATAGGACTATCAAACCGTATAGCAGTCCCTGCACCAACTTGCCCTGAGGGCCCTTCAAACCTCAAGGGACCACCACCCATCTGTGCTGGTCCATCGAACAGAGAACTTTTTCCTCCAGATTGTCCTGGGGGCCCATCAAACTGAGATGCTGGCTGACCTAGGGACCCCTCAAACCTTAAATTAGTCTGTGGTTGTGGTCCTTCGATTCTAGAACTTGCATTAGCCAGCCCTTCAAAGTGAGTTCCTTGTCCATCTCCACCTGCCCTTGTTCCAGGATGTCTAGGGGAGCCCTCAAAATGAGATCTTTCCTCCATCAGTGAACTAAATCTTTGCTTTCCATCCGAAACCCCAAATCGTGATCCTGTATTCTCAGTAAATTGTTTATCTGCATCTTCGTATCTTGCTCTCT
The DNA here is from genome assembly GCF_965207765.1 of Zootoca vivipara. Lineage (NCBI taxonomy): Eukaryota > Metazoa > Chordata > Lepidosauria > Squamata > Lacertidae > Zootoca > Zootoca vivipara. The sequence continues at coordinate 92,628,311 of NC_142587.1, forward strand.
TATAGTGTTCATTGAATGGAGACCTCTGCTCATCTCGAATACCTTTAAAACAAAACAAAACAGCAATGTTACTGCCTGAAGGCATTTACTAATGACAAAGCCTAGTATGGAAAGCAAATCTACAGCACTGTGAGAAGTATTTCCCCAAAATTATTAAACCTGAAAACTCATATATATTTTTGGTGCACTTCTACTGATAACCAAGAAAATATTTACAGTCTCTTGATTTTCCCTAACTATAATACAGATAATGAAGGTATTTTCCCCAAAGCTCCTTGTACCTTTGGAGGAGTTGGACTCATCATGTCTTCTCCGGCCCTCATGAGGTGAATTTTCAGAATATGGTCTGTTACTACCAACAGGGGAATGCCGCCTCGATCTTTCACTGAATTGACTCCCCGATTTGCTTTTTGTTTGTTCACAATCCATTCCAGAAAGAAATGTCTCATTCAAGTGTCTCTCGAGTAAAATATCTTCAGGATCCATCATGTTGAGTCTCGGAAATGAATGCTGAACTTGCGTTCTTTTTAGCTTAGCTTTATGCTCATGATATATTAAATCCGCATCAGACAACAGGGGCTTCTTTTTCGAAATTCCCTTTTCACCTGTGGGACTATCCCACACGTTGCACCTGTGTTTTCCTTCCTGATACTGGATAATTTGGCGAATCTGATGGCACAGAACAAGGAACTCATCTTGCGTTATTTCGCCAGACGACAGTTGTTCATTAGCCTGTGACAAGAGAAAACATTAAAAGAGTTAAATTTGGAAGGCTGTTAGGAAAGAATATGTGAATCTATAAAAAGTTAATACATGTTACCTTCTTAAGCAACTCTCTCTTGTTTGCCAAGGTCAGTTCTTTCGGAATCTGCAAATTCGCATCCACACTTAATCTATGTTGCTGCTTTGGTGTGCGAGGTGATGTAACTCCTTTACTACTGGTTGCCCAAGTGTCCCTGTGCCTCTGATGAGGTGATTTAGAAAGTCCTTGGTGTTCTTCAGTTGGCTGGGGGCTGAAATCCACAGAAGCAAGCATGTTAACTTGACACAATCTCCCAACATAATGTGATAAAAACTATTTCACTTTTGCTTTAGCATCATACCAACAGTTATTCTTTGGAAGTAACTTCAGATCTATACCTACTACAGCAAATTAATTTTACCTCATAAATGCCAACTTACGTTTTATTTTCTTGCCAACCAGATTTCCACCTTTTGTTTGACTTGGAACTTGACCAGTTCTCCACATTCTCTTTAGGTTCCGAGTTTGCTTTTGAAGAATGCAAGTTCATTCCTTCCTGCGGTCGGTCTTCATGAGTTTTCTTCAGCCTCCTTGAATCTCTCACTTCCTGCTTCCTTTTGTTAGAGCTCCTTTCTTCCCGTAGTCCCTGCCCAAAGTCCTCTGCGTGGGATTGCTTTGGTCCTGACACCCGAGACTTTGCAGTTTTAGGTCCAGGAGAGAGACTTCTGAGCCGTCTTTTGGGTGACCTCCTCTCTCTTCGTTTTGGAGAATGGGAAGATGGTGACCGAGATCTAGGGGAACGTGACCTTTTCCTGGTACCCGACCTTCCTAGCTTTCCAACCTGTTTCTCTGACTCTTCAGTATTGGGATCTTGCTTTTGGACAATGCCATTAATTATTTTGGTTCTACCACTGACTGATCTATGCTCTTCTTTGTCTTTTCTCTCCATGCTTCGCCTCTTTTCTTTCGGGTCATCATCTTTACCATCTGGCTTCTCTAGAAGATGTTTTTTCAATCTTGGATCTCTCTTGCTTATTTCAGATACTCTGGTGTTCTCACTTTCTTGGTTTCTAGTATCTTTAGCATGAAGCAGCTTGTTCTGCAAGGGAGATGGAGACTTCAATTTTGAATCAAATTGATCAAACTCTTTCTTTTGCGATTTCTCATTCTGTTTTTGTCTTTCTTGCTTTGATGTACTTTGTTTTTCAGCCTGTAGTGTTTTGCTGACCTTCGGATCAGTCTGATTGATTGGACTAACTGTAAAATCTTTCCTATGACTTTGATCTTTAGAATGGGAAGAATGTTGACTTGTTCTATTAAGACGAGGATCTCTGTTGGCCGTTTTGACATCATGGAGTGGAGAGAGACGGGTTTTTTCAGGTGGCAGACAAACTTGATGAGGAGCTTTAACTGGCATGTGAGATGTTTGTGGAACATGTGGCTTCACAGATGCTTGACTCAAGCTGGATCCACTTTGCTGACCACTAAGAGAAACCGCCTGAAAGATAAGGTAATAAAAAAAGGAGCAAGTATTTACAACACTAGCACTTAAAAAACCTTAAGTGTTTCTCTTACCTACTGTACAGCTTAAAAATTCAAGGATAGGTTTGAAAGTATGGACTAATTCTTGAGTTCTAATTATATATAAGAATGCACCTACATATTAAAAAAGAGAACTTGCAATGAAAGGTATAGAAGTTACTCGCTTTTCAGATAAGCCTCTCTATTTTAATTTTTTTTGCAGTACTCATGATGTCTGTGAATGTGTCAAAGAATATACCAATTATTTCCTATCTCAGATTGTAAGGAAATGTTAGGTTCCTTCACTGAAGGTCAATAATTACAAGGTATGAATCAATAAACGTTCATTGCCCTATAAGATGATGGAAAATTATGCGATATTTCCAATATATGCATTTTTTAAAACCATTTTAGTTTTTGATAAATTATACTTGACGGGCATAAATGATATTTCTGTAGCCAACATAAACATAGTATAGAAACTTCTTGACAACATTAGAACATGCTCTGCAATCCTGTCTTTAAAACGGAGGTGGCAGGGGACATGTGGCCCTCCAGATATTGAGGCTACAACTCCTACCATTCCTGAGCATTGACCATGCTGGCTTGAGGCTGATGGGACTTGGAGTCCAACAACATCTGGAGGGCTGCAGGTTTACACCACAAGCAAACCATGAAAGATTAACACATCACAAAATATGACACCATACACAAACTGGTTTCAAAAGAAAACCCTTTGTGGTTACTTATGAGCTAGTCTATACGTGACGCTTGCTATGGTAATAAATACCTGTGAGGAATCAAACCTCTCCCTTGGTCATGTATTTGATGTCAATGTTTTTCACTTGCATAGAAGAAAACTCACAATGTGATGCCCCCAATCTCAAGCCCCGAGTTCTACTAAACAACAGCCAGTGGTGGGGAATTTGCTATACATGAATGTGTGATTCATGAACCAAGTGTAACATACAGGTTTTGCCATGACACTAGAGGTAGTAAACACTGTGCCCTCAAGGTTGAATGGCCATCTGTCATGGATGCTTTAACTGAGATTCCTGCATTGCAGGGGGTTAGACTAGATGACCCTTGGGTACTTCCAACTATGATTCTATGAAGGTGTTGCTATACTACAACTCTCAGCCTCCCTTGCCATTGGTTATGCTGGCTGGGACTGATGTGAATTTTGTGGAGGGCACTAAACCATGTGTCCAAATTAACGATAACCTTAAAATATAGTAGAAAAACCTATTCCTATCTTTATTAACTTGTCGAGCACATGAAAGCAAGGCTACAATCTGCATTGCAGCTTGCCCCACAGATCAATCAAATGAAGAAATGTTAATAGTCTGCAAAGGCTCCACGAGGTAAAGACAACTGAAATGGGCTAGTGACAAACACTGATCATGTTTTGCTATGCTTGCCGACATGCTACAGCAGTCATTTCTATCCTACTCACCAGCTGTGCTTTAGTCTGCTCTAGTTCCAGTTCTAATTTTTTCTGTTGAAGTTCTAACAACTGTTTTTGTTTTGCTAGTAGCTGTTGTCTTATTAGCTGCTCTTGAGTCAAATTCTTTTGTATTTCAGGAACAACTGGAGTAGAGGACACAGCAGGACAGGACACAGGAGGAGGAGGACAGACTGCAGGGCTAGGTGCAGGCGGTTCCTCAGGCTACCAAGAAAATGGCAAAGAACACGATTCTTACTTGTGGGGCAAAGCAACCAGCAGTTAACTCAAAGCTAAAAATGTTCCATTACTTTAACATTCTTCGTTATTGTACATTTAAACCAGAATAAGCAATGTCAGACTTTAAAAATAGTTCAGTGCTTTCACCTCATTTGTTTTGAAAGTACAATCCCTACCGTAACTACCAATCCTTTCGTCACCTCAAAGCATGCGAAATTCAAAGGCCTGAACACAAACTCATATAAACATAGTTTAAAGCAGCATTTAGCTGTCGAAACTTACCGATTTATTTAAAAACTTAGGATTCACATGGATGCTAGAAGTATTCACATTAGGGGGTAGAGGTTTAATTGGCCAAGCAGGGTCTACTGAATTCACCCGGACATCAAGGGCATAGAGTTTCTTCAAAGGGAAAATTTCATCCCACGTGGAACGCAATTTAAATAAACTTTTCCTAGTATTTTCATCCACCTAAGAAGAACAGAACAATTCTATGGCTTGTTAAGTTAATATAAAACATTTGTTATGCTTCTTTCTACAACTTGAGACCAGATACTGTGTTCTAAAGCTGCACATTTGTGTGTACTGAAGTGCCACTGAAATCAGCAGAAATCAGGAGCGTACAGCTGAACAATGGACTGTCACATAAAAGAACTAGCAGCAGCAGATTTCCCTAAAATGCCATGGGGTTAGGGAATCATGCTGAATGAGGTGGGCGTCACCATATTTCTTCAATCCCCTGTGCCTATCCCATTCAGCAGGGTTCCTTGACCCTCACTGAAGCATTTCCTTGGCACAGAAGTCAGCTTCTGCCAGCACCATGATGTACTTACTTGCCCCCAGGTCCAACATATTGTGATTTGCACAGTACCATATACATTTGAAAACAGTAAAACCTCTTATCTGAACCCTCCACATGTGTTACATAGACACAGCCATATCTTTTTATTTTCACATTTTATATTAGCCCAACTCAACTATCAAGAACAAGTTCAATATCACAATATCCAGATAATTTTCATTTCCCAATGTTTTCATACTGCATCTACTATTCCTGGCAAAGGTATAAACCCAATACTGGCAATTTAAGTGACTACTGCATTGATACTACAATCTTATGCACACTTACTCCCAAGCAAAGCCTGAAGCTGAGATATACTGAGCAAAAATGCCCAAGATTAGGCTGTTAAATAGTTCAATCTTGTCTCAAATACATTAATTCTTCTCCAGCTAAAGCTTCATACTACCAGTCGGAAAGTATGTATGGCTTAAACAGACTCAAGGGTTTGTCTCAATTTTTATTAATTTCATTAAGAGATTTAAGATTAAATAAAACTTGATACAAGGGAGGCAAGCATTAATCCAATTGTTTTGAGCAATTCCAGCCCTTTCACTGGGGAACGCTAATTACATCAAATGGCATATTCCCATTTCCTTTAATGATTTATACAAAACTGTTCACATAAAAATTATAAATATGCATTCTGTAATTTTTTTATAAAAAAAAAACCAATCCTCTGGCCAACCCAGTATGAGAAATCCCAGCCATAAGCAATTGCTCAGAAATTAAAGTGAAACATAAAAAGACGGCAGAAGTGAAAAGGCTGGGACCAGTCGATAATGAAAGGTGCTCATTATCAAAATATAAACTTTCAGAATTCTTGGCAGGCAGGCTCCATTTAAGTATCTAATGTTTGCATACTCTACTATAAATGACTGAAAGCACAACTTATTGTATTATCAAAACGAACAGTTAAGAGCGTATGCAAACACACACAAGGTCACGGATTTCTCTGCAAGGCTAAAATATCTTATGCAGGAAAAGTTCAGCCTTGTAATAAATGGGAAAGCTAAAGATCAAACTGCATTTCATCCATTCAGTTTTCTAATACAGGCCTTCTCACTCTGGATATGCTCTACACATTTCCAACTATGTACTGCTACACTTTTTTTAATCCTTGTTTTCTTAATATAACTGGAGTGTGAATACATCTAAATATGAAAGGTCCTACTGCATTCTTTGCACTTAGTACCCAAGAAAACCCAAGACTGAGTGTCAAGTTATTTATTTATACAGCAACAAATTTGAAAACGTTTATGAAAGCACATATATATGTATATATACCTTTTCAAACACATTAACAAATGTTGCAACTAGGTTTTTAGTAAACGCTGCAAGATATTCTCTTCCAACATTCTTGACAATGGAGTCCATAAGGTACATAACAGGAAGTTTCTCATTAGAAGGAGCCTGGAGTAATAAGAAGAAAACTGAGACTTTTAGTTATAACAAAAACATGTTGATTTCTCTTTTAATTTAGAAGTTACCATTCCCCAACCCACCATATCTTTATCTTGGAACCATTATGTAAAAGGCTATTTTCATAAGCTAACCAGCTCAACACCCCCCCCCCCAAAAGGTTTAGCTCTATTTGGTAGAGTGTTTCTTTAGGAAGAGGGGATACTAAACCTCTACAATGGCAACTGGCCCATGTTATGGTTAGGGGTGTCCAAACCAACCACTCTGTACTCTATTTAAACACACACTAGCTTCTGCTGGGACATCTAGAAGAAAGGACATGGAACAACTTAAAAGGTTTGCAAGTCCCATAAGAGGGGGGATGCCAAGTGCATGGACCATTGGTGAATAACTGATGTCTGAGTGAGCCATATTTGGAATCAAGTTACTTTGCTGAAATCCAGAAAAATGCTATGTCACCAAGTCTGACCAGTTGAAGCAATTCCACGCAGATGCTCTCAAGGCTATATTCAAACCACACAACCAGAGCCAAAAAAAGAAGAGTATAAATCCATAATGAAGCTATGGTGTTGAATAGTCGGGATTATAACTGGAACCAAAGACTGGCACGGAAGACAGTCTTCAAGTCTGGACACTCTTCAATGCCCAAGGAGCCAAGTTGGATATTTTCGCCATACATAAGACGGGCCCCAAGTTCGGGCAGCGCAAACTGTGTGCTGTTGTGGCTGCATGTCCAAAGAAAATGGAAGCCTTCTCAAGTTCTGTTCAAAATGAATGTTAATGTCTCATCCATATCAGGAAATGGCAGCAAGCCTCCAGAAAGAATCATCGTGTATTTATAAAGACTTGTTGGGAAGGATAATTGCTTATTAACTGTCTTCCTATTCAACAGGGGTAACTTAATTCCCATTTACCACCCAACAACTCTGAAGAAAAAAATCTAGCATTTCCATGCAGTTTAACATCTGGCAACTCACAGGGTCTGCAATAACTAAAAATTCCATTGTCCAGATGATATTGTCCTTGACTGTCCTTAAAACTAGTACAGTATTTTCCCCACTAAATTGTGAAATTTGCAGAAAAGTATGGCAACTTATTTTTTAAATTGTGAGTAAACCTGAACCACCCTTGATTTATCTGCACCCTTAAAATGTGTGGCTTTGAGTTTTTTATACACAAAGATATGCAAACCATTTCATCTGAAATTTGCTTCAGGGGAGAATTATAGTGTACCAGTAAGTCTTCAACCAGGTGGGGCTTCTACCAAATTGCATAGAGTGACAAAATAATAATGGAGGGAAGTATGCCTTTATATGAAACACAAGACCACCAGACAAGGCATATAGGGCATGTAAGGAATAGGTATTAACTCCCCAACAGCTTGGAAATGAAAACTGGGCCACGTACATAGAGATCCAATTTTACGTGCTACAATAGGGCTTGGGAAAGCACATGGGACACCTGTATCCTTTTTTAAACCCCTATGTGTTATCCTCAGACTTCCAAGGACAGCTGGCAAGGAAACACAGCTGACTTTAAAGATCTTATTCCCAAAATGTTCTATTTTCCATCTTTAAATATGAACAGCAAAACTGCTGCATCTGTATAATATGTCATATGCTCACACGAGCTGTGAAAACAACATGTGAAGCTATTGTGAAATAAGGCAGCAAGCCTGTAACAGGATCTGGTTTTAGGAATTAGGAAGCAACCCCCACCTTTTAACGAATGGAATGCCACTTTTGTGAACCATACTTCAGTTACCGTACTTCCCCCATTAGTCTCTAAAAGAAAGTGCAGTGGGATGTTGGAGGTCCACCTCTCAAGTAGAGACAAACCCAAGTTAGAGATTATCCAGCAGTTGCAGAAGGCTGGAAGGCAACAAAAACCACTAAGAAACTGAAGGTAAATTAACCTCAAGCCTATCTGCAGTGAAACCATGCCCAGAGTTTGCCACAGAATGCTTGCTGCACTCCTTCAAACGTCATAAATGAGTGTTGATAATGTGTGGGTCTGTGTATTTTTGATGGACTTCACCAAAGGTTGAGCCTTCCTCATAACTCCAATGTACCCAGGCTGTAGAATAATTTAACACTTGGAAACAGATTCTGCACTACACCCGGTAAATAAAAAGACAAGTACATATTTCATACATTTTATTTACATTTTTGGAATACCAGTCACACATTTCAAAGTCATTTATTAAAAAATGTAATAAAAACCACTCTGGTTTACACTAAATAGAAACTGTCCCCAGACAACACTTTTCCTTCAAAAGTGGTTTTCAGAGAACTCAAATCTCTTGTTTCATCCTGGCCACTAATGACAGCTAGGTAAATCTAATTAGAAGCACAGGTTGTAGATATCTTTAAATACACTTAAGGGGTACGTAACCACCCTCACCCACTCTAAGATAACAGTACTGGAATTGATAGTGTGTTACGTAGTTCCAGTCATGAACAGAGAAACCGAAAACATGAAGTACGGGAAAATGTCTGGAGAATACGATGTAGTTAACCAACCTACATTTTAAACAGCCTTTCCTATTAGACCTTTAAATTTTACTTTACTTTTAAATCATCTTAAACCCCTGATTAAATTAGCAATTAAAAAGCCCAGTAACCTAGAAGAAGCCAAGGGAGGTGGGAGGGAGAGGAAGATGAGCAAGAACTGAGATTATTAACTGGAATAGGGATGTGTTACTCTATCACTATTTAAAATAACAAGGTTTGAACGCCATGCCCCCCAGGGAAAAGGTGTTATAAAAGCTAAACCACATGTAGCCAGCTGACTTCTATCAGAAAATGACTGGATTGGGAGTCTACTCTTTTTGTATCATATGCCTCACCGACGCCATGTTGGGATTGTACAGGCGGCTGTGGTTCCTTCAGACAGGGTGGAACACTTGTTTCCCTGCCTTAATGAATGGGCTGCTCTAACAAGGGGTGGATCATACACACAGGCACATACATCCTTCTAATTTGGTACGCCTCTATTACTCAGAGTAATTCAGGAGTACCCCAACATCTTCTATTTCACAGAATAAAAAGAAGGGGGGAATACCACATTTCCAGGTCTCATGAGATTGGACTAGAATCCTGGATTATGTGATATAAAGGAATCCTTGATTGTAAAGCCTTATCTCCTTTAGCCTGATTACTGTTAAACGATTAAGATAAAAATGACAAAATATTATGGTACAGCAAACTCGAACGAAGGCTGAAACATGTTTACTTGTGGAGGCACAAACTGCAGGGCAAAGCATGGCTATTGCTGCACAGTCACTGCCAGGCCGCCATGTTGTACGCCTCATTTATGCAGGCTTGTGAAACCCAACAAACATTTCCTGAATTGCTTGAGGAGGTGGATAGGGAAGGGAATCAGGCCTTACATTCAAATTTGCTGTGCTCTTCCAGATTTCCTTGCACTCTCTGCTACTGCCAATAAACAGCTGGCAACCCCCCACCACACACACACCTGACTTTGCTCTACCAGACTGTTTCATTTCCCCATATTCTGAAGGTTATACCTTATGCTTCACTGTCTTTTCACATCCCTATTCCATTTATCAATATTCTTCTTTATGTTCAGCTAATGTATTTCCTTGTTTCAATCCAGCTCCACCTAGATCTTTTCCTACCTCTCTTTAATGCTGCCTTCCCCAAAACCCATGCCCTATCTTTATTCCCAAAGCTGGGAGGGATTCCCCTTGCTGCAATTTCAAAATGCCCAGACTGTCCCACTATCTGTTCCTAATCCCAAAGCCAACTTCATGTTACCCCAAGCACTTCCTTGCAGCTGCCCCAATCCGACTAGATCCAGAGCTCTCCCCCAAGACCCATCCCCCAACCAAGAGCTACCGCTGACAGGTCCCCCTGCTTTTAGCCTACCGGTATACTAGTATGGGTTTTCCCTTCCCCACTCCGACTTTCTACCATGCAGCTTTTTCTATTGGCTTTGTTGATTATTTTTTTAAAAAACCAATCATTTTACTATTCTAAATTTTGAGTTGGTTTTTATTATTTACTGCAGCCTCTTTTCGAGGGAGGTACTTTGGCTATAGTAAACACCACGGGCTATAGTAAACACCACGGGATCGTCATATTATTAAATTATTATGCTCTTAAAATGCGCGTGAGTAAATAAACTCTCCCTCCCGCAAAAAAATACAACCCTTCCTCTGACCAGTGCCCTTTCCCTCTCTAAGGTATAATAAATACTACTACTACTAAGGTAGGCTGTACCCCCCCCAACCGCCAAAGGCCTTTGCCTTCCTTCCCCTCCCGCAACATACCCAACCCCCCTCCCCCACTGCTTTTCCTTCCTAGGCCTGATCCTGATCCTAGGCCTTCCCCTTCCAATCTTCGCCACTAACCCCAGGGGAAAAAAATCCCTGAACTTTTTCCTCTCATACACACGACACACACACGAGGTCTAGAAAATAATATGGCGGTGTGTTTGTTTGCGGGAAGGGGGGTTAGGTTTTTTGCCGAGATCTGGCCCTAGAGATGGGTAGGTAGGTAGGTAGAGGGGTGGGTAGGTATAGAGAGCGTATTCGGCGTAGAGTGTATAAAAACCTTGGCGACTTGCGCCTCGATCAGCGAGACGATGTCCTTGGCGTAGGGCACGTTCTCCTCGGCCAGGATGGTCAGCATGTTGATGTGCGGCTTGCTGTTGAAGGTCAGGTCCTCGAGCGAAGACTGGTAGTCGCGGCAGGAGTCTTCCCCGCCGCCGCCGCCCACGGGCCCCTCGGAGGCCGCGGTGCCGGCGCTGGAGCTGCTGCTGGAGCTGCTGCTACTGGAGCCGCCGCCGCCCGACATTATTCTCTCGTCCCCCACACGCCAGAGGCCGCGCGGGGGGAACGGCTGAACCCCTCCGGAGAAGAGAAAAAGGAAGGGGGGAAACACAGGCCGACCCCCTCACTCTCTTTGCTTTTCTCCCCCCCTCCCAACACTAAACGCTTCTCTCCCGCCCCTGCGGCTGCCGATGTCGCCGGTGCCCGCTGCTACTCCCTTGCCGGCCTCGTGTGGCTCATCCTCCGCGCCGCCGCGTCCTCGTCAAGCAGGATGCTTCGCAGGCCGCCGCCGTTTTCCTCCGCCAAGCCGCTTTCCTTCGTCTATTTCTCTCTCAGCCCACCCGCTTCGCCTCACAAACGCACGCACAAAATGGCGGCGGCTCCCGCGGCTCGCGAACGCCTTCTTCCTCCGGCTCCAACCGTTGCGTCATGCGAAAAACTGCGCCGGAGGGGGGCGGGGGCGGGCAAGGGCACTGGGGAAGCGCCTTTTGTTCGCTGGCCGAGCCGCCATTGGCCGCCGCTGCCTCCCGAGCCTGATCCTGATTGGAGCAGGAGGGGCTCTCCCTTCCGATTGGGCCCCGCCTCCGTCGGCTCGCCGCTTGATTGAGCGGCGCCCAGACGAAACGCGATTGGCCCGACTCTCCATGCGCGCCGTTGATTTGCTGAGAGCGCGGCGGTCCCGCCTCTCTTTATCTTTTTTGACGTCTGGTTGGGCCTTCAGAATACAACCCCCGCCTCCTCGTAGTAGTGTGACGTTAGGAATGGGTTTGTTCTTCTCCGCCTGCATGTCGACGGGTTCGCTCTCCCCCTCCCGCGCGGCGTCCCTTAAACTTGTTTGGTCAAAGGCCGCGCAGGAGACCTCGTTTTCTATTGGTCCATCGGTTGCTCAACTGTTGCTATGGGAATGAAGGCCTTTTGGGGCCTACCTAAAAGTCACACGGTTACATTCCGCACTACTGTATAGAAGCCACCACACTGGGGACCGTTACTGGCATTTGTCAATGCTGCTTAATCCAGACGAACGTTTAAGCAGCTAATTTTGGGTGGCGTTTTGCTGATAGCCAGTGTAAATTCATTACACACATACAAATGCAAAACCAGTGAATTAAAGTAATTACAAATAGGTTTTCCATAAACTCCAAATTATTTCAAGGAATATTGATCCCTGAATTAGATTAATGCTGCCATCTTACTGTTGAGATTCATAAGTCCTGGTAATGTGATAACTCCCTTGGATACACAAATACACTTCATTTCCCCCTAAGGACAAACGGTTTCGTCTCTGGCATGGCATGTGATGAAACCTCCAGGAATACGTCTAGCTAGGCACACCAATATTTATTTAATATTCAACCAAAACAAACTGAAGTAAAATTTTAAGCTGGTTCCTATGAACCCAGAGAAATGGATCCTGACCCAGGGAGAGCCCAAGGATCCAGGCAAGCAGGCACGATGTTGCCGCTGGCCGTAGAATGACAGAGACCAAACTAAGGCTGTCAAAAGCAAAGTACAGTTTATTAAAGAATAAAAACTGTTGCAACAGGGTCCTTCCTCTCACGCAGGAGAACAAGGAAGGAACACCAAACAGAGGTGTCTTGCCCTTAAAAAGAAATTTGAAATTGGTTTCAGCCCACCCCCCCAGAAGCATCATCCATATGTCACAGAAGGGGTGTAGCCCAAGACCGCTCTCCCTAGATTCATCATAGGTACATCATGAACGGGGAGGTCTGGTGGCAGTAATCTGAGCAGTCTGGACCCTGTCCCCTGCCCCCAAAACCTAATCAACAAAAAAGAGAGATATTTACATTTCCCTGTTTCCCAGCCAAGTTAATCACACCCTTTTGTCTGGCACTCAGGTATCAGGATGCCAGGGATTATCACTTTAATTCCTGAGACAATGAGAAGGTTCCCCCCACCTTCTTCCTTGCAGAGGAACGCCAGGTCTGAGAGAGTCAAAATGGTGTCAGAAAGGCCTGTCTTCCTGTGCTGCTTCAGACATGTGCCTGTACTGTACATTCATGTACATGTTTTATGAACAATTATTATATTTATATATATGACCTCAAAATTCTTATAACAAAACTAATGACCTTTCCCAGACATGATGAACCCACACGGGACCCATCTTGAAGTTGTGCAGGGGAAAACAGGGTCATTTGTGTTGTGCGGTTAAAGGTGGATGTGCTCTACTTTTTTCAATGCCATACACTTGCAGTTCTTAACCATTTATATAATATTTATTTTATAATGTATAATTTATATCGTGCTTTTTTTTTACAGGGCAGTTTCACAATCCATATTTATCATTTCCCCCCACTCCATCATTAGGCCACCTCCGTTTTTATAATGTGTGTGTTTGGTGGACGGCGTCACCTGAAGTCCCTCAGGCATTGATAGTGTGCTTTGTTTGTTTGTTTGCTTGTTTTAGGGCAGGCATCCCCAAACTCCGGCCCTCCAGATGTTTTGGACTACAATTCCCATCATCCCTGACCACTGGTCCTGTTAGCTAGGGATCATGGGAGTTGTAAGCCAAAACATCTGGAGGGCCGCAGTTTGGGGATGCCTGTTTTAGGGGGTCATATCCAGAACTGCCTCCAAATGTGTAAAAGATCTTGTGTATATGTTGTGTTATAAAAATTCTAAGGTCTCGAATATATAATATTCATAAATGCACACGTATATGAACAGATTTAAAAGGCATGAAAATTATCAATATTGCTGAGAAAGCCTTATCCAGGAGCATGAGACAGGCTGTTTGGCACACACAACTCTGAATTACAGAGAAAGGAGCAGCTGGGGGGGGTCAGGGTAAATGGTTGGGACAGCTGATTCCACTAGCACGCCCTGCCCAACCCCATATCAGCACGTGCCCCCTCACTTTTCCTAATGATAAGGCCAGCCCTGCAGCTGAGAGACTGCAGAGAATTGCAGAGAATTGAACCTGAACATTTGCTGAATAACAAAGTGTCAGGGGGCTCATGGCCACAAGACTACCTCTTATCTGCAAGCATCACCTCTTCCAGGATATGGGCAAGACCTACGTTATGGGTTGGCATCCCATGGCATCTCCAGAGGCCCATGCCTCACAAGGAGCCCACTGTGAACCCCTGTTACACCCTAGTCCTGCTTCTGTTCCTCTTGCTGTCAGTCCCTATTCACCTTCCCCAAGAAACAGGAACAAAAAAGGGGAACTGCTCTCTCTTTCTGGGGGCCTGAATGGATTGGGCGCAGAGGAAGAGGCAAAGCAAGTGGACAGTGGGAATGGTGCAGGATGATGTGGGCCTCTCAGAGTGCATAGAAGCTCACTTAAGGTCACTTGTTCAAGGACTCTCCCTGCATGTCGTGCCCCCCCCCCAAAAAAAATTCTTTGAGCATTCACTCAGAGTTCTTTGATACAGTGCGCAGTTTGAAAACCATCATCTCAATGCAAAGTGGCTTTCAGGACGCTCCCAAAGGCCACACCCCTTATCTTTCACACAATCCATGAGTGGTTTTGCCTAGATAAGGCACTGATGGCATTATCCCTCTCAAATTACATCCACATTGGTGACCATCACTGCCTCCCAAACAAAATAAAAAAAATTCTTCCAGTAGCACCTTAGAGACCAACTAAGTTTGTCATTGGTATGAACTTTTGTGTGCATGCACATTTCTTCAGATAAGCGCCTCCCAAAGTTTAACTACATGCTCTGTGCATAAGGTAAAGGTAAAGGGACCCCGACTGTTAGGTCCAGTAGCGGATGACTCTGGGGTTGCGGCGCTCATCTCACTTTATTTGCCAAGGGAGCTTCCGGGTCATGACTAAGCCTCTTCTGGCGAACCAGAGCAGCGCACGGAAACACCCTTTGCCTTCCTGCCGGAGCGGTACATATTTATCTACTTGCACTTTGACATGCTTTCAAACTGCTAGGTGGGCAGGAGCTGGGACTGAGCAACAGGAGCTCACCAACCTTCCGATCGGCAAGCCCTAGGCTCTGTGGTTTAGACCAGTGGTCCTCAACCCCCGGGCCACGGACCGGTAGCGGTCCGTGGATCAATTGGTACTGGGCCGCCTAAGGATCATTAAATACAATTAAATTAAAATTATTAAATCAAAACAATCTAAATAAAATATAAACAATAAACGTCCCCCCCTCAGTGGGCCGCAGTAAAATTATCAAACGTTGACTGGTCCGCGGCGATAAAAAGGTTGGGGAACACTGGTTTAGACCACAGCGCCACCCGCGTCCCTGCTGTGTGCATAAAGAGGACAAATAAATCTCATGACCCACAAGTACCTCACTCCCACTCCATAATCTGTGTGCAGGTATTCATCAGCTCTCTCTTTTGTCCCGGGCTATTCATCCTAGCTTTTGCCTTAGCAGTGTGACTATTTGGGCAACCTTTTATCCCTAGGCGAGACTCTAGGTTGTTATGGAAAACCTATAAATCCAATCACTCCAGATTCCCTGATATCACTCATGCTTTCAGCAGGGATCTGACCATAAATAATTCACTGGTTCTGCGGTCCTGTGCTCTTTGCTCTGAGATTAAAGGGTTGAAGGAACGCAAGTGTGATTAGATTAGCTGCCATCCCTACAATGACAATAAATATTTATTCTATTATTCTATTCTACAGCATTGTACAAAAGGTGACACACTGTGTTTGTAATGTGTTTTCAAAGTTAGTGCTATTGAAATTGGGTTGTTTCCCCCCCAGCTGAGGATATTCTTTTGAGAGAGACTGCAATGCAGTCCCACATCAGGCCCTCTTTCATTATGTTAGCCACATTTCCTGTTCAGGTGCATATGTTTATATGTGGGGGTGGGTGGGTGTTCTATAGTTGCCTTCCTCACCCTTTTAACCCTCCAGATATTTGGGGATCCAACTCTTCTAACCCAGGATGATGACATCTACAGTCTAAAACATCTAGATGGCACAAGGCCATTTGGAGCTCTTACACTTTTATTTTATTTTAAATCAGATATGAGCTGCCTGTACAATTGTACATAAAAATATTTCTGAACTGAGATGTTTGGGGTATTTTTATTTTTTACAAACACCAGCCCTTTTAGTGCCCGTTCTTTGGGTGCATGTGAATTGTTGCAATGCAGCCTTGAAGGGCAGGAATCAAGCGTTCCAATTCAACTTGCAGAAAGATGGACTGACATTCTCGCTTTCAGCCCTCAGGCTCTTTGTGTCTTGTCTCTCTAAACAGACACACACTTCTTGCAGTGTGTCGCTGGTATGCTCCATCTGCCGCGATGCTCACAAAGCTACTTACTTTCCAGAAAAGCTAGGTCAGTGCCAACTCCAGCCTTCAGAGAATCCTTGGCAAAATGCGCTCCCTCTGAGCCCTCTCCTATTTTGGTGAGTCTTTGCAGCTCCCACAATGCCCTGGAGCAATGCTATGCTAGGGCATTGTGGGAAGTTTAAATGATGGCTCCCAACCTTCCTTTGTTTAAAGTGGGGAGGGGGCAGAGCAAGTGTGAGGGATGGGTCCTGCCAGGGCACTGGGGCCCCAGGGATGCTGCATGTTGTGTACTGGTTAGAACGTTGGTCCTGGGAGACCAGGGTTCAAATCCCTGCTCAGCACCAGATGGCCTTGGGCCATTCACTGATTCTCTGCCTAACCTACCTCACAGGGTTGTTGTGATGATGAAATGGGAGGGGGAGAAGATGTGAACACCTTGAGCTCCTTAGAGAAAAGATGGGATATACATATAATAATAAAGAAATGAGTCTGCCTGCCTGCCTCCTGTGACCTCCTGCCAATTCTTCCACAGCCATTCTTTGCAAATTCTGGACCCTTTCCACTGTGATTTATAACAAAGCTTGTCGCCGTCAGCCAGCTGCCAAAGGCCACAACCTGCAAGAACCTGCTGGTCCTGTTCCTCCCTGCTGCTCCCTGCTCGCCTGCCCTCTGCACAGGGCCGGCTCAAGGTATTTTGCCACCTGAGGTAAAGGACAAGATGGCACCTCCCTCATTCCATGCACAGAAGCCACTCATGATGGCAGTTGTACCTTACCTCATCTCTGGTGAGGGGACACCACCCTCCAAGGTACCAGAGGGCAGTAGATTAGATTAGGGCATGCGGGGCAGGCTCTCTCTGCGTCACCTACCCATCCCTCAGCGCCTGTTGCCTCAGGCGGCTCCCTCTCTCTGCCTAATGCTGGAATGGTGAACTTCAGGACCAGGGGTCAAAAGTGGCTCTCGAGGCCTTTCTGGCTGGCCCTTGGGACCCTCCCCAGGCCACACCCTCTCCCCAGAGCACGTCTCTCACCAGCTCTGCTTTGCACCCTCGAGTGTTTTTGTGTAGCTGGAACGCACCCTTCAACTTCCTGCTTTCCTGGATGGAGGATAGACAACTGTGCAAGTCTATAATCTACATCCATTGCTCTTAGGGACATAGGAAGCTGCCTAATACCGTGTTTCTCATATTATAAGACACGTCTTATATTTATTTTTTCCTCAAAAAAACCCACTATGACTTATTTTCAAGGGATGTCTTATTTTTTTCCTCCTCCTCCTCCTGCCGCGGCCAGCATTGCTGCTGCGCCTATCACTATGTCTTATTTTTGGGGTATGGCTTATATTCCTTGAATGCTTAAAAATCCTGCTATGGCTTATTTTATGGGTATGACTTAAAATATGAGAAACAGGGTATCAGGTCAGACCATTGGTCCCTCTAGCTCAGTGCTGCCTACTCTGACTGGCAGTGCCTTTCCAGGATTTCAGCCCTACCTGGAGATGCCAGGGATTGAACTTGGGACCTTCCACTTGCAAGGGAGACATTCTGCCATTGAGTTCAGACCCTCCAAGTGTCCCTATTTTCCAGGGATGTCCCTGATTTAGAGAAGCCATCCTGGTTTCTGATTTGATCCTGGAATGTCCCACTTTTCCTTAGGATGTCCCTATTTCCACTAGAGAAATATTGGAGGGTATGGTGTTATCTGACCCCCAAGCCATCTGAAGGCAATCCTGTATAGGGAAAGTTTTTTTAAAGAAAAAACGTTTAATGTTTTATTACGTCTTTATATACTGTTGTACCTTGGAAGCTGAACGGAATCTGTTCTGGAAGTCCGTTCGACTTCCAAAACATTCGATCACCAAGGCACAGCTTCCAATTCGCTGCAGGAGCTTCCTGCACACAATTGGAAGCCATGGAAGCCACGTCGGACGTTCGGCTTCCAAAGAACGTCTGCAAACCAGAACACTCACCTCTGGGTTTGCGGTGTTCGGGATCCAAAACATTCGACTCACAAGGCTTCCAAGGCACAACTGTATGTTGAAACCTGCCCAGAGTTGCTGGGGCAACCCAGTAAGATGTGTGGGGTATAAAATAGTAAAATTATCATTATGGAATGGGACGTCCCTATTTTCATTGGAGAAATGTTTGAGGGTATGTGAGCAGTGGCTCTTCCCACTTTTCCTTCTGGCTCTACCCTCCACTGGCAGAATGCTGGCCAGATGGGAGTGCCTGCCTCAGGCATAAAAAAAAATGTTCCCCAGCCCTGACTTACTGCCAGAGCAGACCCTATCTTTTCAAGTATGTGAGCAGTAACAAGAGCAAGGAGGAGGAGAAACAGCAACCTCCTCTGTGCAGCGGCGGGGAACGGGCCATGTGAAGCACATGAGCTGGACCCACTGAAAGAGGGCATATTTTTTAGCTCTTCCCCACAAACCCGGACCCAACTGCCCACACCCTAGAACTTAAAACAGAAAGACTGCTGAGTGTCTCTTACAAGATGCTTCAAAACAGGTTCTGCCTGTCAGCCAGGAGGACCAAGAAGTTCAAACACAGCTTGACTCTCCCACATTGCTCAACTTATCCTCAGCGACTGAGCTGTAACACACTCTGCTGATGTAAGGAATCGCTTTTTCCTTCTGGACGTGCTATGGGCTCTAACCAATTTTAGTCCTGCTCAGCGTAGAACAATCAATGACTTAGGTCCATTGATTTCAATGCGCCTACTCGAGAGTAGCCTAGTTGGATACAACCCTGAGTTTTTAAACAAAATGTACACACACACACACACACACACACACACACACACACACACACATATATATATATATATACACACACCAAACATAAAGAATGACGGCCTATTGTCAAAAATTGGGGTGGGGGAAAAACTATATTCATTTCTTACACTCTAAAATGTGAGTGGGGTTGGTACAGTTGGGACCACCATAGACTGGGGGGTGGCAGCAATATTTTATGGGGAATCTGATGTACATAAACTTAAGTCCACTCAGTGACGTCCGACTTAGACTCAGAAGACCCCTTGAAATCAATGTAACTAAAGACCATTGAATTCAGTCATCTGCTCTGAATATTACTAACCTTGGATTCCCACCAATTTCAGTGGGTCTTCCTTGAGTATGACTTTATTGGACACAATCCTCATTCCACATTTGTAAGAAATCAATTTCTTAGTGTGGCAGCACCTACACATTGAACTCACTGCCTACCTACAGCAGGCAGGTGCTTTCACTATACTCTTTCAATCTACTGCTTAAACACTTTTGCTAAGACAAGCTTACACAAATAATGTTGACATGTATTTCCATCTTTTTTGCTTATTGTTGATTTCAATAATGTGTGAATGCTTTAAAGAGCAGCTTATAATTGCTTTTACTGATAATTTTATTGTTTTATTATTTTCATAAACCGCGTTGGCATGTGTTTGTTTGTTTTTCACAATCAAGTGGTATACAAGTTTTATGAAATAAACACAACCTTCTTTTTTTTACTGTTATTATATATACTGTTATTATACGGCACAGTTTTGCAAACCTTTTTGAGTTCACTTGGTGGGTAAAGGCAAGTGATATTGAAATGAGGAAAGAAATGTGAATTGTGCTCTTAATTCCCCCCTTCCAAGTTTCTTCCTTCCTTTCCTTCTTTTTAAAGGATTTGGAAGGGTTAGACCACTGGATGCACAAGTCAAAAAATATGCAAAGCCTTTGCTCGTTTTCTCACACACAAATGTTCTGTAGTAGCCAAAGCAAAACATTGCTTGTAATTACATTATCTCCTGATGCCATCATCAAATTGCTGAAAAGTCACCTTTTGTCTCTGATGTACTCATTAATCTAATCATGATGCCTCCTCTACCTCTGGCCCGCCAGTCTGAACAAGAAATGTGTATAAGTTTACTAAACGTATTGCACAAATGGTTCCATAAAGCAGCATGTCATAGAACAAACACCTTGAAAACACAAGCTTTTTTTGAACCAGAAGAATGTACGCACATGGCTTGCATCCAAAACAGTTCAAGGAAATGAAATGATGTACCTAGATATCTGTACGCCAGTTAAAAAGTAGTGGCTGCAAGCTGGATGGTGTTAGAAATTTGGGAGTTCATAAAGGATTTGGTAACCATGCATTCTGGAGATCTCTGTTGGAGATCCTAAAATGTATAAACTAAGCAATAACTTATTCCTACTGGAGCAGAAAACACCTTGGTGGTTGTCACCTTTGGAAGTTATGAGTGCGAAAAAAGTCAATATGAGTGGAAATTGGATAACATATGAAAAATTGGTTATAAGAGAAAATAATAAGTGGGAAATGAAACCTTATGAAGAGGTTAAACAATATGTGAATGATTGGTTGCAGTATCACCAGATCAATGAAATATTTAAAGTTTGAAAAAAGTGGTTTTGATCATAATAAATCAAGATATGAAAATGAAATATTAAGAAATAATTATAAAATATTGTCAAAAATGTATAAATTGCTGTTGGAATGACATTTGAAAGATTAGGAGGTGAAGTCGGTTGTGATTCATTGGGCCAGAGATTTTGGTTATAACATACAGTTAGAGGATTGGGGATGTTAGGGAATTTTATAGGGGGGGGGCACCCAAATGAGGCTTCATTTGGGAATCAAGATTGTCACTAATGCCCTCAAGGGGACCCCATTTGATCCTACAACACCACTCTAGTATCGCACCAACACAAACCCCCTCAAGATCAAGCCCTGAGTAATAAAGGCTCCCTTTCCTACCCTTTCTCTGTTGCCTGAGACTCTATGTAACCATATTTCTTTATGAATGAATACAGTGTATCTTTATTTCTAAATGAAACCCCCTTTTTCTACTCTGGCCAAGGGCTCTCAGGGATGCAGGGAACAGCCATAATCCCTTAAGCAAGAGGTCAGGTAGCCAGGGTGGTGCTCCTCTGCATATCCATAATCCATTCAGGTACCATCTCCTGCCATTCCCAACCCTCCAAAGCCAGAGGCAATACTCACACCTGGACCCATTGTTTTTCCCCACCAGGTACTCAAGGATCCCCTCCCAGATACTTACTGGTACTTGCTTAACAATGTCCTGGGACATCGTGCATTGTTATCTTATGCTAATCCTGCTTACCTCCTGTTTACCTGTATGCTAATGCCCCTTGCACCTTCCCCTTTTCTGACGTTTTACCCTGTCACAAGTGATGTATGTATGATGCTTTTGATGTGCATTATGGGATGGTGGTGGGAAGTTTTAAAAGTTCTTGCAGCCCTGTTCACGGTGTTCAGTCTGGCATTGAACCTGCTGCGCAGTAATAAACCTTGCTGTTTGCTCCAGATCATGGCTGGACTCCTTCCTTTTATACTCCGCAACGACCACAGGCCCTTGCCTGATGAGCTGGGTGGCTGAGCATTCTCGCACCCAGAATTTTGCCCTAACAGGGGAAAACTGTGGAAAGAGGGAAAGAACTTTACAGCCTGCAATGCCTTGAAAGAAAATATGATGAAAATGATGTACAGATGGTATATTACACCGGTAAAATTAGCTAAAATGTATAAAGTAAGTAATAAACGTTGGAAATGTAAAGAGAAGGATCATTTTATCATATGTGGTGGGAATGTAAGAAAGTTAAAAGTTTTTGGGAAATGATATATAATGAATTGAAAAAGATGTTGAAATATACATTTGTGAAAAAACCAGAAGCATTTCTGTTAGGCATTATAGGTGATGATATTAATAGACAGGATAAAAAGTTGTTTATGTACGCAACAACAGCAGCGAGAGTGTTGATGGCACAGAAGTGGAAACAAGAAGAATTGCCGACAAAAGAAGACTATGCTGAATTAGACAAGACGGGCGAATTTGGAACCAGCGGGACCAGAAGTTCTTAGAATATTGAAAAAAAATTATGAACTATTTGAAAGACAGCTGTAAAAATCAAATTACGCTTGTAGGTTTGCAGGAAGTTTTATAAGGAGGATAGTTAGAAGTATTGCAGAAGAAGGAAAGAAGAAGAAGGATTATATGAGATAATAAGTAATAGTGATTTAATGAAATGCGAGAATAAATTAAGTAGAAAGGAAATCATCAGAGGTGGCTGAGGGAAGTCATAAAATGTGTATGCAAGATCTGGAAGATTGTAGAATAATTTATGTTTTTTATGTTAAAAATAATTATATATATATATATATATATATATATATATATATATATATATATATATATGTATGTATAGGCATTGCGCGCACAGAGGTCACAGCCTTTCTCTGTAACTGCTGAACCGTAATGTAACAAATTTGGCCACAATGTTCCATGCCCATCAAAAAAAAACACCTTTCACACCTAAAATAATGTTTAAACAAAAAGAAAAGAAAAGAAAAAGGGGGTGCCCAAATTAGACATCACCAGCAGAAGGTCTGAAGACTCCAGCAGCATCCAATAGAAAGGCAGATCACGTGCTGTCACCAGCAAAAGCTCTGAAGTGTGGCACCAAATAATATCATCAACCAAGCAACTGAAACGACCAAGGTGGCCATTACCAGACCTCTAGGCCCCTGCCAGGCGCTAGGCCCCCACTAGGCCCGGGGAGGGGAGAGGGAGAGGGCCCAGATCACAGGCCGCAGTACGCCCTTTGTTTTATGTAGGCCCCTGCCAGGCCCCCACTAGGCCCGGGGGGGGGGAGATAACCCACAGCAACGCACTTGGGGGCACAGCAAGGGGTTTTTATTTTAAAATTTAGCAGGCGTTGTGTCACATGCGAGGCTCCGGCAGCCATTTTAAGTAAGGGCAGCCGTGCCCCTTTTAATGTAGGCTTTATACTATGACTGATTGCAAGCCTCTGCATCTTTAAAAACAACAACAACCATGCACTTTCTCTCCCCAGTTTAAGTCCTCAGATATTTGCAGTGGCCAATTCCCCCCCCCCCCGATTTACAATCTCCTACCTTCCTCTTGCCACTTCCTGGGTTTTTTTTATGGAACTGAACAGCTTGGGCACTTTGGAACTCGCCTTCTGTTGCTACGGGGCTGTGGGTTTTCACTATTTGACCCCCACCCCACCCCGGTTGGGACTATTAAAGTAGTTCTCTGGGTTCTCTGGATCACCTACTCCAAAATTAGAAAATCCAAATAACAAAACACACAGACAACCCCCCCCAAAAAAAACACACAACGCCCAAATCATACAGTATCCACCAAAATAAATAACAATCCCAAAAATAAAATTAAACAATAATAACTTCTGCTTCTCATGTTCTTATTTCAATTTTTTAAAATCTAAATATATAAAAATGTTCACAATGCGTGTGCAGGGGCCAATGTATGGAGATACAGGTGGGAGGGGACAACACTCCCTGGGGAAAACAGAGAGAAGGGTATCCTACCAAAACACAGGGATGAAAAAGGGGGTTGGAGGGAGGAGGGGCGGGATACGTCATGTATCGGGACAGGGTGGGGGGGAATCACAGGGATGACCCACAGCAACGCGTGGCCGGGCCAGCTAGTGTGTATATCTATCTATCTATCTATATGGGAAATTTGGGACTCTGCTTTGGATTTGTAGGGTTTACTACTTAGCTTTTTATTGAGTCCCCGTCAGGGAAAATGATGGCGCACAGATATGTGATAACAAAGCTTCACGGGACAAACTATATTATTACAGAGGGGTGTGTGTGTGTGTGTGTGTGTACGGTAAGAGAGCAGGCTATTGAGGACCACACTTTGTGCAAGTGACAATCTTGTGCCACAATAAATTTATAAAGTCACAGGTCCTTCATAGTTCTCTAGTTCTGACTTGATCCATAGCTCGGCTCTCCCATGACTCTTCACACTCAGATCTTTGTGCGGAAAAATATCATACCCTGCTGTCCCTAAGCAAACTCTCAGGAATTCTTACATCTACATAGTGCATCTGGGGAAACTCCATTCCATGGGGTGTCCTGCCACAGCCACACAAAGAGAACGCCCTAAATCTCCAAGAGCTGTCATTGACGGCCAAAAGAGTTCTGAACTATATAGGCAATTAAAATGCCCAGGCCCAGGAGAAGAGAAGAGAAGCCCAAGGGGAGCATTGTGCAGAGAGCATTGTCTTTCAGGGAACAGAGAGTGCAAGATTCCAAGTCACTGGGCATCACACAAACAGATCTGTGATCTACTGGTTGTGGGTGCTCTGTACTCCCAGACACTGCAACAATTGTTCTGCTTTTTGCAGTTCTTTCTACAAATGTGGCATGCACTTCTGGACTTCTGTTTTGATTCAGGGAAACAAGTCACTGTGGCTTGGTTGCAGGGTTTTGTTTCTCTTGCAAAGGCAGCCCTGAATCGGGAAGTTAGAAATGTTTGGCGTTTTATTATGTTTTCTCTATTTTGCTGGAAGCCTCCCAGACTGGCTGCGGAAACCAGCCAGATGGATGTGGTATAAATAAAATAAAATAAAGTAATAGTAACAGTAACAGTAATACTATGGCGGGTACACTCCCTAAATTAGGAAAATCCACAGTAGGGCCAACCAAAATGTCATCCTACTGTGGCTTTTTCTTTTTTCGAGGGACCAGCTTCTTAAATTAGAAGCATTTACAAAGCTGACTCAAGACATCTCGCTGAGATGAAGAACCAGATGTCTACACAAATCTCCACCCCCATGCAAAATCCCAAAAAACCTGACTGTTGACTCTAAGGCCACATCTGTACTATACATTTAAAGTGCTCTTGTTATCAGTCATGGTTTAACAACCCACCGTTCCTCCCAAGGAACTCTGGGAATTGTAGCTCTGTGAGGGAAATTGGTGTTTCCTAACAACTCTCAGCACCCTTAACTACAGCTCCTATGATTTTGAGGCGGAAGCCATGACTGTTAAAATGGTACAATAGTGCTTCAAATATATGGTGCACATATCCAAACTTCAGCAGTAGTGATGGGACAATCTCTGCCACTGAGCTTGAGAACCACCTCACTCAGACTAACTATAGGACCAGCCCTAGTAAAAGGTAAAGGTAAAGGGACCCCCAGCGGCGTCGCTAGCCTTCCGGCTGCCCGGGGCGGCAAACCAGAAGGCACCCCGCCGGGGGGCGGGGCATCCATCGCGTGCATGTATCACGCCACACGACACACATGTTGCGCTATGGAGCGGGTTGCCGGGGGCGGTGCTCTGCTGACACCCCTCGCTGCTCCGCCTACGCCTGAGTAGGAAGAAGACAAAGTGTGCTATGGATCGGCTTGCTGCGCGCTTTCTCTTCTTCCTACTCAGGCAGAGGCAGAGCGGTGAGGGGCGTCAGCGGCTGCCGCTGCTCTCTGGCCCGTTCCTTGCCTCCACCCCACCAGGAAGAAGCGAGGGGCGAGGCCAGAAACACCGGAGCCTCCGCGATGGTGGTCGCGCCACCGCCACAGTAGCAAGGGGACGCTGCGCTGCCCCCACGCAGCCACGCTGCCCCACGCAGAGCAGAGCCTGGGGTGCCCCACCCCCTATTGTGATGCCCCTGGGGACCCCTGACCGTTAGGTCCAGTCGCAGACTCTGGGGTTGCAGTGCTCAACTCGCTTTACTGGCCGAGAGAGCTGGCATACAGCTTCTAGGTCATGTGGCCAGCATGATTAAGCTGCTTCTGGCAAACCAGAGCAGCGCACGGAAACACGTTTACCTTCCCACTGGAGCGGTACCTATTTATCTACTTGCACTTTGACATGCTTTCAAACTGCTAGGTTAGCAGGAGCAGGGACCGAGCAATGGGAGCTCACCCCATCGCGGGGATTTGAGCCGCCAACCTTCTGATCAGCAAGCCCCTAGGCTCTGTGGTTTAGACCACAGCGCCACCCTAGTAAAAGCTGGCTATTCCTGAAATCTCTATTTGTTCTTTTCTCTTTTATTGAGAAGCATCAAACTAGTGCAAAGGATTTGAATGTGCAATCTGAATGTCAGAATAATGCCAATATTCCTATTCCTATTATTCTGGGGGACCACTTCTGTGTAACACACTTTCAAACTGCAAGCAAACTTTTCAGCATAATCCTTTTGGGCTGGGTAATTAATCCCATCCGTGTTTCTCTGAGGAATTAGACGCTTCGCAAAGAAGCAAGCCATCTAAGTGGTGAACCAGAGGCCTGGGTCCCATTTCTCACAGACGTAAGATCTTCTGGGAGTCAGCGTCTGGATTTTGAAAATTATTGTTTACCAAGTGGAAGGATGAGTCAGATTGGCTAATGGCCCTGGTGCGTATGTTCCTGAGTCAAGCCAGAGAGGGTATGAAGGGAACAAAATCTTGATAATGCAGACAGTCAAAATTTACCAATTTGGTATTCTGAACTGATCTTATGAGAAGAAAGATGCAGAATATTAAAACTGAGGATTTTTATCCACATTCCATCGCCAGACCTAAACGGATTAGCAGACAGGGATCATCTGAGTGGGTGGGGGTATCCAGTGTAACGAGGGCTATAATGGTAGTATTGTAGAGTTGGAAGGGACCACAAGGGTCATTTAGTCCAACCTCTTGCAATGCAGGAATCATTTGCCCAACGTGGGGCTTGAACCCACAACCCTAAGATTAAGAGTCCCATGCTCTACCAACAGAGCTATCGCAGCAGTCAAGCTTCCAGGGTGATTAACTCTGCCTCAGCCTAATCTACCTCCCAAGGTTGTTGTAAGGTCAAAATGAGGCGTGATTCATGAATTCCATGGGGAAAGGATGTCCTTAAGCAGGGATGGGTATCCAGACACAGCTAACATTGTGTGGCTGTGATGACAGCAAAGAGGACCACCATTGCATCCCCAATAGAGCTTTTCAGAGTGGCGCAAGGATCGCCAAAATCTGCCCCAAGTGGAGGTGCTGGAGCCCTCAGAGGCCTGTTGGGACAGTTTTGCAAGGAACTTTGGGAGCAAGGTCGCTCACTCTCATTCTGAACTCAATGCCACTATCAGCAAGGATCTTATGGAGATGTCCAGTACACCACCTAGTCAGATTATGTAGGATCAGTTTTAGTTATTGAAGTCTGAGGATGCTGATAAGGGTCTGGGAGGAGTCCAACTCACCACATCAATATTTGACTCTTGCCCTTTGTGATTATTAACATCTACTTGGAAAGGACTGACTGGCTAGGCCAGGGGTTCCCAACAAAATTTTCTCGAGGACCCCTCATCGAGCCACTATTGTGACAAGGACCCCCATTAATTCCTAATCCTAAAATTAAAAAGTGAGAGCCAAATTAATAGTCTTTTTATATTTTATATACGTTTTTTACAGTTGCTTGAACATCAAACGCATTTTCTTCCTCTTCATCTGTAGGCCTTTGTCGTTTTAACGAACCACTTTTTAACCAACGGTCCATTTTTAACTACGTGAACTGTAGCTTCCGCGAAAAACACTTTGTTTACAAACACTACTGTTTTGCAAAGAGGCAGCGCGCACCAGGTAGGAGGGAGGGGAATGGAGAAGACAGGGTACCTGCGCAGTAGCGCACAAATGAAGCCGACGCGCGCAAAGCATCTTGGGGAGGTGAGCGTTAGTAGAATGCGCGCACTGCCTCTTTGCAAAACAGTAGTGTTTGTAAAGCACCACCTAACGGCATACAGCAGAACTACTGCCTCTATCTAATTCTAGTTTTGCGCTAGACTCTGCTCATGCAGGAAGTGGCCAAAACAAAAAATCTGTTATCATACAAAATATATTTAATATATTTTTTATTCTAATAGCATCCTGCGGACCCCTCTGGCATAGCTCGCGGACCCCTGGGGGTCCCCGGACCACCTGTTGGGAACCACTGGGCTAGGCCCACGGGGGTAATTAATTCATCATTGCCAGAGGGGTGTTACCCACTGCCCTGATGGAGACACTTGCTCCATTTCAGTGCTAGTCCAATTTTGGCACAGAAGAGGCCCATGACGTCTGTTGGGAGAGGGACATTTGGGAGTGTGTCCCTGCCAGCTTTCCTCGCTCTCTCAGCAACATGTGATGCCATTGGGGCTGGTATCTTGCTGGATCAGGTTGTTGGGTTGGGAACAGATGCACAGCGATATAGCAGTTCCACTCCTACTTGCAGGGCTGATCCAGTTTAAGGAGGATATTGACAAGCTGGAATATGTGCAGAGGAAGGCAAGCAAGATGATCAAGGCCTGGAAACCAAGCCTTCTGAGGAACGGTTGAGGGAGTTGGGTATGTTTAGCCTAGATAACAGAAGATCGAGAGGCGACATGGTAGCCATCTTCAAATATCTAAAGGGCTGTCACATGGAAAATAGAAAAAGCTTGTTTTCTACTGCTCCGGAGGGTAGGGACAGAACCAATGGATTCAAATGATAAGATCCAGAGTAAACATCAGGAAGAAATTTCTAACACTAAGAGCTGCTTGCAAGTGGAATGGGCTACCTTGGAAGGTGGTGGGCTTTCCTTCATTGCAGGTTATTATTTTATATCCCACCTTTTTCTTCAAGTTCAATGTAATGTTCATGGTTCACCTCATTTAACCCCCAACAACCATGTTAGGTAGGTTAAGCACAGATTAAGCGATTGGCCAAAGTTCACCCAGTGAGCGGGGATTTGAACCCAGATCTTCCAGGTGCTAGCCCAACGCCTTTAACTTATGCACATCCAGGCAAAAGGATTATTGTTTCCTCATTGATCTTATTGGGTTGGATGCAAAGAAAGGCACATGGGACAAGACCAGCAGCAGCAGATTTCCTTGTTCCCTGCTCTTCAAGGGTTGGCGATCCTACTGAATGGGAATGTACGGTAGAAAGCTTTCTTACGGAGTCATAAAAGTAGTCCATCTAGCTCAATACTGTCTCCACCAGATGCAGGGAACCTTTGACCTTACAGAAGTTGCTGAGCTACAAGTCCCATCAAGCATGGCCAATGGCCAGGAATGGTGACAGCTCTAAGTCAACAACATCTGGAGGACCAAGGGTTCCTCACTCCTTGTGTACACTGACTGGCACCTGCTGCCCAGGGTTTCAGGTGCAGGAAAGTGATGAAACAAAACCTCTGGCTTTGGAAATTCAGCAAGACATTATTCACTGTTGGGCATGTCCAGGGCCGTCTTAAGCACCCCTGGTGCCGTGGAGCGACGGATCCCTCCGCTGCCCCCCCGCCCCGTTTCCTAGTGCGGTGGGCAGGTGGGCGGACACAGCACGGCTACCACAGGCGCTGCTGTGCGGCGGGCGTGCAGGCACAGTGCGGTTGCTGTGGGCGCAGCTGCGTGGCGGACCGGCCAGCCAGCGGGCGGAGCTCGTGGCGCCCTCCTGGCGGGCCGCACCGTGGTGCCTTGCACCACCCAGCCTGGCCGTGGGGCCGGCCCTGGGCATGTCCTTGTGGTCATAAGATCCAGCAACTTGCTTAAGAAAGGGAAAGCAAAGTTTCCTAGGAAGCTTAGTTCCATTCTGTGCTTTTTCAACATGCACAGGCCATAATTTAACTTGATGGGATGTGTTGTTTGACAACATTTGTATGGACAAATGCTCCCCCAGCCCTGCTGTATGTGGCGTAATCAGCAAACACACTTTGTTTTTTTGTGGGGAGGCGCGGGGCTGTGATAAGAGGTATCAGCTAATGTAACAGCCTGAGCTTTTGGATTTGCACAAATGCATCAAGCCAAGTGGAACCGTGCCTAGTATGTAGAATGTGCAAAGGATAAGATCAGAGAGCTGACATCCGGTTATGGCAAATGCTACCTTTCTTCTTAAGATGTCATAGCAGGTGGCTGCTGGGAGAGACGTAATCTCATTTGCAGCACCTCCCGGATGGTTTCCAATTGGCACTGGAAGGAACATGATGATCTGATGCCACCGAGCAGCCAGCAAAGTGGATAGCATGAGTCACAGCAGGTGAGGCCATCAAGAGCAGAACTCAAGACAATAGACAGAAACTACTTTTCATATATAGCATAGGCTGGGATAAATGAGCTCATGCTATTTAGCTGGGGTACCACAGAGGCAAAGCTAGCAAGAGCACAAAACCCCCCCCTCTTTCAGTCCTTCATCTGCAGGAGGCGAGTGATAATACTGGCCTACTTTACAGTGTTGTTGTAAGGGACTGCAGAGACACTGCATGTAGTTTACAGCACTTGGGGCGGGACCCAACCCTCTCTCCTTCTACCTGCAAGAAAAGCTGGGAGCAAGGCAGAGAAAAGAGCCAACCCCCCCCCAGATCCTCTGCCAACCTGCAGGTTTTGGACCACAACTCCTATCAGGCCCATCCAGCTTTGCCATGCTGGAACGGGGATTATGGAAGCTGTAGTCCAAAGCACACAGAAGGATAAAGGGGGCAAACACCTGCATTGCTTTCGCTTCCCTGGGCGCTGTTAACAGCCACTGTATGACCAGCTGAGCTACTCGTGTTAGCTCTTTTGTTAGAAGCACAACCTTCCTCCACAATTTATCGCCAACTTTTAATCCTTGCTCCCAGCGATTTAGTATTTCTCTCACGACCTGTGGCCTCCAGATGTTGCTGGGCTACAACTTCCACAATCCCTGCTTATTGGAGGGCCACAGGGCCCCCCCTTGATTTATCAGGGTGCTTTGTTGTTCCCATTCCCCTGTGCAGTAACACAACATGCACAGTTGGGTCTGCAAAGAGGGGGTGCCATCATCCACTGCTAGGGCACCTACCGTATATCTTGCCCATTACGCAAGTAACATTTGTTTGCCTGACGAACGGGTGGTGATGTATTTGGAAGACTGGAGCCTTTACCAGCCTGCTCCTTCGCTCCAAAAAACAGCAGCCTGGGGGTGTGACCACTTTCCTGCCATCTAAGCAGAAAAACGTATTTGTGATCTTCCCGCCACTGGTGCATTTTCGATCCACTGTGCCTGATGCATCTTTCTCCCCCTGCTGGACGAAGAACGGTGCTCAACCTCAGCTCTGCACATGTCCTATTAACAAGTGCACATCTAGGTTTCTGCTAAGCAGCTTACGATCCACTGAACAATTAATGAACTTTCCAAAGTGACAGCCTCAGTCCTGCACTGGTGGCAGCTCTGAAAAGCGAGTCAGCCGATTTAGGTTTATCTTGACTTCCCAGTCCTGCTTTGCCATTTGCATTGTAAGAAGCGGCTCCTGGGCTTCCATCAAAGTACAGACTGTGGCCTTTTAGGCTGAAAAGACAAGAGATTAGCATGAGTGTAGTTTTAGCAGCCTATGGAGAAAAGAAAAGAGTTGGTTACACAGGCTTGTTGTAAGAGAAAAGAGCTTTCTTCCCAGCTGAGTCATGGCTTTCTAATTTCCTGTACCAGTTGTTAATGCCTGTGTGAGTCACTTAAAAACGTATTAAGAAATGCCTTTTCAATTTGACACAGAAGCAAATGCATCTTAGCTCTACAGATAATTGGGTCACGTTTTCCTGATTATTGCTTTGCCTAAACCCATCAACCGACGGAAAAAAGGTTTGACACACCCATATTCAGTTTCCACCCATCCCCGTTTCCCCGGAAGGTTTTGTCTTTCAACAGCAAATGACCCTAAAGAAAGAGAACAGGCAGGCAATATTTTTGGCTACGGAGAAACAAAATTGTGAAACAAGATGACGCTCCTTTTGAATGGATGAGGGTGCAGCTCTTAAAACACAAAACCCTGCAGGCGAACAGGACCTAACCCCACCTCCAGGATATATTTACCTATACAGTATACACCTGGAATGTAAAAGGGACCCCAACTCAGTGAAAAAGCATCTGATACGCACAGAGAAAGGTCCAGGACCACTGCCAGCTTAAAAATTATCAAGGGGCTGGCGGAGATTTTTTCCTTTCGTCTGAGGCTCAGGAGAGCTGACTCCAGTTTAACAGACAAAATAGCACGTGATCTGCTGCTAAGGTGCACGCAGGTGTGAAATATTTCACACTGGAATGTTGTTAAGCCAGCAAATGCGGGTCACCATTGCATCTGAGGAGTGCTGGGAGGATCCTTAGGCAGGCAAGCTCTCTACAGGCAATTCCAGTTAAATGCTGTTCTCAACTTGCTTGTGATTACTGAACCCCCCTCACTCCACTCCATAAACAGGAAGCAGGAAGAGGGACGCTCAACCCTTTTCCAGATCCTACTCATAATCCTCCTACAGCAGCCTTGGGGGTAGGCAACCTTCTCTCGCACAAATATATTTAGAACCTCCCAGGACATTCTATAAAAGATCTCAAAGTACAGTGGTGCCTCGCTAGACGAATTTAATTCGTTCCACGGGTCTTTTCTTATAACGAAAAATTCGTCTAGCGAATCCCATAGGAATGCATTGAATTTTTTTGAAAATTTTTTTTTGCCCATAGGAACACATTAATTGAATTTCAATGCATTCCTATGGGAAACCACGGTTCGCTAGACGAATTTTTCGTAAAACGCATTCGTCTAGCAAGGCAACCTCCGCTAGTAAAAACCTTTCGTTAAGCGGAAATTTCGTTAAGCGGGGCATTTGTTTAGCGAGGCACCACTGTAGCTGTCTTATTACAAAAGAACTTCAGAAATAGACTGGAAAGAGAAGTTGCTGAACTGCAACTTATTACCAAGCTTAAAACCATGGAGAGACCAGGTCTGAATAAAGACACTGGATTCTTATCTCATTATGCATGATAAAGCTATCTTTAGCCATCTCACCCATTGCTTTTTCCTGTAAGACCAATTGTAGTCGTTAACAGTCGTCAACAGCTATCCGTCAGTCAATCACCCACTCCCACAAGGAGGGAGTAATACCCCACCCCACCCTCTCACTATATATAAGCATCTGGTGACTTCTGCTTCAGTGTATCTGAAGAAGCGTGCATGCACATGAAAGCTCATACCAATGACAAACTTAGTTGGTCTCTAAGGTGCTGCTGGAAGGAATTTTTATATTTAGAACATAACTTTGAGGGTGGAGAAGAAAAGCATTCCTACAAGCTGGAGCAGAGAAGGCTGGCTCACTAAGCCTGTGAGGCACTTATCTCAAGTGGTGGAAGTCCAAGAGGGAACCTACCTAGCCTCTTCTGGCAGCCGTTTCCAGCAAGATCTTGCCAAAATCTCATGAGATTTCATGGAGCATGAATCTAATGAGATTTCACTGGAAACTGCTGCCACTGAGCAGCCCAGGTAAGAGGCAGAGTGATAGGGTGGCGGGAGCAGCAACTGCCACACCTGCTGTCAATTCTTCAAGGTGCCACAAGATTATCTGTTATTTTGCTGCATGAGGCTAACAGGGCTACTGTTCTGGAAACTGCCCATTCGTATTGGTTTTCTATGCAATATATAATGCTATGGGTCACTTGTTCCTGCCATCTCCTCCTAGGCTTTTTCATTCTCTTGCAAGATTAGCAATGCGGAGCCGTGGTTAGATTGTTGGACCAAGACCTCGGAGACCAGAGTTCAAACCCCCTGCTAAGCCAGGAAGTTCGCTGGGACAGCTTGGATTATGAGGGAAGAACCACACAAATCCTTAAGCCCTTTGGAAGAAAGGTGGGATAAAAATGGGGGTAGCAATGTTCAGCTACTTGACTTTGCACTCATACTAGCGATGACAGTCTCTCTGCCTACCATTGGCTCAGTGGTTCCAACACATCTGCCAGCTTTGGCTTGGGAAGAAAACATCAACATCTTGATTTGATGGTCTACAAACACAGGGCCAGCCAAAGGCATTTTGCCACCTGAGGCAAAACACCCAATGCCCACCCACCGGGGAAGGAGTGAGTGAAGATCTACATCAGGAACAAGGCCACTGTAGATGCCACATTCCCAGCCTTCCTTGCAGGTCAGATCTGCTAACCCTGTGGATCCTGCTGCCCAAGGCGGTTGCCTTGAACTTGCCCCATGGGTGGGTCGGCCTTGCATGAGCATCTTACCAAAACCAGACTCCCTCCTCTGCCAGAGCATGACATGCTTTTTAAAGCCTATCTGTGGCTTATCCCCATTTTGTCAGGCCAAGACTCCCATTGACCTCTGAACACTGCCCATGCTTGCAAAGGCTGACTGGAATGAAAGACCTCTAAACAAGTCGGAAGGCACCAGGTTAGGGGAGGCTGCCATGCACTGAAATCAGCAAGGAGCCTTTGAAGGACATTCCAGATTTCCTCAAGAACAGGTTACTACTGTATCTGCTTCTACGGCACGAGGGTGGCATCAGGCTTTCTTGAGGACTGTGGTAAGGAGCATTCAGCATATGGAAAACTGCGGAAAGAAACCATCACCACTTGTTATCCACGTTTTCTGCAAATTAAAATCAAAGCCTTCTAGTATGAAATTGTTGAGCATTAAATTATCCACCAGGTTAAAATCTATCTTGTGTGTCAAGGAAGGGGAACCTATTGCCCCCCCCCCAGACTTCAGAGGGAAGCAACTGTAGCCAAAGTCTGCAGGGACAAAGCCTCTTCACTCCTGCTGTGCATAATGGATGCAATGAAGCCTCTCTCCAGCAGTGTCAAACCCTTGTAAGCAGATAGGTCAGCAGCAGCACTGAATTGCTCCATTCTAAAAAAAGTAGCATCCATGGCATGGATAATGCTAAGCAAAAAGTATTGCTTTGGAAACCTGAGGGAGACTGATAAAGGAGGTCCATCTGGAAATTAAATTCAACACGTATTTGGTTCCAAGGGATAAAATAGTAAAAGGTATGTGTAAACGCAGCTTAAGAAATCAAAGTCATTTGACTTAGGCTGTTTATAAGATCTGGCCACACAAGCCAAAATAGACGCAAGAAAATAGCAACTGGCCACTTCCTTGTACCTGGTAAACAGACACCTGCATTATCTTTAGGAGCAGGAACCAAGTCTCATTGTGCAACCAACTGGATTTACTTCTACGTAAGCTTGTTATGATCACTGTGTGAGACTGCAGCTCTTAACTACACCTGGGCTTAAGCGATTCCAAGTTGAGAATGAGTTGAAAATATGAAGTGTGTAAAAAAAATGAAATAATCAATCTCCTGTATGGCAACCCCTCCGAGTTTATATAACCTTGCTGATCCACATACTACGTAGGTGCTTTACACAGTATTGAGAGACCAAAGTGCAACCAGACTCCTTTTTACCTGGTTCCTGTTGTCTCCTCTTATAGAAGAAATTTTAAAAGAAGTCCCGTCTATAGGTCACAGGCAATTGCTGTGCAATTGGATCGGCAGTTCACACACTCCACTGTGTTCCTGTCCAAGTCAGAGCTTTAGTAATTGAGGTTGGAGGGCCATCTCTCAAAGCTGATGCCACTATTCTGTGTAGGCAGACCTGAACTCGTGGTCTGCAACTTACTGTGGGCTCAAATTCAGTTGCCGATTCCTAGCACAATCCTTCCCCTCTTTAGATTTTTTGCCTTTCCTCCAAACCCACCCACAGCTGAATTTTACTTTGCAAACTCTTTGGGAGTAAGCATCTGGCTGTTATTTTTTGCAAAGTCTCCTGTATAGTGCACCACTCTGCAGCAGACCGATGGGACTATTTATAACAATAGCACCATCCCAAATATGTCGGAACAAAGTAACTCGGTTGTACAGGACATGCTTTGCATGCCCGAGGGTCTTGGGTTCATCTCTGGCATCTCCATTTCAAAGATCTCACACTGAAGGGTTTGTGAATACCTCTTAGCCTGAGACCCTGCAGAACAACTGGCAGCCAGAGTAAACAATACATAGATCAAGGTTTGACTCTACATTATAGAAGGCAGCAAAAACCACCTAATTTGTCTGTAATAACATTTTGGCCAACGTTCAGTGAAACCTTTGTCAGATGCTGCTTTACAGAAACAAGATCCTGGCAGGGCTTTTGAAAATACTTACTGCCTTTACCTATGAATGGATTGTTGCTGTGGAGGAGATTCAATTTGACAAGTCTTAAAAACAGGATGTTCTGACACCTAGAAGAGAACATACTGAGCCTACTCAGATTTTAAAGCCCTCAATAAACATTTTCTTCAGGTGCTACAGATCTACCTGCTGTGAAGGGAAAAGGGATTGAGGAGGAACGAAAGTGTTTGCAGAAGGAAGAACTTTGAAGAAATTACCTCCAAACCGCGCCCCCCCCCAACTAGCCATGATAAAAATGAATGCATTGCTTCAACTCTTGCTGGGTCATGGGATAAGCAGCACGCTCTCATTCTTCCAAGACATTGTCCAGAAACGGCAGATAAAACCCAGATCACAGAAATCTCTAGTATGACCCCATTAAGAGATGAAGAGGAGGCGTAGAAGTCACGTTCTCTGCTCTGGCAGCTCCTGAAAGAAAACGCAGAACTGAACATTAAGCATTTTGCATTTCTTATTAATTGCTTACTTTACAAGGGATGGGGAGACTGTGGCCTACTACCACCCATCATCCCTATGGTCCACTCTGGCTGGGGATGATCGGAGCTAGAGTCCAGCAACACCTGGCAGGCCACAGGCTTCTCATCATCGCTTTATGTCCTCCCCAAGCCACTCACCTGGAAAGAAACATTTGCAAGTCAAAGCACTCCACCCTGTCCCCCAACAGAGTCTGCCAAGGTGTTGCAACTAAATATTCCTAGATGGGTTGACTAGTAATTCTAGAAATGATGTTATAGAGCAAAATGTTCAGCAGCAGGATCTGTGTGCGTTTAAAATCAGTGCTGTTTGCATGGACGTAGCCAGGATTCTTGTGGGGGGGGGGGGAAGAACTTTTGTTAGGAGGGCAGAACCAATGGGATTGGTCAGTTAAGTATTCCTTTTGTTTTACTTGATCTGGGGGGGGGCGAGGTCCCCAACTACACCCACGGCTGTGTATCTCCACAATCGGGACAGGTAGGACTTCCCATGGAAAGCATCAAGTTGGGGTGGGTGGCTGTGTCTCTAATTTTGCATGTGGCCACACTCCCTGCGACAACCATTTCGGGTTATCCTCCACCATCACCTCCTCCATCCCAATTGCAATAGCAGCTATTTTGTGACTGGTGGCCTCCCAACATTAGAAATGGGCCCACTGGTCCAAAAGGAAGGCAATCCCGGGTTTAGAATGACCCTAACAAATGTTTATGTGACCAGATCACAAGCCTTCCTCCTGCTCCCATTTACTGGCTCAGCATGTGTATTAATATAACCTCAATTCCCCCAAGTGTACATTCAGGTAAGATTGCTTGGTGTGAACAAGGAACAGCTAGTCTTTTCTGGTCTGAGGGCCACACTGATGGCCAACCACTTTCCTGAAGGC
Source organism: Zootoca vivipara (assembly GCF_965207765.1). Classification (NCBI taxonomy): domain Eukaryota; kingdom Metazoa; phylum Chordata; class Lepidosauria; order Squamata; family Lacertidae; genus Zootoca; species Zootoca vivipara. The sequence goes on from NC_142587.1 coordinate 92,665,629, forward strand.
CAGTGGCAAAAATGGTCAGTGTACACATGCATGGACACACACACACACTTGTGCTGATGCACACACAACAAGCATTTCCAGCACCCTGCCCGCTGCCCAGGACTTTGGAGGGCTATATTCATGAAAAGTAAAATGCAAACTTTCTTATCTCAGCACTGTGGTGCTTAGTGCTAAGATCAGAGATAAAATAGCCCCCCACCTGCTCTTTATAGAGGCCCTTTCTAAAGATAATGCAGAACACTTCCCTATAAAGCTGTGGTGGGGTAAGGACATTTCCTGGTGTAAAGAATATAGAAGGAATTAAAAAGTGGTCAAGCAGTGAGTTTTTTCCCCTCCCTAATTTATACTTGTGTGGGCAATGCTGATTTTTTTTTTTACACACACACACACACACACACACACACACACACACACACACACATTTCAGAATACTATACATGAAGAGTGAGTTTAACAATCCTTTTTTCCAGGGAACTCTGGGAATTGTAGTTCTGCAAAGCAAAGCAGTGGCCTAAATGCAGCTTTTTGTAGTTCCACAGCAGTGATAGGAAAGCTGCTGGACTCAACCATGTTTAACACCAAAACTGGTAAGAGATCACATCAGGTAAATGCTTCTGAAGAGGCCCCTGTCCGTTTATTTATCTTCTGTTCAACAGCCCAGTCCTTCTGGTCTATCTTCTAGAGAAACACCCACCTGCCCCAGGTAGCATGGCCATTGGTGAGGAATGATGGGAACTGAATCCGAGCAAGATCTGCAGGGCCAAATGTTCCCCATTCCTGCTCTGGAAGAAGTATTCACCAAACGAAAGGGAACTAGTTTAACATTCACACATTGAGCTCTTTGACATGCATCAATGATGCTCCATTTTTAGCCAACAATTCCCACAGAACAGACCCATATCATAGAATCATAGACTTGGGAGACCAAGAGTCATCTATTTTCTGCAATGCAAGAATATCTTTGGGGCTTGATGGTTAAAGATGCAATTCTGCTAATGCAAAACGAGGATAACCCTTATCGTTAATTTGTCCTTATCCTTTTAGCTACTGCCCTGTTGTGATATCTGTTTTCTACTAGGCTTTTATAATGCTTTGTAAATAAACTTTTTAGCCGTCTGGAATGTTTGTTGTAGAACAAACAGGCAGGATACTAGCATAATAGTATATGTGACAGATTAAAATGGGAACGTTGAACCCTCGCTATCTTAGGACTGTGCAACCACAACCACTTGCAAACTGGCACAATGGAGCTGCATGCTATTGCTCTGAAAATCCAACACAATCTAATCAATTGTAGTTATGATTTGTTACAGGGATTCTACTTCACCCTTCAATTAAGATCCCAGAGATCTTGTCAAGAAGGAGACCATTCTTTTTAAACCTGCAGTCCTATACCCACTTACCTGCAAGTACGCCCCACTGAACTTAGTGGAGTCAAGATGTACAGAGTTGCACTGTTAAGGTATATCTTGAGTAGACCACAAAATGCTTGGAAACAAGGGACACCTGCACTGGGAAGTTGTTGGGGTTTTTTGGGGGGGGGGGTTCCCAAAGTTAAAACTATAATAACTCTGCTGTCTTTCATCAACTTTATCAGGGAATTTGGCTAGATTAGGAACAGAGAAAGCTGCCTTACCTTTAACTGCAATATTAGTCTTTCTAGCTCAGTATTGTCTACATCAGGCATCCCCAAACTGCGGCCCTCCAGATGTTTTGGCCTACAACTCCCATGATCCCTAGCTAACAGGACCAGTGGTTGGGGAAGATGGGAATTGTAGTCCAAAACATCTGGAGGGGCAAAGTTTGGGGATGCCTGGTCTACACTGAGTGGCAGTACATCCCCCCGGGGACTCTCTGCATGTAAGTAAGTGCTCTACTACTTCGCTGTAATATTTACAGCCGCAAGCTGGACAGATTCTCAGTACTACATGCCACTAGGACCAGCTCTCCTAGTTTCATGAAAAGCAGGATTTCCAGGCAGTGTGATGGTTTTGAAAGCGGGAGGGTTTGTAGGCTGCATTAGGGGAGAGGGAGAGGGAAAAAAACACCTGGCCATTCCCTAAACTCAGTGAAACTCTAGTGCACCCACCCCAAACAAAGCCACTCAACTCAACAGTAAAATCCCATTAAATTCAAGGGCTGCAAGCTCAATCCTAGCCTGCTGCTAGCCAGTGCAGACAATACTGAGCTCCAGGTGAAACTCGGAAAATTAGAATATCGTCGAAAAGTGCACTTATTTCAGCAATGCAACTTAAAAGGTGAAACCAATACAGTATATGAGATAGACGCAAGACATGCAAAGATATGCCAAAGCCTTTATTTGATATAATTGTAATTATTTGTTGTTAGGTGGGTTGATTATAAATGGAATGCAATTAATGAAATGTAATAGTGATGTTTATTTTTGTGTATTGTAACCATTTGTTTTATTACTGTGGAATTTCCAAAAGAAAGCATTTGTAAAAATTAAAATTAAAATAAAAAAGTAATTAAGTTGCATTACTGAAATAAATGCACTTTTCGATGATATTCTAATTTTCCTAGTTTCACATGTAGATGGACCTTTCTATCCATGCCCAGGTAAGTAGCAGGCGCCACTAATCACAATGGGATTTCCTGGCTCAGGGTTTGCGCTCTGCACTGGTGCTGCAGCAACGGATTGTTTCGGTGTTTAAACTGCCATTAGGGGAACCCGGCCCGAGAGAGGCGCCCGGGAACCGAACGCGGGGTTCCCGGAGACGCCCGCAACGAGCGCTCTAACCTCTGCGCCACCCGCGGAACACTGCGGTCTGGGGACACCTATGAAGGGGCGGGGTAAGCGCAGCCGCGCTTCCGTCGGGGGTTCCCACGGCAACACGCCGCCCCCGGCCACCCAGCGCGCGCCCCCGCCCGTCACTTATCACGGAGGGGAAGGGAGAGGGAAAGAGAATCGCCAAACGCATCCGAGGACTTTTGACCTCCTCGCGCCCACCGTCGCTTCTCTCTTCCCCCCCCTCAGGTTGAAAAGCTCTCCTCAACCGTTCCGGTTCGCTTTAACCCCCCCTCCCAATCGCTCCCCCACCCTCCCCTTCCCTCCCACCGCACCGCCACTTTAAACCCGGCTTCCTTAGGGCCGCTCCTCCTCTCCGCAGGACGCCCGTCGAGAACCGCACTGCCGCCACCGCCGTCATCAACGCCGCCAATATGGCCGCTCTGAGAGAGCGAGCGGGCTCGGCTCCCGAAGCCTTAAGGCCCTCCCTCAGCTCCTTTCTCCTTTCCGAGGCCGCGCCGCGCGCGGCTTCACGGGAGTTGTAGTGCCGCGGACCACCAGACGCGCCTGTAGTGCCCCGGGGCGGAACCGCGCCCCGGGACTACGTTTCCCAGGGACCCAAGGGACGCCTGACCGGAGGGGCCAATGGGAAGTCTCTGTCTTCCCTTTTCCCCGCCCCCCGCCTCCGCCCCCTCCCGAGCCACAGAAGGATGATGTAATTGCAAAGCGGCTGAAGGGCGGGGCGGTCCTTCTGCGCTGCAATTCATTGTGCCAGACCCAGATCGGTGTGCAGCCTCCTCCTCCCTCCTCTCCTCCCCCTGCTATTGCTGCTTCCAGCAACCAGGGCAGCAGCAGCAGCAGCAGCAGCAGTGACTGAATCCCAAGCAAAAGGGGGCGGGAGTGGGTGGCTTGGTTGGTTGGGGAGGAAGCGGCGCACACACACGACCTTCTACAGTTTGCATCCCAAGGGAACTGCTTCGCAAGCTTTGCCCCGCTCATGTCTAATTAAGTGACTTGGTTTCCAACCTGGCCTCTTGGCTTATGTTCTTTGTAAAGGGCAGGGAGCAGCCGTCCCCAACCAGGTGAGTTGCGCGATGCTTTATTATTTTATTTAAAGCATTATTCCCTCTTCTTCATATATATCAGCTTGCTAGTCTGTCTAAAATCGGAAACGTGTTGTGGATGTATGCATTGGCGGCGGCGTGGGGGGGGGCACGCTTTGTCTCCTGGTTCTCTCCCCTCCCTGCTGTTTGGATGCAACATCGCCCAAAGCAAAGTGATAATGATAATGAGCCGCCTCCTAACTCTGAAGATTATTGATGAGCCCCAGCAACAAAGCCTTGGAGTTGTCTGCAAACCCGGTGTTTCCCCATCTTCCTCCTCCTGTCTTTTTTTTCTTTTTGGGAAAGGAAAGGTTACATGTGCAGAATCCCTACAGAGACGGGCTTGCTTGCTGAATGCTTATAAGACTGTGTTTCTCTGCCTGCCTCTCTCCTCTTTCTTCCCATTTCCAGATGTTGGGGTGTGAGTGTCTGGGACAGTTGAAGCACCTAATTGTGGCATTGACTGAACATAGCCGGGTGTGTTCGTGTTTTGGGGGGCTGCGGTGGAGAGTCTTTGGCACGTTGAACAATTACTGGGTGCGAAAGAGATGATTTAATGCAAGCTTCGAAGACTTGAGTCAGCTCCTTACCCACCACTCTTTCTGCCTCCTTTTTTTGCAAGATCAGTAGAGGATATAAATGTGTGTTTGTGTGTGTGTGGTTAAATGTCAGAAATGTTTACTATGGGAAATGACTCTCGTCTTTTTTTAAAAAAATAAATAGATGTCATAAACAGTAGTCATAGGGGTAGGCGAGTGGTGTTTAAAATAGAGATAAAATAATAGCCCTCCAGGAACCTCACGCCCTGGGTACATTTACTCAGAAGTAAGCTCCAAAGAGTTTGGTGGGGCTTAGGCTGCAGTCCTAAGCACCCTTGGACTTAGTGGAATTTACTTCTGAGCAAAGTACATAGGATCACACTGTAATTTCCTATAGGGGGGGTGCACTCCTACTCTCACTTGGAAGTTTATCCTGTTGAATAAAATGGGACTTGCTTCCACCATGCGTATTTGAAAAGATTGGTCTGTAAGACATGCTTTTGCATGCATGTATGGTAAGGCTGAGATCCTAAGCGTGCTTACTAGGAAGGAAGTTTCATTCAGCTTGGTGGGACTTGTTTCTGAGGAAGTCTGCGTCCTATCCTGCTACATAGCCAATGTACAGTATGTTGCAATGAGTATTCCCACCTCCCTCCAAAAAATCCCACTCCATTCCCCACTCCTGTTTTTCCTTTTCTTTCTGATGGTTGCTAACAGGCTTGGAATCTCTCTCTCTGTGTGTTTTCAACTCTGTAAAAACTTTGGCCACATACTAACGAAAAATTCCAAATGACCATATGCAAGCCATAAATTGTCAGGGAAGCGGCTGTACTGGTCCAGTTTTATTCTCTTGGCAACCAGAATCAGTCACTCACTGTTCTTAATGCTGCCAAGATGCTCAGAGAGATGGAAGGCCCTGGGAATGTTGGGATAAATGCCTGATTGGTGAGGAGAAAAGCAAACATTGACACAGCAAGGACTTGGGCTGTTCTGCTCTTTCTCCTGGGATGACTGGCGTCTTAAAATAGTCTGAAAGATTCTTATTGGTCCTCTTCATTTTTTTCAGGAACCATCCTCAGTTTTTCAAAGGTGGGTCTTTGTAGCCTGAGCCTCTGAATGTCAACTTGGAAGTAAGCATCACTGAGTTCAGCAAGTTTGCATAACTTGCAGCTGTGTTTCAGATGCTTGGGCACCCTGATGAATAAGGTGCAGTCTTGTCAAAAGCCAAACAGTTGCAATACTTGCGTTTCTGATAAGGCTGAATTTTAGATGAAGGGTCATCATTGCTCTCTCCCCCACCCCCATATATTAATTGTGCGGACTGTGTGAGAATCTGCAAAACTAAATGTGACAGCTCTTTCTCTTCTTGTGGATTGAGAATCCAATGTGTGGGGAGGAGATTAGAAGAGGCAAGTCACCTTCCCCCACCCCCACCCCCAACATGAAGTTTTGTGTGGGTAAGGGAGAATGAGTTAGGTCTGCTCAGCCCAGCAGCTTAGCATATGACAAATCAGTGTCTTAGTCTCAGCCCCAATTCATTATAGGGATTGTGAGGGTCTATTATTCTAACTTGCAAGAACTCCTGACTGTATATTCTGTGCTACCACTGGCAGAAATATGCTGCGTTGCAGGCGGATAAATGCTCCATGCACTGGGAAGGAGCTTAAAAAACATTGCGTTCCCTGCACACAGTGTTGTTCCTTAGGGAAGGGCTTTTCTACAGCCTGCATGCAGGGAGAGTAGCAACTCTATCAGCCCCATCAACTGTTGTTCCAGTGCAATCCGAAGGGGTTTACAGTATTTCCAAATAAACTGCTTCGGATTGAGCCATCAGTGCATTTGAGATGTGCTGGCTGCAATGGGTTTATGCAGAACTGGCTCCAGTTTCCAGGGAGTTCTTGGCATAGTGCCCTCTGGTGGAACGCCTCATGTGTTCTCCCTCACCTGGAGTGCTTCTGTTATGTACATACTCGGAGTCGAGAGTGAATTTCAGCTTCCCTGGCAGGGGTGGGCAGCCATGGCAATTTGGGCTGCTGCTTTTGAATTCCCCCCAATGCTCCTGATGCAGCATCACTCCTGGGCAGTGTGGGAAATTAAAACGGCAGCTCCCCACATCCAGCTGCCCAGCTGGGATCAAAGGCATCCTGCTGGGGTGCTGGGGCCCTAGGAGCTGCCCAGTATGCCACATCTTGATACTGGCTCTGGAGCCCTTATCCTAACTTGAGCTCTCGCTACTTATTTGAGAGCAATCCTTTGGTTTATTTGGGATTATATGTTGCCAGAGTTTATGTTTCTTATGCAAACATATACTCTGGTGGCATAAAATCCCAAATAAACCAAAGGATTGCTACCAGATAAGGATAGCTCAGCATGAGACTTTTAATATCAGGGTTGTGGGTTTGAGCCTTACATTGGGTGAAAGATTCCTGCAGTGCAGGGGGTTGGACTAGATGACCCCCAGGGTCCCTTCCAATTCTGCAGTACTGTGGTTCTGTGGTTTAAGGGTATTCTGGACTGTGGTTGGAAGCAAGCTCGTTGACAAGCAGCAGGACTTTCTGTTCAGTGCCCCACCCCAATAGCTACTAGGTTTACAATGCTTTTGGGGAGGGTGTTATGGGATTTGGCTAAAGAGTCAGGCAGTGGGGCTTGTAGCTTTTATTAAGAGACCCCTCCCCCCATCGCCTATAATTAATGCAATTGATGAAAGCACTATGTGGAAGAACAGTGGGATCCCAAGTTAAATTCCACTGGTTTCAGCAGCTTGTCCAAGTAAAAGCATACAGAGGAGAAAAACTGGTGTGTGTGTGTGTGTGTGTGTGTGTGTGTGTGAGAGAGAGAGAGAGAGAGAGAGAGAGAGAGAGAGAGAGAGAGATCTGTCTTAAGTGGTTTGTGGATTATTGGCCTGGCGTCATTGTGTTGGTTCCTGTATAGAGTTCTTTCCCTGGAAGGGAACGGCTCGAATTGAATCCATATGGCCGCCTAGCTGCCTCTCCTCCGCCGCTACTGCATAGATTTGTTCCTGCGCTTCCCTTGTGTAACTGACACTGTTTTGTCCTCTGGCAAACTTTCATTGGAATCGCATTGCCCTGCGTGACATGAGTTCGGGATGAACAATGAACCCCCCTGTTCCTTGAGATCAACGCGTTTGTAAACACTGGCACAATGGCCACAAAAGCCGATATTGCAGCACATCCTATTTGATATCATTTTCTTTAATCTTGCGAGTGCAATTCCCTTCCCGAGGGATCGACATTCCTCAGCTCAACCGCCTTGCATTTATATTTTATCTGATCTCTTTTCCTTCCTTTCTTATTGTTGTCAAAGGAGAGCAACAATGCAGCGACAGCCCAGGTCCCTTCTGCTTGCCATAGATTTCTTTATTTCTTTTGTGCCTGGAATTGCTTCTTTTATTTTACCCTCCCCCACCCCTTTTTCTTGGCAAGTTGGGGGTAAAGAAATATGCAGTTTCCTGCGCTGGCTATAAAAGCAGAGGTTTTTCTAGGAGCCTTGGCCCAGAAGGACGAGCTTTGAAAGTTCAGCCTGATAAGTTTGTCTTGGGGGGCTTCCTTGGTGAACTAGTGATATGTGAGCTATGAGAAAACTATGCAAGGACTTTAGGAAAAAGGGCGTGTTGGAGTCTCCAATCCAAACATAGCACTTTTGGAGCATATGTTGTTCATATAGTTGTTAAAGTCATTTGTGTTACTGTGGGCTTGTTCATTGTTGTTGCTGTTTTTATTATTTTTTAAATGCCTTACTAACCATTGTTCCTAAGGTTTGGGATGGGTGGGTAACAATGCCATTATCCAAAATAAAAATTATAAAACAACAACAACTCTTTATAGTTTCAGTTCTGTGCACACTTAATTGGGGCAAATCACTTTTGGCCCCACCAAGTTCAATGTGATTTACCCCAAGTATAAGCATGCAAACTTAATTTTAATAATGGCGTGGTCACCCACCCACTGTGGCACTTTCCTAAGCTTTGCAGTCTAGTCCAATGCCTGTTTGTTCCAAACAGCCATCGGACTGGACTGCAAAGTTAAGGAAAGTGCTGTGTTGCTGTAGGTAGTGCTTTATTCCAAGTGGAAAATCCACCCACTTAGATTCTGTAGAAAAGAAGAGCCTGTGCAGAAATAAGCTTTTGCAAGTGCAGCTGCCGTGGAGATACTTCTGGATGCTCATTTGGGCCCCATTGAATGGCACTTTGGAGTGTAGATGTGCTTCTCCATCTGGGCCTGCTGTTTATTGCAAGCTCATAGCGCTTGGTCAGAGACATGGGATTGCTGGTGAGCTCCTTTATCTTAGGGCCATCTCAGTGATTTCAACTGGACAGCAGATTTGCAGAATGGGACCCTTTCCAAGCTGCTTCAGAAGTCAGTTGAGCTGACCCACTGGGATTCAAACTAGCATGCCCACCCTGACATCTCACGGACCAGACTCAGATAGTCTGATTCAGTTATTTGTGGATCGGCCTATTAGTCTTTTATTTCCTACCACTAAATAATTAGCATGGCAGTAATTCTTCTTTTTGGAGAGCCTTTAAAGCATTTGAGCAAAATGCAAAATATGTTATGAAGGACCGTGTGTGTGTGTGTGTGTGTGTGTGTGTGTGTGTGTGAGGGAGAGAGCCTTTGCATTTCCTAAAGCTAGAGAGAGCTATAACTACAGACCCTCCAAGTGTCCCTATTTTCCCGACAGTCCCGGATTTACAGAAGCTGTCTCAGTTTCTGGTTTGATTCCAAAAGGTCCCGCTTTTCCTTAGAACGTTCCTATTTTCATCAAAGAAATGTTGGAGAGTATGGTGTTAGACTAAGCTAAGGAGATAAGTAATTGTACATACAACCTTTAGAAGACATCTATATACAGTAGGAAAGTTTTTTTTTTAATGTTTAGTGCTTTATTTTGTTTTTATACGTGCTGGAAACTGCCCAGATTGGCTGGGGCAACCCAGTCAGATGGACGGGGTATGAATATTATTATTATTATGAAACAGGATGGCCCTATGTTCATCAAAGAAATGTTGGAGGGTGTGTAACTATAGCCAGCAAAAAATACATGCAAATCTTAGAGGAAGTACTGTATGTTTATAGTTTGCGTTTAAAAGATATCCCAGACACTGAGTTGCCTAGGCATCTAAACTTGTTATTTTTCTTCTTCCCTGCACAGCACTAGCATATTGATTTTTGGTCTTAAGACTGGGGAATAAAAGTGTGTTGTTGTTGTTGTTGTTGTTGTTTTAAAAAAATCTGTTCTTACCATCTTATGTGCAAAATAAGATGGCTAGCCCTGATTAAAAAGCAGCCAGGAGATCCAGGACTGAATTCACTTTCAGTGAAACTAGAATGTTTGTGACATAGAAGCTGTTTGGCCAGCCAGGTCTAGACCGGGGAGGCCCTTTTCCATACAGCTGCCTGCTGGATTGGTGAAACATAGGTAGCGATCAGACCATTAGTCCATCTAGATTGGTCCATCTAGATTAGTATTGTCTACAAACAGCCGGGTTATCTATTCTTAAATCCAAATATTCCAGCAGATTTGTAATGTTTCTAATGTTACTCTGAATCTGTCTGCCGGGGAGAAAGCCTGCTTGATCACTGTGGATAATCTTCTGGAGGATTTTTTTTTTTTTGTTCTTTCGGCTAAAATATACACGTATAATTTATAATCATTGTTCAAGAGCGATATAGGCCTAAAATTAGTTACTGCTTTCTGGTCTATTTCTTGTTTTGGGATCAGCGTAATAAAGCTTTCTTTCCATGACTCAGGCATTACACCTTCTTTGAAAATATTATTCATAATATTTTTAAGAGGTTTGGACAGGACATCCTCTAATTTTTTATAGTAAACTAGCTGGCCCTGCCACGCGTTGCTATGGCTCATCCGTGTGATTCCCCCCACCCTGTGCCGATCCATGATGTATCCCGCCCCCTCTTCCCCCCCCACCCACCGGCTTATCCCAGTGATTCCCCCCACCTTGTCCCGACCCATGACGTATCAAGCCCCCTCTTCCCGCCACCCCCCCGGCTCATCCCTGTGACTGGTCCCACTGTGTCCTGACCTATCCCGTCCCCTCCTGTTGAGTGCTGTTGAGAGGGAAGGTTTTATAGGTGCAGTACCAGTGTATCCGCCACTAGAGGGCACTGTTTTGCAACCTGGTTCTTTTCCCAGCATGCATTTTCGTCTGAGTGGTGTGTTTTGAAACACAGGGTTTTGGGGTTTTTACCTGGCACAAGTCTTAGTAAACTTTTCTATAGCCTTCGGACATTCGCATATGATGTTGTGTCAAAATTTCACCTCAATCGGCCAAGCGGTTTTGTTAAACATTGGAGATGAAGGAACCTACCCAGTTTACATTTTTATATATAGATAGCCGGGAGGCCGTCCGGTCCTGGTGTCTTTTCTGGCTTAGCTTCTTTAATTGCTTTTTGGATTTAAAAAGCTGTAATGGGTGCATTCAAGATTTCTCTTTGTTCATTAGAGAGTTTTAGTAAATTATTTTGATCTAAATATTCTTTTACTTCTTCAGTTGTTTCTCTTCCCTCTTTGTAGAGTTCTCTATAAAATTCTGCAAATCTGTTTTCGATTTCCTTGGGGTTACTTATTATTTTATCATCAATTTTAATTTTATTGATTATCCCAGGCATCCCCAAACTGCGGCACTCCAGATGTTTTGGCCTACAACTCCCATGATCCCTAACTAACAGGACCAGTGGTTGGGGAAGATGGGAATTGTAGTCCAAAACATCTGGAGGGCCGAAGTTTGGGGATGCCTGGATTATCCTTTAACACTCTTTTTTCTTTAACTGCCACGCCCCTGGCTTGTTAGCAGACTCGAAAGTTTCTAAGGCTTGCTTCATAATCTGAGATGATTGTTGGGTGGGATGGAAGCTGTATGTTGATCTATATCATAGAATCATAGAGTTGGGACAGATCTAGTCCAGCCCCCTGCAATGCAGGAATATGCAGTTGTCCCATACAGGGATTGAACTTGCAACCTTGGCATTATCAGCATCATGCTCTTACCAACTGATCTATTCAGGCTGATATAACCCCCAGCATGTGAAGCCAGAGATTCTAGCCCTGTAGGTTTCTGTACCTGACTAACACATCAACTACTCACACTGCAAGCAAATTAACAGACAAGCAGTTTGGAAATAAATGTGGGAATTAGCAGCACCCTGGAGGATTCGGCGGTGGCCTTTTCTTGATGAATAAGGAGTCTTCTTTGTTGTGCTGCCTCCTTTTAGTGCAATGATTTAAATGGTGAAACGATCCCTTTGCAGTAACTGTACCTTGTTGACAATCCTATGTAATTTTAACTGAAACGGGTTGCCGACTGCCTGTTTTGTTCAAGTGGCGTAACGGGAAAGTTAAGCTATATGTAAGGTCTAATTTTGTCACTCACTGCCAGCACTGGGTTGTAGGCTGCAGCAGCAGGAACTAACACGAGCACCTGCTGGATTTTGGGGGTAAGGGGGGCTGGCATAGGAGCTGTTGGCCTGAGGTTCATGCAGAACATTCATGGTTTGGGGTCTAAGCTGCAGTGTCCTGAAGTGAGCAGGAGGCAGCTGCATGGAAATGGTCAGCCAGACAGGCATGGCTTAAAATAGGCCATTGGCGCAGGCAACCCTGCAGCCGTGACCTGGGAGTATTTATGGCTCAGCTAGGTTAGGGAAGGCCGTAGGCTGTCTGGTGAGGACCTGAGCAGGATAGTTCCACTTAATAAGAGGAAGGGAAAGACTTGAGGGCATCCTGAGCAAGTTTGCAGATGACACCAAATTGGGAGGGGTGGCTAATACCCCAGAGGACAGGATCACACTTCAAAATGACCTTAACAGATTAGACAACTGGGCCAAAGCAAACAAGATGAATTTTAACAAGGAGAAATGTAAGGTACTACACTTGGGCAAAAAAAATGAAAGGCACAAATACAGGATGGGTGACACCTGGCTTGAGAGCAGTACATGTGAAAAGGATCTAGGAGTCTTGGTAGACCACAAACTTGACATGAGTCAGCAGTGTGATGCAGCAGCTAAAAAAGCCAATGCAATTCTGGGCTGCATCAATAGGAGTATAGCATCTAGATCAAGGGAAGTAATAGTACCACTGTATTCTGCTCTGGTCAGACCTCACCTGGAGTACTGTGTCCAGTTCTGGGCACCACAGTTCAAGAAGGATACTGACAAGCTGGAACGTGTCCAGAAGAGGGCAACCAAAATGGTCAAAGGCCTGGAAACGATGCCTTATGAGGAACGGCTTAGGGAGCTGGGTATGTTTAGCCTGGAGAAGAGAAGGTTAAGGGGTGATATGATAGCCATGTTCAAATATATCAAAGGATGTCATATAGAGGAGGGAGAAAGGTTGTTTTCTGCTGCTCCAGAGAAGCGGACACAGAGCAATGGATTCAAACTGCAAGAAAGAAGATTCCACCTAAACATTAGAAAGAACTTCCTGACAGTAAGAGCTGTTCGGCAGTGGAATTTGCTACCAAGGAGTGTGGTGGAGTCTCCTTCTTTGGAGGTCTTTAAGCAGAGGCTTGACAGGCATATGTCAAGAATGCTTTGATGGTGTTTCCTGCTTGGCAGGGGGTTGGACTGGATGGCCCTTGTGGTCTCTTCCAACTCTACGATTCTATGATTCTAAGCAGTGTACAGTGGTACCTCGGGTTACAGACGCCTCAAGTTACAGACCCTTCAGGTTACAGACTCCACTAACCCAGAAATAGTACCTTGGGTTAAGAACTTTGCTTCAGGATGAGAACAGAAATCATGCAGCAGTGGGAGGCCCCATTAGCTAAGGTGGTATCTCAGGTTAAGAACAGTTTCAGGTTAAGAACGGACCTCCAGAATGAATTAAGGTTACCAGTGTACATATAAACTGTAGAAATAGCATAAAATCATTAAAAACGCCAGGAGAATATTGGCCAATTTTCCGAAAAATTGGAAATGCAGAGGTACAGAATCCAGGGGATCAGGGAAGTCCGAGCACAGTCCTGTTTTCAAGAGGAGATAAGTAGTCTTCAAGAACTTGCTGTAAGGAATGCCAAAATGCAGTCTATACACAACCTGTTTCAAATCCTATTGCTAGTTGTAAGGGTCGTATTGATCTCCAGGCTCGAGTAGTTTAAAGTGTGTGCAATCTGTCCTTGATATACCCGCCTAAACATTTCACCCTCCAGAGGTTGTCGAGCATGGCCGATGGCTTGGGATGATGGGAGTCCAGCAACATCTGGAGGACCAAAGCTTCCCCACACATGTCCTAAAAGGACCTGGGGCTTTAGAGGTCAGCACCAGCTTTGGCTGCCAGTTTGTTTCTGAAGATGGCAATCTGAAGATTGCTTCTACGCGGCAGACACCGTTTGAGCTGATTGCACTTGGTGAACTGTGTTTAAAGGCACTTCCAAGTGAAGCACCATAATTGGATGTAGCAAGTTTGTGAGTCACTGATGGAATTTGCCTCAGATGGGAGAGAAATGGTGTGTGTGTGTGAGGAAGTGGGTGATGTGTATGGTGGGGTATTGGTTGGGCAAAGGCGTAGGTGGGGCCAGCGAGCGGAGCCCTTAGTGTGGGGCATGCGTGTAAAATCTTGGTGCAGTGGTTAACCACTGCTTCTTTCAAGGGGCCTTTAAATATGATGCACTTTTATGATTAGTTGTGTTCAGTGCTTTAGGATATCATCTGAAGCAGAGAACAAAGGACAAAATACTTGCAGATCGCCATATTTTTTGCATTAGCTTAGGAAAGGGTGGCCTGAGTTCATTTTCCCCCTCTCATCCTTCTCAACTGTTCATGAAATTTCATCCTGAAGTAAATAAGCTGTTCAGTTAGTGGCGCAACTGCGTTGACACGAACTGAACACTTTAGTTTTATTTGTAGCAACGCTTCCAGTTCTAATAGCTGATCTTTTTGCCTTAACACTTTCTTTAGACATAATTTCTCCCTAACAAGCTTGGGGTTATTAACCAACTGAGCTATCCCTGGTCATTCAAAACAGGAAGAGTCTTTCTGGTAGTTCTCCCATCCTGTGGGTTAGGGGTAGGGAACCTGCAACCCATGGGCAATAATGGAGCAACCCATGGAGCAACAATGCAAAAATGCCTCATCGTCTATGCGGAATCATTTTAGGTATTTGGAGGTAGCGATCTCGCATCTCCTTAATCTTCTCTTCTCCATGCTAAATACACTATTTCAGCTGTGTTTTGTAGGTCTTGGTTGGCAGATCCCTTACCATTCTGGTATCCCTCCTTTGAACACACTCCAGTTTGTCAATCTCCTTCTTAAAATGTGGCACCTAGAACTAGACACAGTACCCAGAGTGTCTCAGGAACTGTAGTTTGTGAAATGGCCTGTGGCGTGCTGTTTGGTGTCCTAGGGCTCACTGACGCCAGTGTTTGAAATTAGCCAGTGTTTGAAATTAGCCATGCGCCAGGTGCATTTTGCACCCTGGCTATCGCCCACTTGCAGCCAAGTGAAGATGCCCGGGCACCAGGGTGGTGCCTGACATCTCCACCATCTGGAGATGCATGCCTGGGGATCACTGGATCTTGACTGGTTTCACAGACTAACACCACATCCTGTAGAATTCTATCAGTTATATTTTACCTGCACAATCGGAATGAATTTCAGGAACCAGAAAGCTTTTTCTGTACATTCTGAGCAGGAGCGGTCACCATTAAGAAAAAGAGGCTGGAATAGGCCAATATATATGTGGACTGTCCCTGTATCAAGTGCCATTTCTTTTTAAAGTTCCCTAAGTTCTTAACCTGGCTCATGGTTGTCATCTGAACTAGCCAACTGTTTTTAATTGAAGCAAAATAGAAAAAAATTCCTTCAGTAGCACCTTAAAGACCAACTAAGTTTTTATTTTGGTATGAGCTTTCGTGTGCATGCACAGTTCAGAAATGTGCATGCACACAAAAGCTCATACCAAAATAAAAAAACTTAGTTGGTCTTTAAGGTGCTACTGAAGGAATTTTTTTCTATTTTGCTTCGACTCAGACCAACACGGCTACCTACCTGTAACTGTTTTTAATTGGTAATTACAGTCGGTCCATCACTGCAGTTAAGTCTGCAACAAGGAAATGCATGTATTGGGTCCTCCTGATGGCATTTGAGATTGAATCCTTTTTCCTCTCCTTCCGCCATGCTGTTCCTGTGGCCTCCCTGCTGCTTCTTCTTTTTAAATAATCTTTTAAAAGAACCCAAACTTTTTGTGCTGCTTGCAGTCAGCAATTGCGACCATGCTTCAGCAGAGCAAATCTGTTGAGTAAGGCTGTGCCGTTTATACATGGTTACCCCCGCTGTGCTTTTTCAAACAGAACAGGTGAGGGAGGTCACACTTTTAACAGTTGTGGTTCCTTGTCATGAATTGCTTGAGTGCCCTGTGAAACCTTTTTTTTTTGACAGCAGAACCAGGAGGCTTATGTGGTCGGCCTAACTGCACCTCTGTTACATACAGCAGAGCTGCAGCTGGGCACTTTTATCAAGTGGAAGACCTGCTTTTGTTTACTTTTTGTTTTTGGCACATCCACTATCTGTCAGTGAAAACTGGCTCCAAGTTATGGTACATGAGCTTGCCTATTACTTACAGGCCAGGAAATAGCAGACATGCCCCCAGGGAGCCGTCTCGCACCCATCAGACCCAATCCATTTCCTAATGAACCAGCCATCTGATAAGTGTCCATCTAAATGGATGTCATTAAGAAACTTCCCTCTCCTGATGGAACCATTTGCCTTGAATCATTAACAACTCTTACCATCCCCATTGGCTGGGTCCAGATCAGCTGGTGATGTGGAAACCCCAGTTAAGAAGCAAAGGAAGCCAGATTGACCCAAAAGAAAAATGACACCCACCCACCCATATTATTGCAATACTTTTCTTTGATCAGCTGAATTGTCACAAAATTATGTGCAAGCTTTTGAGTTCTCCAGAACTCTTCGTCAGGCTAGGCCAGTGGTTCCCAACAGGTGGTCCAGGGACCCCCAGGGGTCCGCAAGCTATGCCAGAGGGGTCCGCAAGATGCTATTAGAATAATATATATATTAAATATATTTCGTATGATAACAGATTTTTTGTTTTGGCCGCTTCCTGCATGAGCAGAGTCTAGCGCAAAACTAGAATTAGATACAGGCAGTAGTTCTGCTGTATGCCGTTAGGTGGCGCTTTACAAACACTACTGTTTTGCAAAGAGGCAGCGCGCGCATTCTACTAACGCTCACCTCCCCAAGATGCTTTGCGCGCGTCGGCTTCATTTGTGCGCTACTGCGCAGGTACCCTGTCTTCTCCATTCCCCTCCCTCCTCCATGGCGCGTGCTGCCTCTTTGCAAAACAGTAGTGTTTGTAAACAAAGCGTTGTTTTTCGCAGAAGCTACAGTTCGCGTAGTTAAAAATGGACCGTTGGTTAAAAAGTGGTTCATCTCATTAAGAACTGAAAATTAAAAGTAACTGTATACTGATGGAGTACTCTGTTGTAACTGTAAAAAACGTATGCAT
The DNA here is from genome assembly GCF_965207765.1 of Zootoca vivipara. Classification (NCBI taxonomy): domain Eukaryota; kingdom Metazoa; phylum Chordata; class Lepidosauria; order Squamata; family Lacertidae; genus Zootoca; species Zootoca vivipara. The sequence goes on from NC_142587.1 coordinate 92,682,515, forward strand.
ATAAAAAATAAAAAGACTCTTAATTTGGCTCTCACTTTTTAATTTTAGGATTAGGAATTAATGGGGGTCCTTGTCACAATAGCGGCTCGATGAGGGGTCCTCGAGAAAATTTTGTTGGGAACCCCTGGGCTAGGCAGTAAACAAAAGGGGAAAGGCAAGGGAAGAGAAGTTTGTTAGTGCTTGTATGCCTATCATATTTACGCGATGGCACAAGTGACTACCTGCCAGACTAGCTGGTATGTACTGTATCATATTTGCATGGCGCAATAGATATCTATCCTCTCCCCTCTTTTCTTGTTGAAGAGTTCTGGAGAACTCAAAAGCTTGTGCATGATTTAGTGACCTTTTAATTAGCCAAACAACAGTATTGCGCTGATATACCGGTAAATGCTTAAACCCCAGTTAGTAATGCCTGAGGGCAGAGTCAGAAATCGGTTAGCCTAAGAAGATGTTGTCCACCATGATCCAGGTTTAAATAAGTGCATGATGATATAAAGATTTTTAATATAAAAAAAATCTAGTCACTTCTATAGAGCGTGTACAGCTACAATCAATGCAGAGCCAGTATAGAGCTAGATGGACCAGCGGTTTGAGACAGCTTTGTATTCTCAAAATCCGAAGACGTCTGGCTACAATTAGCTGGCAGGCTAAGTTTAGGGTGCTGGTTTTGGCATATAAAGCCCTATGTTTGGGACCAGGATACCTGAAAAACCATCTTGTACATCCCATTGATCACTGCACCCTGCAGGTGAGGGCTTCCTTCAGGTATGCCATCTTACCAAGAGGACCTTTAGTGTTGTGATACCCTCCCTTTGAAATTCTGCTCCCCTTGAATATTAGCCAGGTGCCGTCTCTGTTGCCTTCCTCTTTACCACAAGCCTTTTTGGCCGAGATCTATCCCAGTCTGCAGCTGCCTTGGAATTGTTTTTGGAAGTTTTATTTAAACGGTCTTTAATAATTGAATTTATACCGTGCCCTTCCCCCCAGAGGAGTCCAGGGCAGCGTTTGTGTGTTTGCCTTCCTGGACCCCTTTTTGGGAGGGAAGGTGGGATATAAAATACAGTGAGTAAGTTAAGTACAGTAGGTAGTTTCGCCAGGCAACCGGTGTGTGTGTGTGTGTGTGTGTGTGTGTGTGTGTGTGTGTGTGTGTGTGTCAGAAATAATTGGGATTCCACATGTGTCTCATCCTGCTGGGGAGACTCAGCCAGATGGGTGGGGTACAAATAATAAATTATTATCATTATTATTATTTCTTCTCTCCCCCTAAATCCATCCTGCCAATGGAAATTGACAGCTCTCAGTTTTGATGCGCGAAGCAGCCATCTGGGAAAGGCCGGGCGTGCGCAGGGCTGCCTGGTTCTGGCGGGGGCCGGAGAAGCAGCTCTCCGGCCGGATCTTTGATTCTCTGTTCTCCGGGGTTGCAATTTAGCTGCTGCAGGAGCCGTCACGTGGTCCCAGCTCCGTGGAATGTATCGGTGGGCCGGTCTCCTGCCCCTTGAGCGGCAGGCGAAAGATGGGGAGCGGAGAGTAATTGTGTTTGCAGCACAAAGAGGGAAATCAAGAAATGGGCCGAGGAGCAGAGAGGACGTGGGAGAAAAGCTAACTAACAGCAAGCTGCACCCAGCTCCAGGGCTTTGTTTTGTGGGGTGGGGGTGGCGGGCTGTATTTATTTAAGAAATTTATATGCTACTCATTGTTCAAGAGGCCGCAAAAGGCAGTTTGCAGCATGGTGATCTAGTAAAACATGAGCTGCTTTGGGAGGAGAGGCAGGATATAAATTCAGTTAATAATGGGAATGATAAACACTGCACGCGTTCATAGGGTTGCGTTAAACGTAAATTCAACTCAAAAGTAGACCCGCTGAAATAAAAGGATGTGAGTTAGTCCTGCGGATTCATTTCGACAGCTATCCTGTGAGTGGAGCTGACGTTGGAGACCGCTCTCCATAGCTCAAATACAACCCAAACGTTTAAAACACTTTTCATAAATACAGTTTGTAACAATGTGCAACACATAATAAGCACTTTTGGCAAGAGGTTGGGAAACGTTTGCCCCCTGATTTTCTACTGTCAAGATTGTTACTAGTATATTTATATCCTGCTTTTTCCCCAGACGGAGGGGGCTTTAGCTGGGGCGGGGCAGGTTCTGTGGGACGTGTCTTTTATTTGTATAGATATAGGTTCTTAGGTTTTATTTTTTGTCTTTATTGCAGTTGGCATTAGTGTTGACAGTTGTGTTTGCAAAGTCACTTTAGGTCACTTTATTGTGAGCGGTACCTCCGAAGGGGAGGCCAACAAATTCTAAAAAGAAATATTCTCCCTCATGTGCTGCGTACCTTGGGAAGCGTAACTCTGGTTTCTAGTAGAAGGGATAGGATCTTGCAGCCTGGTGTGGGGGTTTATTTTTATTTTATCTTTTTTTTTAAAAAAAAGAAAAATTGGTTTTCCATTCACATGCTTCCAGCACTGTGGGTTTCTTGTCAGCCTCTTCTGATTATTCAGCAATATTGTCCCATTACGGCTTTGAAACCTCATTTCAGCACAATCTTTTCAGCCTCGGGGTTTTCACATGCCATGAAAGCACAAGACAGTTTATTACATGTTTCTCTGCATCTGGGGAAGGTGCCCCCCCCCTCCAACGCCTTTTCTTTCCAGGACAGGCTGTAGCTATTGAATTTCAAGCAGTCCTGCATGAAGTCAAACTGATCCAGGAGGAAGAAGAGAAGTGTGTGTGTGTGTGTGAGTGACTATTTAGGAAGGAAAGGTTTTAGAGCCTTGAGGATCACCCTTCAGCATGAAGCCAGATTTTATTCGTTTATTGATGTCTTATCCCTCTCTGCCAGGCATTTATGGGGTGTTAGTGGAGGGGCAGTACATTGGCTCCCAGTACGTTTCCGAGCACAGTTCAAAGTGTTGGTGCTGACCTTTAAAGCCCTAAACGGCCTCGGTCCAGTATACCTAAAGGAGCGTCTCCACCCCCATCGTTCTGCCCGGACACTGAGGTCCAGCACCGAGGGCCTTCTGGCGGTTCCCTCATTGCGAGAAGCCAAGTTGCAGGGAACTAGGCAGAGGGCCTTCTCGGTGGTGGCGCCTGCCCTGTGGAACGCCCTCCCATCAGATGTCAAAGAGAAAAACAGCTACCAGATTTTTAGAAGACATCTGAAGGCAGCCCTGTTTAGGGAGGCTTTTAATGTTTAAGAAATTAGTGTATTTTAATGTTTCTGTTGGAAGCCGCCCAGAGTGGCTGGGGAAACCCGGCCAGATGGGTGGGGTATAAATAATAAATTATTATTATTATTATTAGGGACACATCGTGCTCCTTCTGCGGTAGTTTGCTAGGTGCCCGCTCTGCACACAGCTCTCTCTTGTGGCTCCTGGAAGCTGTCAGCATGTGACAGCGGCCGTACCCCAGGAACAGCTTCTAAAAAAGGTAAAGGACCCCTGAGCGTAAGGTCCAGTCGCGAACGACTCTGGGGTTGCGCCGCTCATCTTGCTTTACTGGCCGAGGGAGCCGACGTTTGTCCACAGTTTTTCCGGGTCATGTGGCCAGCATGTCTAAGCCACTTCTGGTGAAACCAGAGCAGCGCACGGAAATGCCGTTTACCTTCCTGCCGGAGTGGTACCTGTTTATCTACTTGCACTTTGACGTGCTTTCAAACTGCTAGGTTGGCAGGAGCTGGGACCAAGCAACGGGAGCTCACCCTGTCGCGGGGATTCGAACCGCCGACCTTCTGATTGGCAAGCCCTAGGCTCAACGGTTTAGACCACAGCTAAACCAGGTGTGGGTAGCCGAAGGGTCTCAAAGCCTCAGTGAGTTAGGGGCTTCCCTTGCTTGTGAAGACAGGCTCCGGTGGATTGAGCAGATGAGATCAGTAGTGGGTCCAGTTGGTCAATAAGACAGTTTCTGCACATGCTGTAGAAGGAAGTGGGGGGGGGCAGATGCAGCTCGTCCACCTGGCAAGGGAGCCCATCTAAGAGAAGGGAAACTCTGACCTCCGCTGCCTTGCACCGCATTTGTGGGGTAGAAGTAAAGGCCAAAGGGGTAGAAGTAAAGGCCAAAGAGTAAACCCTACACAAATGCGGTGCAGTCCCTAAGATGGTTGGATGGTGTCTTGTACGCCTCCTTCCAGCAACTCCTGCAGCCAAGCTGGTGGCAAACGTCTTGCTCTGCTTTCCTTTGGACCAAGGTCGAGAGGGAGGTCTTGTCGTCTGGGCAGCCCAGGACCTGCCTAGACTTGCACCATACACACTGCCCAGGCTTGTGCAGCACGGAGGTCACTTCGATGCTGCTAATACAGTACAGCATTCACCCCCAGGCATACTCTGTTGTCTCTTGAGACAGATACCAAGAGTCCCTCTCTGCCTCCTCTCAGGGCAGTGCTCCTGGGTCTCTTGAGGTCTAGCTCCAGGTTTGCAGAACCCCCTTGCTAAAGTGTCCGCTAGTGGGCTGCTTGACCTTTGCCTCACCTGGCAGCAGCAGGCCTCTGTTTAAATTTCCCATTGTGCCCTAAGCTCAGCTGATTTCAAACCGTGTGCCGTTGTGAAGTCAGGCCATTGACAGGTTGGTTGGCAGCCCTGCCTGCCTCTCAGATTTTGCCAGCTGAGGTGATGGGCGTGAGGAGGGGGAAGGTAAGCATCTGGCCAGCAGGCAGGATTCAAATTCCCACAATGCCCCAGAGCAACGCTATGCCCGTGGCATTGTGGGAAATCAAAATGGCCGTGTGCTGCTGCTGCTGCCATCGGTTAAGCTGAAGGCAGGCATCGGTGCCAGTGCACCCTACAGGTTGCAGGAGGGTGCAAGGGACTGATATCAAGCACAGCTGGTTGGCTGGAGTGCTGCACAGGAGCGCTGCAACATTTTGTTGTAGGCCCTACTTGTCACTACAGCTGTCGGGAACAGTGACCAGCAGCTTGGCTGAAAACAAAATGCTGGTTTAGGTGGACTGTGTATCTGAACCAGCAAAGCAGGCTCTCTCACCCAGATCCTTAAACCCACAAAACCATTTTTTCCCCCATAACCGAAGAGAGATTGTGGTATGTATCTCCAAGGCGGTGCCTGTTTTTTTTTCTTTCTTTTTATCAGAAGGACTGCTTCCAAGTCCCTTAAAACTTATGGTCTGTAGCAGAACTGGGAATAGACGTTGATGCCAGCCTTGATTTCCGCTTCCTAGAGCAGCGTGTGAGCCATGAAATACTGCACGTTCCCTGTGTGCCAGAATGCAGTTGCATCAACACCTGTGCCTTTAATAGAGCTCTGCGGAGAAAAATTCCCCACGGGGGTTGTCCTGCTTGAGAAGGCTTGCTTGCTCTGCGCTGGGCAGAGGCATAAATTAAGCTCCGCCATGCATCCTAATTAAAGGGCCCAAGTCGGCTCCTTTTGAAGCCAGCGACATTATCAGACCAAGGACACCCTGCTAACACCTGCCACCCCCACCCCCCCAATTGCTGCCTATAAAATGCAACTCTCACCTACAGGATTGGTAATGTGCTGGGTTTTGTCATCAATGTTCTCATTCTTTCTTCCTCGTTTTTGTATCTGTTTACATTGCAAGTCTGCATGAAGGAAGTTCGGCTTTAAAATGAAAATACTGTACAGCCATTTATTTCAATTCAAAGGAAGTGACCACAAATCCCTTCCTTCACTCATTCACCCCAGGCAAGCCTCACTCCCTTCTCATTTGTCTGCTGTCTGGGGATAAAACTGACCTTCCTCGCAGGGCTGTTGTGAAAGATTGATGGGCGCGTTAAAAAGTAGGTAGTGGGGTTATCTAGGGGGCGTGGGGGGCACACATGCAATCATCACTTCTAACATCCCTGCCCTGCATGCAAACTCCCAACCTTCTTGGCCCGAAAGGGTCTTCTAAGAATGTTCATCTGAGTGCACTTAGAAGCCCCTTTCTGACCTTCGTGATTCCATATGCCGATATCTTCTGTGAGAGTAATGTGTGCCTGACTCCACTGCTGTCTTCACACATTCATTTTGAGCATGTATGTGCATGTAGAGGGCTTTGCTTTTCTGCATATCTGCTCCCAATTAAGCCTCCTTTCCAGCTCTTGGCTGGGAGGTCCTGTTGAGCAAGAATGCCTGGAGGGAAATTCTAAGCACTTTGGGCTGGATGCACTTATAAGCCTCTCCGTACCCGAGCACCCCTGTCATGCTGGGTTCCCGATGGTGGGGAACGTCCAGACTTTTCTGCTCAATCTGGGGAGGTTGGTAGTGCAGGGGGCAGGCTGGCATGTGTGTGGGGACATGTGGGGTAGAGCTGATGTGTGGGGTCCTACAACACATGATTTGGCATACCACCATAGCTCTGTTCCTGAGCAGAGCCTTGCCACAGTACCACCTGTTATCTTGAAGCCGATGCTGGAGAACATGGATTCGGCATTTAAGTTGAAACATGACTGCATTTGCTCGCACGCTTCCATAGCTACTCTTGCCTCTCCCGTTCCTCTCTGCTCTTTGTTGTTTTCCCCTAAGTGCTGATTGTAAACTCCTTGAGGGCAGACAGCTTTTTGTATGCACGCAAAACTTTGCCAACAACCCAGAATGCTTTGCACATTGACTGCGAGTGAGATTTGTATGTCAGTAGTTCTTGTCCACAAAGATGCAGATGTTTTCCTGCTTTGGCCTTGCTCGCTAACAAGGAACATCTGCACAGCTTGTGGCCCACCAAGCGAGACAAGGCCACCACCCACAAATGGTGACCCAGAGGCTGTTTTTCCTGCCTGCTTTGGATTTCCAAAATCAGGATTGCAGAGGAGGAGGTGTCTTCGGAAAATAATGTAATTGGTTACCACTTGTGACATCTCTTTGTGTGCTTATGTGGAAGCAAGTCCATTGAGATCATTGCGTCTTCCTTCCAGGTATAGCACTGCAGGCTTGATCATGGTTTTTTGGCTGGTGGGTGGTGACCCATAACAGGGTCCAGCAGCCCCCAACCCAAGGTGGGTCAGGCCACTAGCGCCAGGACCATTTTCATTCTCGCTTTCTTCAAATTGTTCCAAGGAGGAGGGTGGTAGCAGAAGGAAAGGGACGCAGAGGATGAGTTAAAAAGGTCTGGGAGTGGATTGGAAGAGATGGGAGAAAGACAAACATACAGCTTAAAATTTTAAATGGGTCCCTTTTTGAACGTTAGGGGTAAAGATGAGGTCTTTGCCTGAAAAGGTTGAAGATGGCTATTCCTGCATTCCTCCGTCTTTTACAGTGCAATCTTTGGTTTACTTTTCAGTAAGTCTTTCATCTCTCTCTCCTTTGAGAGCTAAAGACAGCCGCAGAGCCAGACTACATTTAGGATCCAAGTCAGGAGATATGGCGACTATAGAGAGAGAAGCTATCTAAATGTTTTAAGTTAATGGCTAGACCTTGTAATGGGTGGTTGCAGACATCTCATCTCTGATGTCCTTGGCTTTGAGAGAACACATCTAGGCAGCATCTGTATCTGCTTGGCTGCCTTCTTGCCTCTGGCAAGGCTCCTGAGCTCAGGTAGAACAGCATCTACATTTTGAGAAAGGGACTATATTGCTCTTTGAGGAGGTGAGGGGGGAGGACAGCTAGATGATGAACAAATAGTAAGAGAGAAGAGCCACAGAGTCCTTGCAGGTTTGGAATCTGCAAATGCTAGGATGGTTGGCTGTGCAAGCTGGCTGGGACTTGTATGTTGGGGGCGTTATGTTGGGAGGGAGGTGCCCAAACTCAAAGCCTGACAGTGAAGCTCACAAGGTGACTTTGGACTGTCCCAGTCTTACCTCCCAGGATTGCTGTGAGGATAAAATGGCAGGGGGTGGGGCAGATGGAAAGGACATAAACTCTTGGGTATAAATCATGCAAACTGGGCAACTTTGCATCATTTCTCTTATTTTTGCATAAATTATGCTTTAATTTTTAACTAGTTTACATGATTTATTCTGCATAACTTTGAACGCTCCTTCCCCTGCCTGTTGGAAAACGCCACCAGTTACTTTAGACATCTTTGAAGATGCAGCTTCTCCATGGGTTTCCCTGATAATTAAGCTGTGCCCTGTCTTTTTATATAACAATGCTTTATTGCATTTTTGTATTTTTTCCTACTGTCTCCATAGTTTGCACAGATGGTTTATATATATCTCCAAGGCTGTGGCTATGGGTGAAGCAAGACCCTCTTGGGGTGCTAATGCTGTGAACCTCTCCATTGTAAGCTCAGGTTGTATATATGTGTAAATAAACCATTTATCGTAAAGACACCGCAGTCTCTGCTGTCCCTTATTCTGAAGGAAATCCGAACCCTGGGTAAAAGCACCTGGAACCCCTGGAACTTTGCACCGCTTGAAGATTGGGGTGGCATGCAGTAATATAAATCTCAAAGGCCACAATAAAGATAAAGTGTATTCAGCTGAAAGCCGCATAGTGAAGAAACCAGAATTCCACAACTTTGGGGCTACCACAGAGAATGCCCTCTCTTGGGCGACATGCCCGCAAGCATCTGCCAATGTTAACATCTAAGAGGGTCCATAGGGAAGGAGATGCTTTTTTCAGATACTTGGGGGGTCTTAGTTGCTTAAGGCTTTAAACACTAATGTGAACATACTGAATTGGACTCGGGAACAAGCTGGGTTTCGCCGCTGCTGTTTCAAAACCGGGGTTATGCGAATTCTAAACAGAACCCCAGCCAGGAATCTGGCTGCTCCATTTTGGACCAGTTGAAGTTTCTCATTCTTAGGCTTCTCCCGATACAAACTCAGCCCGGCCATCCCTTCCAACAGACGACAGTCCTCTCTAAAGTTGGACATGTGGCCTCTCCTTGGCCCATGCCCAACTCTAACCACTGCACTGTGTTGGCTCTGTAAATAATCACTACCGTATGGGAGGAGATGTGGGTCAGTGGTGACCGTGTACTCCCCCCCCTCCTTTCCCGGACATGTGTAGTTGGCCTTTAGCCTTGTGTTGGAACCAGGCCTGAGCTGATGATGCTCAGAAGCCAAGTTTGAGGCTTGCAGTTTTCATTTTTCTGGCTGTTCAGACCGTGGAAGTGCCTCATGTCACAGTATTTTTTATTTTACTTTAAGAAATCAGTACACTCTTGGCTTCTCTTTCTGTGTGAAAAGGGCAAGATGGTTTTAGCCTTCACCTGGCTCTCTCTTCCCCTCTGTGCTGAGGCTTAAATTGTCCTTCTGGGATTTAAAAGATGTTTCCTCCTGTGGTTTTCTGCTGCTTCAGGAAATGGCTCCCCTGAGGCGTCTGTGGGTTGTCTCAAGCCACCCAGAGGAGGGGGTCTGGCAACACTTCTCTCCTTTCAAGAAGTGAGTAGCAACTTTGCAAGTGATGCTTGTGAAGATGCAGGTGAGAATCAGGAATCCTTGAGACTTGCAGCATCATTTTGCAGTCCAGATGTTATCTGTCATTCAGTCTTCGCATCAGCAAAACAATACTTTATTAGCATAACTTGGGGTGTTTCAGAGCATTCACAGTGCTTCATCCTAGAGGTGTGGAGAAGATTTGGAGGGGTCCCAAATAAAGAACGGAAGCAGACAATCTTTGGACGCAGATTCAGCGCTTGTCCAGGGCAAAGCACCGTCTCTCCACAGAGCTTTGAACTGAAACGGAGACCTCCAAAGCGCTTGGGACGCTTGGAAATTCAGGTGCTGAAGAAAACCACACGCAGAACCTGTCTGCAAAACCCGGAACATTTCTCCCCAAGCTTGCTTCACAGGCAACTCCCCATTTATGTGCATCCAATTGACGCACAACCCATGCGTGAGTGCATCACGTCGAACCCAGATGTGAATTTAAAAATGGTAGAAACAGCCCTAAAAGAGCCCAGAAAGGGGGGGGGTATCAAAAAATCATGTGTGTGTTGGGGAGAACCCTGTGTGCTGAGCTGAGCTCTTTGGAGTAAGTGTAGGGAGAGATGTAATAAATGTTAAAGCCTGGCTAGTGTGCAGCCATAAAAACAACAACAACACAATTCTGCAAGAGACATGCTCCCTCAACAAAAAGAGCCACATGCCCATAGTGCTGCCAGCTCCCTTCCCTCTCTCTCTCACACACATAGTGAGTTAGCATTGCGGGCTCTATTACATCTGAGAACTTTATTTTCTACACTTCCCCCTCTTCTCCCTTTTCTGCAGCCAGCCACCTCAGAGCGCATAATGGGGAACACTCTGATGCTGGCTTTTCTCCACAAGCAGCATGCATGCTCTGGCTGACCGACAGGCTGGCTGCTCCCTCTGACTCCTCCTCTTTGCGTTCCTGTTCCTGGGCAGATATTCTGCACGCCGGCATGTAGCCTGGTGAGGGGACTGAGCCCAGGTTCCTTCCTTCCCTGTACACGCCTGGGGTGCAAAGAGAGAGAGGGGAGGCATTCAGTTCCTTTGTCTAGACAACATCCTGGAGTAAGTCTGCCCAAACCGGGGAAATGTTTTGAGACGTGCTTTTTCTGACACCCTTGAGCCTTGGAGCTGCGGTGGTGGTTTGGAAGAGGCATGGAGCAGGACTGCTCTGTTGTGTCCCGTTAGCAGCTGTTCATAGCCAAGTGTCCGGCCTCCTGACAGCAGTAGCATTCCAGGTGAACGCTAGAAGAGATGGGGTTAGTCACTGCAGAGATCTCTGCAGCATAAGATCCCAGGGTGTGGTCTAAAGGGAGAGGAGCCGAACACCTTGCAGATGCTAAGAAGGTCCGGGTTGGGTCAGTGCCTGGATGGGGGACTGCATGGGAGAAACATGTATGTTGCCCTTGGGTTCTTTGCTGGGAGAAAACACGGGTTGCAAATGCAAGAAAACGTACGCAATCACAAATATAGAGTGATGCTTACACTTTTCTGCAAGCACAGAATTTGACAGAGAGAGAGAGAGAGCGGGCACAAGTTCCTGGTCCTTACGACTGAAAACAAACTACTAATGAAAATCGAATGCTGAATCTGAACCACAACAATCAACAGGTGGGATTCTAGTGCTCTGCATGGCCAAACAGGTAGCAATGGCAGAATAATGGATTTCTGGAACCACACATAATTTGGCTCTTATTGCAGAATTTTATGGCCTGGTGGTAGGGTTTATATTTATACAGCTTGAATTCATCTAGTCCCTGAACTTACTCAGACGTTGCTTTGTGGGGGAGAAGAAATCTAAACCTGGCGGAGCCTTGGTCTTTCTTGCACTCCCACCCCCCTTTTCTGAAGCAGTCCTTTGTCTGTTTTTATAGTATTCCCAAAAGCCAGTCTTTTCATCAGTATGCTTTGTAGCAATTGTGCACCTGGGTCAAAGGGTCTGTTGGTTTTCTGTTTGCCCTGGACCTTTGGCAATCTTCTCCAAGGGAGCTGATTGTTCTGGCCAGCTGTGAGCGTTTGTAACAACCCTGACACCACATTCCAGAGGCCAGAAATGCATCTGCAGCAGCCAGAAAGATTTCCAAGAAATATTTAGACTTTGCAGATGGGTGTTTCCATCTTACTCTCCCCTTCCCTTTCAGAATGTGTTTTGGCTTCTCTTTGCCTTCTGCTTCCAATAAAACCAGCTTAGTCCTCCCCACCCCCCCTAGTATTTTTCCTCTGGGTGTCCTTTCCCCCTGTGTCTGCACAGACAGGGACAAAGGATCAACCTTATCTGTGTGGCCCTGACACATGCGATTGCTGAAGAGAAGTCAGTCACGCACATTCAAGGGCAAGGGTGGGGAAAAGCGCAGAGAGGCTCACAGGGGCAGCTGATGTAAAGTGTTGCCTGCATGCAATTCCTGTTCACCTTTGGCTACCAGGCTAGTGCTTAAGTGCAAGGCAGATTCACAGAGGATAAGGCATGGATGGCTGTGCTCTGCCCGTGCGGTTGCTTCTGAATGCCAGTTGCTGGAAACCACAGGAGAGGAGAGGGTATCTGGTTGGCCACCATGAGAACAGGATGCTGAAGTGGGTGGGCCATTGGCCTGATCCAGCAGGCTCCTTTTACCTTCTTAAGGCTTCAGCAAGCTACAATGATCTCTAATGTGATGCCTTGCAAATCCAGCTTTAGGCTTCAAAGGGTTGGGATTTTGCTGTACCCCAAGGACTTCTCCACCCTTGCTAATTTAATCTTGTTTACTGCAGTTGATTAACTCACGCATAGCGCTGCTGCTAGCAGTATGCTTCTATAAGCTTTTCCTCGCATGTGATTGAATCTTCTTCACCTATAGTTGATGGACTCACGAATGTTACCTGTGTTTATTTTTTGAAATCCCAGACCACGCTAAATTAGATACAGTACTGGTAATTTCCCAAGTGCGCAAGACCCTATTGTTTTTATTTGTTAAAGCGGACTGGAAGTGGAGTCAGGAAAGAGCAGTGAGGTCTTTTTGGTTTGTGGATAGCCCCAAATTATGTTGGCTTCTGGTTGAGGCCGTTATGAGTGCAATACCAATAAAATCAAGCAAGTAGACATAATAAAACAGAACATTCAAGATAATGGGCAGAGTGGATAGGATAGGATAGGATAGGATAGGATAGGATAGGATAGAATAGAATAGAATAGAATAGAATAATAATTTATTGGCCCAGTACTAATACACAGTACTTGGAATTTTGTTTCGGCTACAATTGCAATATAAAAGTACTTTATACAAAGTGTGCAGAGCACTATTTCAAGATCACCAGCGGAGTGATTTCAGAACAGGTTGAGGTGGTTGTTGGTGCCTCTGGCGCCGACTGAATGGCACTAGTTGATAGTTGATAATGCTTGACTTTCGAACCTGCTATAAAACTGATTCAGGTCGTTTGCCAATTTTTTGACTCTCTGGAGCAGAAGAAGATGTTCTCTTATATGAAGTGAACAGAGAGATTTCTTTTACAATATTAGAGCCCAGGGTCATTCAGTGCCGCTGAACATTGGCGGGAGTTCGGGATAGACAAACGAGGAGGTGATCTTCACGCAGCCCATATGGAATTTGCTACCACAAGGTATGCATGAACATCTCTGGGCTGCTTTGAACAGGGATTTAAGACATATTTGTGGAGGATAAGGTTAGCTCCAAGGAGCTCTAGGTGGTGTATGTGGTTCTCACAACAACCCTGCAAGGTAGTTTAGGCTGAGAGACAGTGGATGCCCCAAGGTCACCCAGGGAGCTTCATGGTTGAGTAGGGATTCGAACCCTGATCTCCCAGGTCATAGCCAAACACTCTAACTATGATACCGTGCTGACTCTGTGCAGTATACTACTTCCAGAATCGGAGGCACCATGCCTCTGAGTACCAGATGCTGGAGAAGAATTGTGAGAGGGGGCTCTTGCGCCACTTCCTTGCACCACCTTCCTGGAAGCATCTGGTTGGAGGCTGCGGTGGGAAGCAGACTAGATAGACCTTCAGTCTGAGCCACCAGGGCTCTTCTTACCGCTTTAAACACTGAATTAACTTCCTGTGTTTAGCAGAGGGAAACCGAAGGCCTTCTTCCAAAACCACCCCGTGGCTTCGGTGCAATTATGGACAAAAAGTTGAACGGCATCCAGGAGCTGCCGTCTGAGGTTTTATACCTCGAGCTGCCCAAGGGTCACTGAGCACTGAGGGTGACGCAAGGCTGCATCTGTAATGAAGGATAGAAACAGCAACAGGCGAGAAGCGAGTTGGCTGAAGCCAAAGTCCAGTTGCAGTCATGTTCGTATGACGAGGTTGAGATGACAAAGTTGGCTCCAAACCACGTGCTTTCCACATCCACCCCAGGGTTCGAAATTAGCAGGGCGCCAGGTGCATTTCACACCCAAAGATTCTCCATTTGCGAGCACCTCAAAAAGTCTGGGTGCCATTTTTTGCGCCAGGCTGACACTCAAGGATTACTGAAACGTATGTGCTTTAAAGCCTCAAAGTGTAGGTTAAGGAGTTTAACAATAGAGAGAAGAGTGTTTTGAAAACTGAAGCATGGTACCAATATTTTTTTGTTGTAAACACATTAAACAAGTACAGTATTAACAATTTCTGTAAAAAATGTGATATTAACAATGTGTCACTTATGTGAATTGCGTATTAGTATGTGAATAAATGTGCGATCACTTGTTACTGTTTTGATTTTTAAAAATTGTGTTATTATCTTCCTTAGCGGGTTCTTCAGACTGCTATTCTGAATAATGCTTTTTGTAGGCTAGGGGGAACTGGGGAGAAGTTTATGAAACTAAAGGGTTGGTGGCCCAAAGGAGTTTGGGAACTGTTGCTCTGAATGCTGTATGTTGTTGTTGTTTAGTCGTGTCCGAATCTTCGTGACCCCATGGACCATAGCACGCCAGGCACTTCTGTCTTGCACTGCCTCCCGCAGTTTGGTCAAACTCATGTTCGTAGCTTCGAGAACACTGTCCAACCATCTTGTCCTCTGTCGTCCCCTTCTCCTAGTGCCCTCCATCTTTCCCAACATCAGGGTCTTTTCCAAGGATTTTTCTCTTCTCATGAGATGGCCAAAGTATTGGAGCCTCAGCTTCACGATCTGTCCTTCCAGTGAGCACTCAGGGCTGATTTCCTTCAGAATGGATAGGTTTGATCTTCTTGCAGTCCATGGGACTCTCAAGAGTCTCCTCCAGCACCATAATTCAAAAGCATCAATTCTTTGGCGATCAGCCTTCTTTATGGTCCAGCTCTCACTTCCATACATCACTACTGGGAAAACCATAGCTTTAACTATATGGACCTTTGTAGGCAAGGTGATGTCTCTGCTTTTTAAGATGCTGTCTAGGTTTGTAATTCCTTTTCTCCCAAGAAGCAGGCGTCTTTTAATTTCGTGACTGCTGTCACCATCTGCAGTGATCAAGGAGCCCAAGAAAGTAAAATCTCTCACTGCCTCCATTTCTTCCCCTTCTATGTGCCAGGAGGTGATGGGACCAGTGGCCATGATCTTGGTTTTTTTGATGTTGAGCTTCAGACCATATTTTGCGTTCTCCTCTTTCACCCTCATTAAAAGGTTCTTTAATTCCTCCTCGCTTTCTGCCATCAAGGTTGTGTCATCTGCATATCTGAGGTTGTTGATATTTCTTCCGGCAATCTTAATTCCAGTTTGGGATTCATCTAGTCCAGCCTTTCGCATGATGAATTCTGCATATAAGTTAAATAAGCAGGGAGACAATATACAACCTTGTCGTACTCCTTTCCCAATTTTGAACCAATCAGTTGTTCCATATCCAGTTCTAACTGTAGCTTCTTGTCCCACATAGAGATTTCTCAGGAGACAGATGAGGTGATCAGGCACTCCCATTTCTTTAAGAACCTGCCATAGTTTGCTGTGGTCGACACAGTCAAAGGCTTTTGCATAGTCAATGAAGCAGAAGTAGACGTTTTTCTGGAACTCTCTAGCTTTCTCCATAATCCAGCGCATGTTTGCTATTTGGTCTCTGGTTCCTCTGCCCCTTCGAAATCCAGCTTGCACTTCTGGGATTTCTCGGTCCACATACTGCCTAAGCCTGCCTTGTAGAATTTTAAGCATAACCTTGCTAGCGTGTGAAATGAGTGCAATTGTGCGGTAGTTGGAGCATTCTTTGGCACTGCCCTTCTTTGGAATTGGGATGTAGACTGATCAGTCAGTCTGAATGCTGCATAAGGGAACTATATTATTATTTATTAAATTTGCGTACTATCCTTCATCCACAGATCTCAGGGCAATTCAAAATATAAAATTAGAACAACAACAAACCAACAATCCCTGTTCCCACAACACATTTAAAAGGGCATTGAATGTCATTTAGTCAAGGCCTGGTTGAAGAGGAATGTTTTCACCTGGAGCCTAAAGGTGTATAATGAAGGCCGCAGACAAACCTCCCTGGGGAGCCACCACAGAAAAGGCCCCGTCCTCGTGTTGCCACCCTCTGGCCCTCATGTGGAGGAAACACACAAATAAGGGTCTCCGAAGATGATAACAGAGTCTGCGTCTGTTTATATGGGGAGAGGCAATCCTTGAGGTATTGCAGTCCTGAGCCCTTTAAGGCTTTATAGGTCAAAACCAGCACTTTGAATTGGGCCCGGAAGCTAACTGGCAGCCAGTGCAGTCGGGCCAAGATTGGTGTGATATGCTCAAACCCTTTTGGTTGCCAAATTCAGGTGCAGTCCTA
Organism: Zootoca vivipara; assembly: GCF_965207765.1. Lineage (NCBI taxonomy): Eukaryota > Metazoa > Chordata > Lepidosauria > Squamata > Lacertidae > Zootoca > Zootoca vivipara. The sequence goes on from NC_142587.1 coordinate 92,698,530, forward strand.
CGTACAAGACGTTGCAGTAATCTAACCTAGAGGAGGGACAACAGTAGTTCCTGGGTTCATGTGCTGCCATGACTTCTGTGTGCTGGCGAGAAACTGCCAATACTGCAGTGACCTTTGCCTTGAATACCTGGAGGATCAAAGTCCGTCAATCATGAAATAAGTCACTGGGTCTTCTAACGTCTCTCCTTTATGTATTTTGCTTCTGATTCTGTATCGCCGGTGGATTCCAGGGAGCTTAACTGGAAACCTGGTGCTCCTTTAACCAGCGGGAGTTAAAGCCCTTTGGAGAAGACCGACTGCAACGCAAGCCCTTTGGGGATTTCTTTTTTTTTTTTAATTCTTTGTTTTCCTTTCCCTTGCAGCTGTGTAAATGAGTATGGAAGATTATGACTTTCTCTTCAAAATAGTTTTAATTGGGAACGCTGGCGTGGGGAAGACCTGCTTAGTGCGGCGGTTTACTCAGGTAAGGTGGCATTTCAGTGATGTTGATGCTTCGGGCATTCGAGAAGGACAGGGCAGATGTGTACGCAGCACATTCATATATGTGTTAGTGCGCAGGTGGAAGGAGCTAGGACCCAGGGGAGCCTCGGCCATCTTCTCCTGGTACGAGGCAGGACTGTACCATTATATAGTAAGGGAGGGCACCAGCCGAAGCAGGAGTGGCTTGCCTGTGACCTTCCAGGTGTTCCCATATTCTTGTATCAGGGTGGCCAGTATGGCGATCTCCATATGTTTTTGGACTCCAACTCCCATCATCCCTGGCCTCTGGTCAGGGATGATGGGAGTTGGAGTCCAACAGCATTTGAAGGGCCGCAGGCTCTCCATCTTTGAACGGCAGGCTCTGCTGCTGCTAGGTTTTGGGGCAGGGTGAACCTCGTGGGTGAAGACAGGCCAGGGAAATCCTGTTGGACCATGCACATCATTTGAGGATTGCAGCATCAAACAGGAACTTGGAGGTTTTTAAACAGAGGATCCACTGGAGATTCTTTAGCTGTGGTTCCTGCATCACTGGGGGGTTGGACTGGATGACCCAGGTGCAGGGGAGCGTGCTGTTGTACTGCAGACTTCCCATAGGCACCTGGTCAGCCCCTGGATACAGACCTAGATGGGCTCTTGTTATATTTCTATGAGTAGGTGATGCCCACTTTGGTGGAAAATGGGCTTCCCCCTTCCCTTTCTGTGCAACAACAACAACTTATTATATATACCCCACCCATCTGGCTGGGTTTCCCCAGCCACTCTGGACGGCTTCCAACAAAATATTAAAATACAATAGTGTGTCAAACATTAAAAGCTTCCCTAAACAGACATTGAAAGGGTCAACGGCGACGTTGCATTTGCCTGGTAGAAAGGAAGTTGTTGCCGAGTGATTGCGTAACGCACGGAATGTTTCTTGGCAGTTCTGCATCTTAAGCAGTCAGCACTTCTTCCCCGTGGAGACCTTTCAAAGAATGTGCCTGGAAATATTCTCTTTTCTATGGGCAGCCTGCCATGGGGGCTGGAGCAAAGTTGACCCCCACCCCCGGGGAAGTGGGGGGGGGTGGAATCAAAACACCAGCTTATCCACTCCACAGCCCATCCCTGTAGGTGTTCTGAGGGATGGATGTGTCCAACAAAACAAGAGGAACAAGTTGTGGCGTAGAGCTAACAAAAGAGGCAGCTGGTGCTTGCTCGCTCGCTTGCTTGCTCTGTTCCAACAGCGGCGACTTAAAATTCTGCTGGGAGCACTGCAGACTGACCGAACCCGCTGTGATCCGGTGGTTTCTGGGAGACATCTCCAGGTGATTTGTGTTCCTTTGCAAGGAACATAAATCTCGCTTGCTGTGCACAGGGGAGGACGGGGACAAAACCACCCAAACATCTCTTCTGTATAAAAAGTTGGGGGGGGGTGAGAGAGAACCTGCACATATTTAACTTAATGAGAAAAACTTGGGCTTTTTCAGCTACCTCTGATAGCCTCCAGACAATTTTTTTTTTTTTACTCCGGTGGGCTGGTCCTCCATGTCAAATGGGATTTGCACAACTTGGGCCTCCATCTTCTGAAAAACCGGCTGCAGAACAGTAGCTTGTGGTGGGGGTTCGTGAAGTGGTTTCTCCGAGCTGGTCGAGGGAGAACAGTGTATGAGAAATCCAAATTAAAGTGTGCAGCTCAGGAGAGTATCGTCCAAGCGCTTTACGAAGGGAGGACAATGTCCCCGAGGGACTCTGGAGACCATCTGTGCACAGAGCTGCAGATGTCAACTCCTTGGCCACATTCCCCAGCTACTGAATGTTGCCTCCTTGCCTGCAAAAAACTAGAATTGGACCTGTTGGTGGTGCCTGGAATTTGCTCATTGATTGCCATTATGCTGCAGGCCTGTTGCCTTGAGCAAAATCCTACTGATGCAGGAAATCTGAAAATTTCCCTCCAGCCTTCTGTAAAGAAGAGAGTCAGAAGAGGCATGTAATGACACAGAGCCTCAAGTCAGAACATTGATCGGTGTTCACAAGATTCTTCCACGTGGACAGTGGCAGTGTGAAATGTCCAACATTCCTTATGCTGAAAATGTTTTATGAACAATGTTTGTTTTCCCTTCTCAAGGGTCTTTTTCCACCAGGGCAAGGAGCCACAATCGGCGTTGACTTTATGATTAAGACAGTGGAGATAAATGGTGAAAAAATAAAGGTAAGGGTTTGTTTGATTTTTTTTCCTGACTCCACCTTGAGTTGATTTGTGTGTTAGATGACATAAGGAAAACACTTTTCTCTGTTAAACTATATGACCACTCAGGGAAATACCTGGGATCGGAACTCTCATATTGGCGCCATGTTGTGTGATGTATGAAAACTCTGCATCCTATGAGTTGCCCCTTCATATGTGACTTCATCGTGGCAGCAGTGGGGATCCCCATAGAAGTATCTCATTTCCCCGGTCTTTCACTCTGCCTCTGCCCCCCTACCCCCCCATATGAACCAAAGATCAGGTTTCCCAATCAATTGGGAGAAAGCAACTAAGAAAGAGATTGTAGAGGAAAGTGGCTGGGAGGCTAGGGGTTAAGCACCTCACTCTCCCACCTGTGGCTTCTCTCTTCTGAAAACCCCTCCTGGCGCTTGCTTTGCATGTTGGAGGTGAACATTGGCGACCCAGAGTCTAACAAATGGCCTCTACTACTGGGCTTAGCTGGCAACCGATAAGTATGTTGTTGTTGTTTAGTCGTTTAGTCGTGTCCGACTCTTCGTGACCCCATGGACCATAGCACGCCAGGCACTCCTGTCTTGCACTGCCTCCCGCAGTTTGGTCAAACTCATGTTCGTAGCTTCGAGAACACTGTCCAACCATCTTGTCCTCTGACTTCCCCTTCTCCTAGTGCCCTCAATCTTTCCCAACATCAGGGTCTTTTCCAAGGATTCTTCTCTTCTCATGAGGTGGCCAAAGTATTGGAGCCTCAGCTTCACGATCTGTCCTTCCAGGGAGCACTCAGGGCTGATTTCCTTAAGAATGGATAGGTTTGATCTTCTTGCAGTCCATGGGACTCTCAAGAGTCTCCTCCAGCACCAGAATTCAAAAGCATCAATTCTTCGGCGATCAGCCTTCTTTATGGTCCAGCTCTCACTTCACTTCACCTATAAGTATACTGGCTGCTTTGGAAGGGGTATTGCGAATGGTTGCTATAGCATGGCAAGTGCAGATTGCCTAAGGGCCCCGCAGACACCCTTTCTATTATGCATTCACGATTATTTGTGCCTATTATGCTATTAGGTTGGTTATACATGCTCCCGCTTTCAACATTATTTGCACCTGCAGAGGTTTTCCGGAAGGACATCCTGCTTTGCTTCAGATTGGTGCATGTCCCTTAACTTCCTGCTGAAATATCTTATATTCTAGGGTTGCCATATTTAAAACAGTGTAACTATGGACAGAAAAGTCGTTGAGCTTTTTGGGCAAAATTGCTTAATGGGCTGCCATACGTCTAAGATTTTCCCGATTTCCATAGATGTATAGAAAATTTTCTGGGGAAGCATTGTAGAGCAACTAATAAAGCAGAGTGGTGTGTGGACTGTGCAGTATAAATCCAGGACTAATGCAATATTTGATTCAATGCCATGTTGCAGAATACACGGGGGGGGCACCAGTCTGGAGGGACCCCAAGTTGTTGTAGGGCAAGGGTAGGGAACCTTTTATGGTGGGCAGCCCATTCCTTATCCCACCCCCGGAAGGGCTGCCCACCTGCCCAGTCACCTTCCCCCATCACTTTGTATGCATATATCCACATGAGGCTGTTTCCAAGGAGAATCACCGGGGATGCCATGCATACATACATAATTTTATTTGTATGTTGCTTTTCCATAGTTGAAACCATGCTGAAGGTGGCTTTAAAAGAATTACAAACATAACAAAAGTAGTAATAAACAATAAATAAAGTATCAAAAACACACAACCAAAATTTTCACATAAAATTCAGAAGATCTAAAATAAAGATACAAAAATTATTATTAACAGCAACAGCTCCCCTCTCAACAACCCTCCTGACCCCCCAAAATACCCAAGCCCAAGAGTCATCTCAGCTTCATGCCTCCTCTTGTAAATCTCAAAATGTAGAAAGGGTTGTCTCTGTTCTGTGTCATAAAGTAGACCAGGCACGATAGAAGTTTATATCAGCACGAATCATGGAAGGAGCTAAGAGAGAGCGATCCATCCCTTCCGTTTCTCCTAATAATATTCGGGGTGAAGCCGTGGGCCTCTTGACATGTAATACAACCTTGTTTTAAACAGATCCAGCAAGGCACTTTTCGACATTCTTAAAACAGGGTTGAGTTTATTGGGTGGCATACGGAAGAAATATTGCCTACGCTGAGACATTCTCAGGAAGGTAATTAGGGTCATTGAGACATTATAAATGAGGATTTTGTACTAATGCAGTCACTTTCTCTTTCCCACCCACCCACCTCAATCATTTTTCCTCTCCTGTCCTGGAAAAAAAAAAGCTGCAGATCTGGGACACGGCAGGACAAGAGCGATTTCGGTCCATTACTCAAAGTTACTATCGCAGTGCCAATGCATTAATACTGACCTATGACATCACCTGTGAAGAGTCCTTCCGATGCCTCCCAGAGTGGCTGCGGGAGATAGAGCAGTACGCCAGCAATAAGGTCATCACCGTCCTAGTGGGTAAGAGGCATTGATGCAAAGGGAGCCTTAATAGCAAATCCATGGGTGGCAGAGTTGGGGGGGGGGAGTCGGAGCACAGGGCCATTGGAAGCATTTGCAGAAGGGAGGTATGTGTGGCCTGCCGCCTTTGAACACAGCTATGCACTGCGCTATGTTTAATGCCAGCGATTTTTAGCAAGGATATGGAGGCCCAAGGTCTCAAACGGCTCCCGGAGCAATTTTATAGAGCTGTTGATTGCCTTTGGCAGATATTATTGTAGTAGTAAAGAGGCTGTATGCAGACAGAGCTGGTCACTTCCAAGGAGAGCAGGGAAGGGAAGGAGAAAGAGAGTCTAGGCTTCCAGGCTTCACCTCTCTTACGAGTTTTGTATGTCTTGTTGGCAAGCCCACAAATTGCAGCGTTTTCTTAACCAAACAGCCTGCTCCCCATGCCCATTTTTTTGGACGCAAGTCCCTCATTTAAGGGGACTCCCTCCCCAGTCTCAGGATTGCAGCTGAGCTGCATTTCATCTTTTATCAATCAATTGGAAATACCGCACGAGACCACGCCTTCCGTCTCCAGTGTTCAGAGGTGACTGACGTTGCTTACGCAGGCAAAACACCAGTATCTGTGCACAGGAAGGAAGCATCTGCAGGCTCGGGGAAACCCCAAGATTTGCCCGTACCACCCCCCCCCCCAAAAAAAACCACACCATCCTTTAGGGAAACAGTGCAAAAGGGGAAGGGAGAAACAGCTTCCCCAAAAACATAGCTGAATGAGAAATGTATTAGCTCAGTGGCCATGGAATGCTTTTCTTTGTGAGGACTGGGGGAGCAAATGGGGAGGGAGAATCAAATGGAGTCTTCAGAACTGGAGTATCCTGCACAGCAATATTTTGTTGCAGCCTCCATTTGTAGCTCAGAAACCCCTGGTTGCATCTACCTGCTCTTTCGGCACTGAAATGTTATTCTGATCACCCAGAAAAGTAATGTGGTTCTCTCTCTCACACACACCATTCCCAGGAGGGCTCACTGGCTTGACAATTCCCCATCCTCGGCCGCATCTTCTCCATTTGAAAAGGAACCTCTTCCAGTCGTTTAAGGGTGTTGGGACAGGGGTACAAAATAGGCATCAGGGATTGTATATAAATATATTGACCACTTTTTAAATATATATATAAAACTACAACAGGCTTTCTTTCCTGTTTGAAATAATTGGACTTGATGACAGAAGGCAGATGCTTTAGTTGAGATTCCTGCATTGCAGGGGATTGGGCTAACTGACCCTCAGGGTCCCTTCCAACTCTACAGTTCCACCATTCCAAGATGAGCTAGTTATCAACTTTTTGGGAGGTTTAGTTAGGGCAGCTGGCCAGCTGCAATGGCTGCTTCTCATTGGCTTTGTGCCTGCAGCCTAACAGTATGAAACACATTTACCCCTTGAATACGGACAAGGGACAGGGAGAGAAAATGGGAGGCGTGCAGAGCTGCTGCCCACCCCCTTTAGGTTGCGGTAGTGCCCATACCTGGGAAGGTGGGGTGTGGATGACAAATCTGGAAGTGGGAGATATTTAATTCTGGTTTTGTGCCCCTCCTCCCTGCTGAGTTTTACAAAGGCAACGCTGAGAGGGGTCAGCAAACTTTTTCAGCAGGGGGTCCGGTCCACTATCCCTCAGACCTTGTGGGGGGCCGAACTATATTTTTTTTTTGGGGGGGAAATGAACGCATTCCTATGCCCCACAAATAACCCAGAGATGCATTTTAAATAAAAGCACATTCTACTCATGTAAAGGCATGTTTCTTCCCAGACCATCTGCGGGCCGGATTTAGAAGGTGATTGGGCCAGATCCGGCCCCCAGGACTTAGTTTGCCCACCCATGGCTGAGACTAAGGAGGAAGCCAGCAGCCCGGGCTGGTTTATAAGGCAGGCAAGGTGGGGAGAAGCTGAGGGTTGGTGGGTCAGTGGCCCATTCATCCTAATGGACCAAACTCCACTGCTCTGTAGGGTGGGGTTTTGTTTTTAGTTTTCATTGGTTTCTGCTACCTGCAGCCAAGCTAATCTCCTCCGTTTGCTTTGTTTACGCAGGGAACAAGATTGATTTAGCGGATAAAAGAGAAGTCTCCCAACAAAGAGCAGAGGAATTTTCCGAAGCCCAAGACATGTACTATCTGGAGACTTCGGCTAAAGAATCGGATAACGTGGAAAAACTCTTTCTCGACTTGGCTTGCCGGCTGATCGGCGAAGCGCGGCAAAACACGCTTGTGAACAATGTGGAATCCCCATTGCCCGGGGAAGGGAAAAGTATCAGCTATTTGACTTGCTGCAATTTCAACTGATAACCAGTCGAGCCTCCGAGGGTTATGACTCTTCCTTCTCGCGAAGGCCTGTCTTGACAAAGGCCGCTCCTGCCACCTCAACTCAATCTGACTGGCGGATGTCATCAGGTTCACAACCTTGAAGCATGGCAGGCTGGCCACTTCGCCTGCGGGGTCAGCGTAGCAGAAATATAACCTGGTTTAATTTTTTAAAGATATATACACACACAAACACATAAATATATATATAAATGTGAATTCCCCTGTAATCTGGAGGTGGTGAGGATTCACAAGGGTGCTCTAGGTATCCGATGGCAAGCGGAAGCCAGGTCTTCATTTCACTTCCAGGAAGCAACTAGGAAAACTTCCTTGGAATTGCCGAGTAATGCAAGATCTCTCTTGCACCATTCCCCCCCCCCCCCCGGACCTTTTAATAAGTGTAATGCACATTAGCCATCATGCAGCTGTCATGACCTGCCAGCTAAGCAATGACCTGTGTATATAGATTATAGATTATGGCCCAAATCATTTGGTTTTTAGGGCACAGCTCTTGAAAACATGTTTCTTTTTTGGGGGGGTGGGAAATAAGTGTTAATGCCTCTCATGTCCATACACTTTCATCGACATGGAAGTTAAAAATAGAAATGCCAATATTTTGAAACCAACAAGAGTGGAGATTGGCTCTCTCACTTCTTTGGGTACTAATAGTTTTGCTAACTTTCCCCCCAGGCGAAATTTTAGATGTGATCCCATTACTGCACGCTCCGTTTTTTACAGAAGCCAGGAACTGTTCACTAGGAAGCACCAATTGGGGAAAAAACATTTTTGCTGGTAGAAACAAATATACCATGGGCCTCATTTTGCCTGGATGCCGTTTCTGTGGGTTGAAAGAGTTTGTTTTAGCTTATTAAAGAGGAGTATTGAAAATCCTCTGCGAACTTGACCTTAACAAATAAGTGTTCTGAAGTTTGCAATTAAAATCAGCGTTCTTGCACCATCCTGGCATATAGTGGAGCTTTCTGTTCCCACTTTCCCTCTTACGGAAGTGAGCCGATAAAGGCGTTTTGAATATAGTCAATTATTTCAGGAGTTAGCAGAAATAGCTCCAGGAATGGCTCATTGGGATGCTGGGTAACTTGGGAAATTGGACAGCAATATAGAGTTGTCTGTTTAAAGGCATATTACAACACTTAAGGATTCTGAGATTTTTTTGCCGGGGGGGGGGGCTGGCCAAATGTATCCATGTGTCCACTTTAAGCACAGATGCCACATGTGGTGTGCACTGCTAAATGTAAAAAAGAGTGAGGAAGACCTTACCAAAGGAGTAAAACCCCAGGATCAGTCCTAATAATAGCTATCCAAAACAGCAGTACAGTCTGCAAAAGGATCGATACTGAGCGTGCTTTTAATTAAAGCAGAAGCAGCCGCCGCCACCACGGTACTGGACTCAAATCCATTTGTGGAAATGTATTTCTCATCGGGAAGTGAGCGCACAATTTCATAGGGTTTTTATATGCTTTAGGAATAAAAAAGTGGCAGCGCATGTTCTGATCTTTACCGAGGCTGCGACCATCTTGCAAAGCTGTAGCTCCCGAGAAGCGAATTCAAATTGCAATGTGAAAAAGACTTCCTTTATAATGTAGTCGCTTGCAGGCTCACGATTGTAGTTCATCTAATTTGTCCGCTGCACTCTCCTGGGCTCAACTGTATGTGTGCGTGTGTATCTGTATGTGAAACCGTTGGCTTGGGCATTTCCCCTCAGTCCCAAACCACGAAAGTTGGAAGCAGTGTGAAATGTGTCCTGCCCTCGTCTCCATTGTTACTGCACCTCTTGTGCCATGCTCAAAGAACGCACCAGATTCTGCAAATTGGATGCTGGAAGAAGAATCACAGGGGCAGAGATGGCCAGCTTTCCCCCCTCAGATCTTGGTGTTGACTCGCTTACCCTGCAAGGAAGGGCGAACTGTCTGGTTCATGATGGACCTGCAATGGATTGTAATTTTAGTATTAATTCGCTGGTTATTCTGTATTTAGTATTAATTAGTTCAATTATGTGCAGAAGAAGAATGGCCGCTGTTTGCTGGGGACTGGACAGGTGCATATCCCCTGGTGAAAGGGGAACATGTGAAAGGCATGGATACATGATGCGCTTTGCGTATTAACCCTTTGTTTAAAGAGGGCTTGCTTTTACTCGAGGTGCTTCTAGGAGGCTGTGCCCGATCACCAACAAGGCGATCTCTTCTGCATTGAAAAAGAAGCTGCTAAAGTTTTAGCCTTTTTTTGAGAATAAAGTCGACATTTTAAAAAAGTGTGTGTCTTTCCTCTGCCCCCTACAAGGTTTTATCAAAATAAATGGAGTGGACTGCAGTTTACTGATAAATCACTGGTAAAAGGTTCATTCTGTGGTATCTCCTGTGAAAAAGAGCAGGTAGCAAGTGATGGAAAAGACCTGTGTTGAGATCCTGGATGGCTGCTGCCAGCCAGAAACTAGATGGAGTCTGACTTGGTGTAAGGCAATTTCCTATTTTCCTTTATCACTACAGCAGAAACACACAAGAGATGAGATTTTAAATGAATGTTACAGGGTCAAACTACATGTGGCAAGATCAAATATATCCCTAGGGGTTTTTTATTTTTATGTGGAGAGTTGCATAATACAGACAAAGGGAGTTGCCATGAAATGAAGAATGCATAGGGTGGTATTCAACTCAGAGTAGACCTATTTATATTAACGAACATGACCAGACTGGAAAGACAAGTTGCTGAATTGGAAATCATTACCAAGCTTAAAACCATGGAAGCACCTGGGATGAATAGAGACATCGGATTCTTATCTCATTATGCATGATCAAGCTTTCTTTAGCACCTCAGCCCTTGCTCCCCCCCCCAGGACTAATTGCAGCCATCAGCAGCCATTAACAGCCATCTACAGGTTTACCACTCCCATCACCCATTCCCACCCACCCCCACCACCCTCTGTATATATATATAGGGTCTGACACTTCTGTTTCTAGTGTATCTGAAGAAGTGTGCATGCGCACGAAAGCTCATACCAAAATATAAACTTAGTTGGTCTTTAAGGTGCTACTGAAGGATTTTTTTTATTTTGCTTCGACTCAGACCAACACGGCTACCTACCTGTAACTAGAACATGACCAAGTTAAACTGGACTGGGTAAAACTTTAGTTTGGCCCTTAACTCAGCTTTCTAAACTTTTCATGTCTGTGACGCACTTTTTAAAAGTAAATGTATCCCTGACCATTAGGTCCAGTCGCAAACGACTCTGGGGTTGTGGCGCTCATCTCGCTCTATAGGCTGAGGGAGCCAACGTTTGTCCGCAGACAGCTTCCGGGTCATGTGACCAGCATGACAGCCGCTTCTGGTGAACCAGAGCAGCGCATGGAAACACCGTTTACCTTCCTGCTGGAGCAGTACCTATTTATCTACTTGCACTTTGACATGCTTTCAAATTGCTAGGTTGGCAGGTGCAGGGACCAAACAACGGGAGCTCACCCCGTCGCGGGGATTCAAACGGCTGACCTTCTGATCAGCAAACCCTAGGCTCTATGGTTTAGACCACAGCGCCACCTGCGTCCCGAGACACTTTTTAGACATGCATTATTTCATGTCGCAGTAATTCAGTTTTACTACCATGAGGTTAAACTAACCCCTTTCCAGCCCTGGGAGGATCGTGGAGATTGCTCGTACAACAGACCTACACACTAATGTGTCACGACACACTGCTAGGACACACCGTTAATTCTTCCTCTACTGCCCCTCTTGAGCTGTACACATGCAGAACTCCTGGTAAAAAGTATTTGCAAATGGTCAGAGTAGTTGCAGGAATACTAAAAAAGCTTTCTGGACACATTTGGATACCCAAAAGATGTGCTTTTGGAACGCCACAAGGCAAACTGGAAGCAAGTAGCGCATTGTGTCAAGGCATCCATTTTTAACCATATGCATTGGATGGATCAATCAGCGGTGTATTGTTCCATATTCCTGGGTTTTTGTAAGAGTTGCATTCCAGATGTTGCTTTCATTTCCCACAGCTGCACACCAAGGCCCAAAAAACTCCTTTCTGGTAGAGCAGAGCAGCCGCAATTATTTCCATTTTAGTAGTTTCCCCTCGATTGTTCAAAGCAGCTTTTCTCTCCCCCCTCCCCCAATTTTGTACTGAAAATCCTGTACAAGTTAGTGGCGTGCTACAGAAACCTGTGCATACTGTAAATGGTCATCCTGAAACCATTGTATACTATAAATGGGCATCCTAGATTTCATCACCAATAAACAATCTGTATATTCATGACTGTAGGTACACAAAACCCAGCAGTGCTTTTCCTCCTAATGCACATAGGAAGCAGTGCTGATGAGAGATACAGCTCAGTTCACAAGGATTTTGCGAACCCTCTTCCTTTGGACAGAAATGAAGGGAATGCCTCTGCCTTCTCTCAAACCAGGTTGAAAAATCTGGGCCTCCAGGTCTTGTTGGACTATCAACTCCCATCAGCCCCCAAAAGCATAGCCAGAGATGGAGAATGTATCCCGAGAACATCAGGAAGTGGCACAGGTTCCCTACCACTCATTTACACGATCAGGCTGCATAGAGAAAAAACGTGGAATTGATTTCACGTGTCTGTTCAGATGTACATCTGAGTTCAATGGCACAGGACCTATTTCCATGTAAGTGGGTGCAGAAGGGCAGCCTTATTCACCAGTCCTCTAGAACAGATACACTTCCAAACAGGGCAAAGCCTATCTTCTGCCATATTCGCTGCAAACAGCATTTAGAGCATGAGATTCTTAATCTCGTGATCGTGGGTTCGAGCCTCACATTGGGCAAAAGATTGGGGTTGGACTAGATGACCCTATGGACCCTTCCAGCCCTACAATTCTATGATTCTATCATGGGGGTATAAATAAAGGTTCTGGTGGAATAGCCACTGAAGGTGGGCCCCAGAGTGAACACAGCTTAGCATAAGCTTGCCTGTAAGCACTGGAGGGGCTACCCAAATCACCTCTCGTGTGCCACATGGGCCTTATGGCTCTGTACCCTTATGCTGCCCTCTATATTACACATCAGTAGAACAGTCACCAGTTCAAAGCTATTGATAAAAAAATACCCAGAGACATTTTATTTTGTCTTCTAGCAAATAGTCACTTAATGCTCAGTCCAATAGACATTCCTCTTGGCACTTTTAAACAATGATTCATAACAGTGTTTTCCCCCTTCAAAATAGCCCTTTCCCATTGCACAATCACTTCAGAAAACTACTTACAATTGAGAACATGTCAAAAGGCACAACGCTGACCAAAAAGGATGTTTTGGAAGGAAACTTACGTACAAGCAGATGAATTTGACAAAGTGGCCTCCAAGCAGGAGAGCTGGCAGTTTTATTACATGAACAGTTCAGAAGACCAATCTGCAGTGTTATGCACGCTACCAGGCGTGGAAGAAGGGCCTGGCTCGTTGACGTCTGCAGAAGCAGAGGAGCTGGGGGATTCATTCATGAGCTGTCTGAGATGAACACCATCTTCAGGAACAGGTCCATCCTCAAATCTAGTCTCTGTCGCCTGTTGCCTTTTATGAATGAATTCCACCTTCCTTAAGCTAACATTAGACTTTGAAATCACAAACCTTACTTTGTTTTCAGAAAGAGGAGACTCCTCTGCAACTTGGCAACTGGCATCGCTCCTCAAAGTTTTTTCATTCTGGAAAGCAAGTGGATGCATCCATTTTTTATCTGACGGAGGAATCCATTCCTCATCATCGTTTTCAGACAGCCCCTGGGCTGGACTTCCTTTGATAGATAGCTGCTGAGGACCAGATGCATTGATGCTAACAGAATTTGCATCGCTCGACCTTCTAGATTGTGGGAACTTGCTGACAAGCTGTTTCGCTACATAATTTTTCAAGGAAGGCCTGGGTCTTTTGCATCTGGCATTGATCCAAGACAATTTATTCCGTGGCAATTTGGCAAGAATGGATTCTCTCCCTCTAGGGAGGCTTACTTGTCGACAAGGTCTGGAAAGGGGAGTCGACTGGGAATCAGGTACAAAGCCTGGAGTACCTGCAAGGCTGTGCTCAAACTCAGATATGGAACCAGCAACTGGGGTGCTTGTTTTCCGAGGAGGCGTAGTGAACATTTTATGTAAGGACAGTCCATGCCAAGAAGTATTCCAGCTAGCATCTTGCTCACTCAGCATGGCTTCAGATCTTATACACTTCTTGTTCAGTGTGCCCTCCTGCGGAGAGAAAGCCTGTGACAAGTTGAACATTCGTACAGTGGCTTCTGCCTGTCTGGCACTAGCATCAAAGAGATCAGCTGAAGCATTGTAACTACCCTCAGGGCAATCGGAACCGCTAACCTCAGCCTCTCTAAAATGATAATTTTGCACTTCTAAGGGCAACTCTCTCTCTTTTTCACAAACTTTGTCTGTTTTTTCACAAGTTGCCGGGGTGAAACCCTGTTCCTGGGTGTTTGTGAGATCAGCCATTTGGTTTAGCTGATCGCCAACACTTCCTTTATTTTCCCATTTGTCTAAATTACCATCACCTTTACAGTTTAAGTGGGTAGTCTTCCTGGTTTGTAAACAAGGGCTTTTGAGACAGTTGCTGGTAGATGAGCAGGAATTGAGACTCTTACAACTACTGACATCTTGGCCAACTCCTTCCTTGGATGACAGGCAGCTTCCCTTTGAATGAGAACGTTTAATTCCAGTTAGGGTGGACCAAGGTGAAATATCTGGGTGCTGGTTGGACCAACACCCCAAATTTTCCTTTTCTTCAGTGGGTGAAGAGGTATAAGAGGCTTCTTTGTCATATCTGTTGCTTCTGAAGCATGGAAGATTCAGCTGGTGGCAAGGGAAATTATCTTTTTTGCTCATTTCCATCTTCCCAGCTAGCTTCTTCAGTTTCTCACCTGACTCTTCGGTAATGAAATTGGCACTGCAAATGCCCGGTTTGGGAGACGACTGCTTAAAGGGTCCATGGAATTCATCAGCACCCTGACTGGGGAAATGCTCCAAAACATCAGCTTTTGTTGGCAACACCACGGCTTTGTCGTTTTCAATTTTGGCAATGAATTCATTGAAACTTTCAGATGATGGCAGCTCATCCCAAAGCCATGTGGCTTCTTGAGAGTTTCCACCTGCTCTAACGCAACTGGAAGATGGAGCAAGGGGGGAAAGAGATCCATCGTATGCCTGGGGTGGGAATGAGGTCCATGATGTTTCATGTCCATTGCTCCACTGGGTGCTAATTTTTCTCAGAGGAGAGTCTCTCTCCTCTAATTCTAATGGGCTCAGCAATGATCTGCAGTCTTTTCTTCTTAATGAGGAATAGCCTTCTGCTTCACTCTTTTCAGTGACATCGTGCAAATGACATTTCTTATCTTTCCGTTCTTTTTTCGTATTCACAGTCAGGTTACGGTCCTGGGGCTTGAAAACTGACAGGCTATGCAAAGAAACTGAACTATCATCCAAGTTTGGCTCATCCTGTGCAGCCTTGCTTGTACTTAGAGCTACAAGATCAGCGCTTGTTCCTGAAGAAACACAGGAGGAAGTCAGTCCAAATGATTGAGGCCAGAGACTTGAAAGAATATTTATGCAACTTGATGGAACTGCACCCAAGGTGTCAGAGCCATGCAGGCCACTGAGTTCTCTGCTTGGTTGATCAACTGCTGCAAAGCGGTCAAGAGGCCAGAAGCCCCCATGGCTATGCTTGGAGTAAGAACATTGCAGCTCCTTGAGGTACTGTATAACAGTGCAGCCCACAAGACCAGAGTTTGGTACAACCATCTGACAGGCAGTGAGAGCTCTGGAGTTCTTGTCAATTCGGCAGGCATTTTGCATGGAGCCGGTGCCATCCTGCTTACCAGAATCCTGCAAGATAATAGAAGGTGCTCTATCAGCTAGCATACTTTACAAGAAGGTGCTTCTATTTCATAGCTCAAAACCTTAAGAGGTTTACCTGGACCAATCACTTTCATGAAGCTGATTACTTTAGATCAGGAACCTATGGGCCTCTAGATGTTGTTGGATTACAACTCCCATCAGCCCCAGCCAATATTTCCAATAGCCAAGGATGATGAGGGTTGTAGTCCAGCAGAAATGCACCAAGACAAAATGCTTCAGTTCTGAAGCAAACATTCCCAATTTCATCATCACCTATGGCAGTTGTACACCTGGGTTCTGCATATGCATGTCTATCAGCAAGGTACACCTGGGTTTTCTTTAAAGTTATGTTATTGGGAAACAACATTATAGTTTTATTTGGTATCCACACGTCAATAAGGAGGATATTTATTGTTTTAGACAGACTGCACTGGAAACTGAGTTGCAGGACTGTGACTGAATAAGGATTTGGGCTAGATCTGTGGGGTTGCAATCACAGTCAAGAAGAGGTGAAACCTATTAGGATTTCAGGTAAGGAGGACAAAGAGGAAGGCCCGAAAGCTACTCTTGCATATTAGCAAGCAGAGTTGAGGAAACTGTCAGGAACAGCAGAAGGGGTGTCTAAACTGAGACAAGACCACAATCTGTGCAGAAAGACACTGCTGTTCTCCCTTGAGAACCTACAGCTACTCTTTGATATTGGACCTTTGCTTCTTATGACAGACAAGGTTCTCATTAACTTCAATTTCTATCACAAATTTTGCCCAGATTGTTGCACCCATGGGGCCATGGGAAACAATCCCTTGCTCCAAAACTCCAGATACACAAGATTGAAATTTCAAGTTCCTTCAACTCCATACTTTAAGTTACCTAGTAAGCATCTGCTAAGTACTCAAGGGCCAAGAGGTAGTTTATACAGAAACACTTTCTCCACCTAACTACAACCAGTGGAGGGTTCTTTTCAACCACAAAATAGCAGGAGAGGCTAGCTGGCTGGATTCACGTGCTGTCTTGTGCCCAATATTAGGGGGACCTGGCTTGTGGCATGTGTCTGACATCATGTGTGTGATGTCATGTGCACAATAATGTTGCGGAGCACAGTGCGGAGTGGCTTCCTCTCTTGTGCTCAGGAGGAGTCAGCCACGAAAGCACTCTGCACTAGGCCTCAGCTGCCCCTTAACATGGAGGGGGCCTGGCCCCATCAGGAGATTTTGAGGGGGCTGAAGAAGATACCTCTGTCCTTAGGACTTGGTGTGCCTGCTGTAAGGGGATTCCATGTTTTGAACCCAAATGCTTCAGTTTACAAGGCAGGACTCTTTCTCCTGTCTATAGTACAAGGAGGGTCAATCCAAACCACAAACTGATGAGGGCACTAAAGCAAGCCCAGCACCAAATCTCTTCCAACGACAACAAGTGTAAGGGGCAAATTCAGTTCAAAATGACTCATCCCTGATATTAAAAAGTCTCTGCATATAGGAAACTAGCATGTTAGGAAAACAATTATGTAGACCCACCCACCCCAGTCACATGAGCACACATCTGCACCCTCAGGTGGTGTACCCCAGACACAGATTTACTTCGGCGAGAAGGACGCCTTGGTTTTTGCTCTTCCTAGAATCTAACAGTCACAAAATAGATATTCTGAGGAAGAGACCCTTCCTCATAAGCAGCTTTATTCTCATCAATACTGCTCATTACAATTCCTCACATGTAAGGCATCTGGAGGCAGATGCCCAAACTCAGAGGATATCTGTGCAAATTGACAGTAATCTCTCTCTCTCTCTCTCTGATCACAAACAGTCTACCTATTTCCAACTCTAGGTTGTTAAACAGAGAGATTGAAAATGAAAAAATAAAAAAAAATCAGCAAGCCTAAAGTAGGATTATTGTTGCAGTGATTTGATTTTGTACCTCTCCTGGGAGCTGTGCCCTTGATTGAAGGGGGAGCGGGAAAATATCTGAACACGCTTCAAGGAGCTGTTGATAGTACGTATTTACTTTTAGCAGTTGGAACTGGATGGTCTCATAGCCATCACTTGGGAAAGTCAGAACGCTGGAGGCATATATATTATTTGTTCGCACCTTATGGATCGAGAAATTCAAGCCTCATTTTTGGTAACTGCCTCTATGTTCCTGCTTGGAGGCAAAGTGATCTGTACACAAATTCCCATTCCTCTTCTAATTTTGAAATACAGCCATACTGATTTCCTGGTGCAGATGTTAATGTTTTACTGTAGGAAATACTAATCTCATGTTTGGTGCCTTAATTAAAATACCAATTGTGAAGTAACTAGCGCAGAACAAAAAAAATGTTCTCCAATTCTTCACCCCATTCACATGTAGACATTTTTTGGGGTGTGTGTGTGGATTTGGGTGACGAGTGATTTTTTCTGGGCAGGGGATGGGGTAGGGCTTGCCATTGATATAATGAAGAAGCAAGTTATTTCTCTTTCTACATTTCAAACAATTCAGCTTCTTGGGGCAGCTATTCCACACCCTCTAGAATGCCCCAGATGCTAAAAATGTTCCAAGACATCTGGGGGGTGGGGGTGAACTATAGAAATAAGGCAGTCATGCACAAAATTTGGCAGCTTTCACCCCCCAAATGATTCTCATCTCCCCCAAGAATGAGTTGTGCATTCTTTGAGCAAAACATGCTGGCGGGGTGGGGGTGAATTACCTTAACTCCAAAGACAAATTTCTTCCCAAGGAAGCATGTTTCAACTGCTTGAAATAACACACCCGGAACTGCATCCCTGTCTGGTTCTCTTGCTTCTTGTTTCAGTTCTTCAATGTACCTTGAATAAAAGTGTTACAAAAAATTACTGACAGGATACTGCTTGGCTTCTGAGACCTATAAAGAATTTAAGGTCCAAGTGTCAAAATAATATTGCTGTGTTACACGTTACAGGAGAATTTAGCAAAATGCACTTCCATTCAAATAGCCAGGACATCACTAACTGTACTATGGGGTGCAACCTTACCTGGGAGTAAGCCTTAATGAACACACCCAGGATTGTTTGTGCACATGTATTATCAGGTTGAAAATGTGACGTGGAAATTTCTGCCTGTGTATCAGAAAAGGACAGCATCCATTGTATTCAAATTTTAATGCCTCCCTCAATCATTGTACAATAGAAGATGCTGAACTCAGGTTTTTCAGGCCTGCCGTGAAAAAGGAAACCCATTCCCTCCTTTCTTCCATCTCCTTTGTATGAATCAGGTTTCTTGGGACAATGGGACAGTCTCCCAGGTTTATCAAAGATCTTTACCTGGGGCCTTTGAGAGCTGTTCTCAGTTACAGCAGATACTTGTAAATACTGGACAAGATGAACCAAAAGCCTGAATACACTGAAACCTGAAAAAGGCTTGAAAATTATGAATTAGGGAGCTGTTGTTGTTGGCATCCGTCTGTCTCGGGAGACGATGGAGGATTGTGCCTCTGGGGGATGAACTCAAGCTTTTGGAAGGTTGCAGCGCCTGCTGTGCTGTAGAGACCAATGTGGGAGAGATGTGTTTTGTTGCAGCTGGGGCAGATGAGTACCAAAGTCCACATAGGAATTTGAGCAACTCAGTCAACTCAGATAATTCTTTGGTTATCATTTATTTCACTTGCACCCTGCTCTTCCCCAAAAGAGCTCAGAGGAGCTTTAAATGGCTCCCAGGTAGCTAAAAAGGCTGGCTTAGTATCAGAAATACTGTAGAAGTCAGTCATATGATGAGACTGCTATCTGGGCCTAGTTAGCAGCAATCAGGGCTCCTGAGAATCTTTACTTTGCTTCTTTTTTAAAAAAATACAGTTTTTGGCCCCACCACTGTTTCAAACCTTGGTCCAAATCAGCATTCTCTTATAAAGCATAAAAGTTTGAGAACACAAAAGCATTTTCTCATGGCCTCTGACTGTTATCAGAGCCTTTCATTTTTGTCCATTAGTGGCTCATCTCCTTCTGCAAATCCTGCAAGACAGTTTAACTCAAGTATGCTACATTATGCTGTACCTGCTTCGCTCCAACTTACCTCGGTGTAACACACTGGTACACATGCACTGCAGAGCTTGAATTCTCTGGACAAAGACTGATTATTGCCATTTTTTAAAATGCAGGGCATGCTCCCTTTTTCTTAGAAACTGAAATCAGGGTTAGGTGGCAAGATGTAGTCATTGTTTGCTCTTCTTTCATCTTACAGATGGATGTTTATATACACAAACATCAATTTTAAAAATGTTTTTAGGAAAGCTGAGAGGGGATTTGACTCCAGATTTGTCCAGGGATCCACCCCACTAGAATATGCTAGGTTTGCTGAATGTCCACAAATTTCATAGCTGCATAGATTTAATTGCCCCTATTAATAAATACCAGCTTGGTATCCAAGCAGCAAAATGCACTGCAACTGTTTTTAGAGACATAATTACATCACATGCAGTCTGGGACGTACTGGGGGGGGGGGAGTGGGACACACTCATTTTCAGCAGAGAAATGATGTTGCATTCCTTACCTCTGCAGTCCTTTTGCTGTCACTCCAAAAAAAGTATCCAAACAGCTTCCAAATACTGTCACCTCAAATACATCACGAGTGTCAGCTACCTCTAGTGAGAGTCGATACCTGTAGTTCGCTTCCCTAGGGTCACCTGAGCAGCCACACTTCAGGCAACTGTACCTGTTAAAAGACAAGATGAAAAGCAACTGGAAGCTGACAAATATTGCAGGTGCATACCAGCTTCCCAACCTAAGTCTTTAATCACCTGTCATCTTAATAATCTAACAGCACAATCCTTTGCATATTTGCTTGGAAGCAAGTTCCACTGAGTTCCATTAGATTTACTCCCTAGTAAGTGTACTTGGGATTGTTGCCTTAGGAAAAATAATAATAAAAATGGCAAAAGCGACCTGCTTTCACAGGTTCTGAGCGGAGGAAACCTGGATTCAAACCTCAGCTCAAATTCGAACTCACAGAAGTGGTTAGGAAAAGGCAGTCCCCATCTGCAACAGACAAATTAATTTCATAAGTGAGAAGCGGTGGGAAACAATCCTGTATGGGAGACTCACTCTGTGAGTTGCAGTTATATACTCTGTGTGCACTCTTTGTCATTTGGTATGTTCTAAAAAACGAGAGCTGACCCTTTAGAAGCCAGAGCTATGCCCTGCTTCAGATCAAGCCCTAAAGGGGGAATTAAACCTGGCAATGCACCACAATGAAAGGTGGGCTACTCGGTGAACAATTGAAGATGAGAATTAATCTATTTTGTGTTAGAAGAATTACAGATTACTGGAAACGACGTTGGCATACTTTAGAGTGTAAATGTTAACAGATTTATTAAAAGCAGAAGCTTTTCTGGACTAGGCTTCACTTATCACATACCGCTGAACCATGCAGCTCCCCCGTGTGGCAAATCGATCAACTGCAGTTCCAAATACTCAGTTTTTCACCTGGCATTTGCCTTCTGCTGCCCCATGTGACAAACTTCCAAGTCTGAGGATCGAATGAAGCCCCGCTATCTGGCCTTTAGGACTTTCTCTAGTCTACTGTCTCAAGGCCACACTCCTCCACTGACCCTGCTCCATGACCTTGGATGCTATGCCTGTCTGGAAGGTGTCCTTGAACTGTGACAAGTCCTCTTACTTGCCTGCTTGAAGGTTGTGCGTGTGGCCATTTAAAGGAAAATCTCTGGCTTTTGTATGGCTGGAATGTAGCCTACCGTACAAAGGTCTAAATCCCATCCCATTGCTCCAGCCACTTTTGCCTCCACTGGTATGCTGCATTTGGAAGCTTGCCCAGCAAGAGATTGTAGCCCCCCGGCTGAGAATGCCCATCCACCTTTAGAGAATGCCCACAAACTGCCATTTACTTTATATGGCCAGATAAGTTTATCTCAGTTAAATCAGTGTCTCAAAATGATTAACTATCACTACATGGTGTTAGCCTCATAGCGCATAATGGCTGATGAAAGTCTTGTACGTACTTCTATAGTGCCATGGCCTAGTCTCCACTATAGCAAAGCAAGCCTCAGTCGCATGACAAGCAGACTGAGACCTCCGGGTATAGGAGTAAATTCAATCAATCAATAATAAAAGTTCATGTGAATTTTGTATGCAAATTACCCATTGCCACATAGCTCCAAATGTTATGTAAGTGGGGAAGCAATGTCGTTTCACACTGACCCCAGGCCTAGAGAATTCATTGCACACTTTTTGAACTGTGACTCCCCAGGTGTTATTAGACTACAACTCCCATAATCTGTGATCACTAGCTATGCTGGCTGGATTTTATGGGAGTTGAAGCCCAACATTCGGAGGGCCACAGCTGTGCTAGACGGTAGTTCAAATTTATCAGTGCTCTGGAGTGGACTTACCTCTTCAAATCTAGGAGTAGCCTGGAAAAGCAGTTTTGACATGAAGGATACACAAAGTTGGAGTTCTGGACAGAAATTACAGAAGCAGCCAGGAGATGTCTGCCATTCATGTGCTCCCAGGGTTAGCTACCAAGAGACAACATAGTTTATTGTTAGTCATACCAAGTCTGCTCACATTCCTACAGTGTGAATGTTTCTAAACCTAAACATGCACCACTCAATGTGATTTGTAGTATAGCAGCCACCAATTCTGACTCTGTTATTTTAACTGACAAAAAACTTTATTGTTTGCACTTTACCCTGGCCTTTGACACTTGATACACACATATATGTACATATATTAGGACCCAATTCTCTTGAATATAATTTATTTCAAATTGATTTTAATATTGTATTATTTTTATTGTTGTAATCCACCCTAGGATCTCACGGTGGAAGGCTGGTAGGAAATAAAATAAAAAATAAAAACTACTTAGACTGTTAAGAGTCCTTGATATGTAGTAATTCAGGTTGTAGATTTGTAGTTACATATACAAATCATCCTATAGTGTGGCCCATGGAGTGCAACAGGTAATTAGCTCCACTGCCAAAGCCAGGGGTTGGCAACTTCCAGCTCATAGGCCTAATTAGGTCCAGCACTGGTTCAAATTTGGCCCCTCACCTGACATAAGATGTGAGGTGAGGTGCGAAACAGGTAAGGACATGGCTACAAAGGGGTAATCAAAGTAAGCTCTATATTGTTCCTTTGCAAACAAGAGCTTGCTGACATCAATGGCCGGCTGATCAACACTGACAGCAAACATGGATGGGACTGGCTACACTAGAGCCATCGAAGCTCTCTAGTGAACTGTGGCAGCTCATTCACCAATAACATGGATTTACTCGTCTACAGGACTGGCTAATGCCTTAGTAGTGACTCATTTGCTAGAGTAGAATGCAAGATCAGCACCTGCAGTGCAGAAATGCAAAAGAAAAGCAGTTTTGGTTAGAAAGGGCCTCTGTACAGCAATAACCTAAGGAAGATGTAACAGTTAGCCTTAATATCTACTTTCTGACTACTTTCATTGCTCTTCAGGGTAACCTAAATTTTCAGCAATTGTGCTGTACATTTACATTTACCAGGAAAGTTTTCCCCACTCTGTTTTGTTAATCTCATCTCTCTTCCTCACTCTTGCTTCTATATATTTTGTATTCCCTGCCTTCTTTTCCTTTTTCCTGTTTTTTTTAAAAGTCTTAAGTCACTACTTCATGCATCCTGATGGACATTGTTGGCATCCTTCTGTATCGAGGGACAATGGAATGTGCTTCTGGGGGTGAAGTCAAACCGTTGTGTTAGCAGCACTGAAGTGA
Organism: Zootoca vivipara; assembly: GCF_965207765.1. NCBI lineage: Eukaryota > Metazoa > Chordata > Lepidosauria > Squamata > Lacertidae > Zootoca > Zootoca vivipara. Next base: position 92,721,569 of record NC_142587.1, read on the forward strand.
CCTCTCCAGGCACAAGCCTGGCCAGTGTGTATGCAGGTCCTGGGCTGCTGTGACAAATTGAAGCACTTTTAAAATGTTTATTCCTGCCCGGCTGGCAAAGAGTTAACCCACCTCCAGCCTGACTGACATAGAACTCTGATGGGGGCGGGACTGTGCCCGGTTTGAAAGGAGGGAGTGTCGGTTTGGTGAGTTAGGAGGGAGAGGGAGGAAGGTGTGGTGTGATGTTATGTGGTGGCTTGTATGAAGACAGTTAAGAGGCTAGGAAAACTTAAAGTTAAATGTTTGACTGAGTTTATTTTGTACAACTGGAACAAAGCTAATTAATAAATGACACGTTAAAGAATCACTTATGTTTTTAACACAATAAAACTTCATCTCTGTTTTTGCCAACAAGAGGTCCGTCTGTATTTTTCCAGCGAGGTACCAGGACTCACAGCCGTGGTGACTCAAGAGAGGGCCAAACTCACCTCAGGCAGGGAGGTGGTGGTTTGTGTCCTGAAGTTACACGGAGGAGGCTTAGAAGGGTAACCTGAGGTGCCAAGAAGTTGCCAGAGTGCCTAGGGCAAACTTCTACAGTGGGGGAATCCAACTGAGGGAGACCCTTTACTGGAGGCAAAGGGGTTATTCCGTGGGACAGCCTAGAGTTTCTTAAGGTACCAGGTCACGCAAGCTGGAAGGCTCTCCTTACTAAGAAACCCATCAGTAAAAGGGGTTTATCTTTGAGGCGGCAGGAGCAGAGGGTGGGTGTTTTCCCCTCTGGATTCCTGTGTCGCAGTGATAGTAGGAGAGAGTGGGACACGGGTCGTCACAGCTGCCCAGACAAGACCCCCCCCTCTTGGCCTTGCTGATATGGTCCAAAGGAAAGTAGAGCAATACATTTGGCATCAGCTTGGCTGCAGGAATTGCTGGAAGGAGACGTACAAGATGCCATCCATCTTAGGGACTCCACTCTGGATTTGTGTAGAGTTTACTCCTTGGCTTTTTCTTCTGAAGATATCCCAAAAGGCAGGTTTAGGATCAGAGGAGGAGGAGGAGGTTTAGGACCAGAGATTTAATGCTATGATAAAAGTGTTAGTTCTTACAATGGTACAAGAATCTTCCTTGGTTTTGTCATGTTGGTTTCTGCATTTACATGTTCCCAAAACAAATCTTGGTGAAGTATGAAGTTTTCAGCTGCTGGAGCTGTAGACAGATTTCAGCCCTCTAGTTTTGAAGCAGACTTACATCACAAGGATTTCCTCCTCAAAACATTCCACGGAAGTACGTATAGAACTCCAGCTTTTGCAGAATTCAGCGGCCAGGTTACTCACCGGAGCGAGACTGTTTGAGCATATTATACCGATCCTGGTCCAACTGTATTGGCTACCAATTAGTTTCCTAGCCCAATTCAAAGTGCTGGCTTTGACCTATAAAGTCTTAAACGGCTCAGGACCACAATACCTCAAGGACCACCTCTTCCCATATGAACCTACCCGGTCCTCCTCGAGAGGTCCGGAGGGTGGTAACATGAGAACGGGGGCCTTCTCTGTAGTGGCTCCCTGTCCATGGAATGCTCTCCCTAAGGAAGTTCGCCTGGCACCTTCATTATATACCTTTAGACACAGGGCAAAAACATTCCTTTTTAACCAGGCTTTGGTTGAGCTTATTGACATCCAACACCCTTTAAGAATGTGGCTTTTGTTATTGGGTTACTGCTTTTGGTTTGATTTTATATGTTGTGGTCTTGTTGTGAACCGCCCTGAGACCTCCGGTTATAGGGTGGTGTATAGGTTGAATAAATAATAAAATAATAAAAATAACAACATATGGACATGAGAAGAACCCTGCAAGTGGATCAATGGCAGTGTTCTCCCTTCACTGTCAGAGACTGTAAGCTTCTGAATACCAGTTGCTGGAAACCACAGAGGTAAAGAGTGCCGTTGCGTTTAGAAATCTGGATACTGCACTGCATGGGCCTTTAGGCTGATTCAGGAGGTTCTTTTTATGTTCTTACCAGGCCAAATTTCCATCAAGCCCAGCATCCTGTTCTCACAGTGGTGAAACTGGTCCACAAGCAGGACATTAGCGCAACATTCTTCCCACTTCTGTTCCCCAGAAACTGGTCTTCAAAGATATATTGTGCTGCCATCGTGGCTAGTAGCCTTATTCTCCTTAAATGTATTCATTTATTTTATTTAGAAAAATGTACAGACTGCTTAATAATAATAATAAACCACCTAAGTATACAAAATTAAATAAAACAATTATCAAGGATTTGCAGATAGACTGAACTAATATATATGGCTAAATTATTTGTCTCGGCAGGCTGGCTGGAAGCTTTTTCTTTTTCCCCCCAACCCTATTTCTAACTGGCGCCCTGGGGATTATACAGTACTAGCATTCTAGCACCTGGTTCGTTATGAAAGGCAACATATCAATACTAGAGGAAACACAATAAAAATGAGGATTGCAACTCAAGCACTTAAACCCTGGACTGCACAGCAGCAAAGATTAACAAAGGACTAATACCACTTTAGCTCGGGTAAAGAGCAAAATTAAACTTGATTTTAATGTTGCAAGAATAAAGCTAATGAGAGTCATGGGCGCAAGCAGCTGCTAAGATGTAGCTTGCAGGTGCAGCAACTTAAATCTAGTACTTCTGGAGCAATCATATTTCTGCCTAATTTACCTCAGGGTATTAATACACCTTATTGCTTGTGACTGCACAACCAGCTGTGTTTGAGTAATTCTGGATTAATTAACACTCAATAAACTGGTAGGGTGACTTGTAAGAAATATGTGGATTGGGAGATGTTATGAGGGAAGTGCACACAAGAACAGCAGAGAAGCAAAATGTTAGGTAAGAAATTACACTTTTCTTTTTTTCCTGACATGGCTTCTACGTTTTTATAAACCACTCAATACTATGTGTTTTAAAGAGACAGTATGGTGGAGTGGGGGGACCCAGGTGGCGCTGTAGTTAAACCACTGAGCCTAGGGCTTGCTGATCAGAAGGTCGGCGGTTCGAATCCCTGTGACGGGGTGAGCTCCCGTTGCTTGGTCCCAGCTCCTGCCAACCTAGAGGTTCAAAAGCATGTCAAAATGCAAGTAGATAAATAGGAACCGCTACAGCGGGAAGGTAAACGGCGTTTCCATGTGCTGCTCTGGTTTGCCAGAAGCAGCTTTGTCATGCTGGCCACATGACCTGGAAGCTATACGCCGGCTCCCTCGGCCAATAATGCGAGATGAGCGTGCAACCCCAGAGTCGGTCACGACTGGACCTAATGGTCAGGGGTCCCTTTACCTTTTTTATGGTGGAGTGGACAGAATAGTGCACAACTTGGAATCCTTATTCAGTCATAAAGCTCTCTGGGCATTTTTTGACAAGTTGCTATCCCTCAACTTATGGGAAGGGGGAAGAGATGATGTATGCCAGTCATTCTGAGCTCCTTGGAAGGAAGGTGCGATATAAATATAAAAATAAGCTTTGCAACAACCATCAAGTCAGTGTGGGATAAAAAAGCATTCATACTAAACAGACATTTTGGCCCCTAAGCTACAAAATCCATTTCAAAATAAAAATACAGTAATATGTTGATTGTTGTATACATTCCAATAAACCTTAGTTTGTCAGAGGTTCCCTGAAAGAAAGCTTGTACACTTCCCCTGCAGTGTACAACCACAAGATGGTGTTGTGTATGCTTTAATGAGCATGTAGTGAAGTCCAACAGGCAGAGGGAATAGTGAGCATGTAGTGAGGTCCAACAGGCAGATTTGGATGCACTGGTGGATTGCTACATGATTTTCAGCTGAGGTACAATGGTTTCAAATTTGCAGTTATTTCACAGCAGCAGCAACAAAAATGTTGCCATCCCCACTTTATCATACCCTCCAACATTTCTCTGACAAAAATCGAGATGTCCTACCGTACCCGCCAACACTTCTCTGATTAAAAATAGGGACATTCTAAGGAATAGAGGGACATTCTGGGATCAAATCAGAAACTGGGATGGTTTCTGTAAATCTGGAACTGTCCCTGGAAAATACAGACACTTGGAGGATCTGCCTTAAGCTATTGGAATCCTTGGTCTGTAGTAATGCAGGTGCCAATTGTAGTTATACTGTACTGCAAATTTCCTAGTGTATAAAACCCATGAGGGAGGAAACTAGCTCAATGCCAAGCCATTATTTTGTACCTGGGTTTGGTTGGAAGGACTTTAAGGCATGCCTTAAAACATGTCACAGAATCCTTTGCAATGAGCCAGGGGATCCATAGCAGAATGTGCACATTAGAATGTCTTTTGCCAGAGGAGTCAATCTGGAAAAGGGTGCCTGGAGGACAACACATTAAAGAAAGGGGAAAGTTCTGTGCTTTATACGTTTTTAACTAGTACAACTTAATCTTTGCCCTTTTAAATAGCAAGCAAGTACCGGTGATTGTAAAATTGTTTTGATGCACAGTAAGCCCACAGCCTACACACATTTAACTTGTGTACATTCTGCTTTGCCTGCTTGACAATTAAAAAAAAATTTTAGGGGTGAAAAAAGGGCAGGCACCCAGGAAAAAATCCCAACGGCCATGATGCCTGGAATGTAACCTCACATATATTGCAGGCTTACTGTATTTAGCTACTGGTTTTGTTACTTTACATTTTACATATTTTGAAAAATAATAATAATGAATGCCATCATGGGAGAATGACAGAATACAAATACATTAAAGAAACAAAATGAAACCATATGGCTAAAGGAAGAGCAAAGCCCCTTTTCTTTTTTTACATGGTACGGTGACCATTTGTATCTTACATGAGCCAGGAAGAGCAAACAAGGACTCCTGCCATTCCCAGCCTCTTGGTGGACCATTGGAGAGTTCTCCTTGAGTAGAGTATATACTCTTTCTTTGTATGCCATTTGTGTGGTGTGATAATGTATTTTCCTCTTCATTCACAATAATCTGAAAGCTCTTATGGGTGAATAATGCAATGGCAGTCAAGATTTTTGCAACAGTCCTCCTTTCCTTCATGTTGCAAAATGAAATAAAAACTTTTAAAAAGAAATAAATAGAATAAAATGGTAAAGCGGGGGGTTGGGAGCTGCCTAGTGACAAGGGTGGGTGGCAACAAGAGTGGTGGCTCCCCCATTGTGGAATGCTCTCCACAGACACTTGCCCAGCGCCTTCATTAAATGTCTTTAGGTACCAGGCAAAAGCATTCCTCTTTACCCATGCCTATAGCTATTAAATAATCTATGGCTTGTGAAAGTGTAGGGGAGAGGACTGTTATTATGATGACTATTTTATTATCTGTCTATGCTTTTTATGTTTTTATCATTGATGTTCTGCAAAAAAAAATAATGTTGTATACCACCCTGGGGTCTTTTGATAAAGGGTGGTATATAAATTGAATTAATAGTACTATAGTAATAATGGCAGTAGCAGTCCAACCACTGGCACTGGTTTTGATCTCTAAAGCCTTAAACAGCTCAGGACCACAATACTGTACCTCAAGGATCGCCTCTCTCCATATGAACTGACCTGGAGCCTAAAATCATCCTGTGGGGCCCTTCTTTGCATGCCTCCTCCACCTGAGGTCCGGAGGGAGGCATCATGAGAACAGGGTCTTTTCTGCAGTGGCTCCCTATTTGGGAAATGCTCTCTCCAGAGAGGTTCACCTGGCGGCTTCGTATATTTAGGAGGAAACATTCCTCTTCTCTCAGGCATTTGGCTGATTAAACCAGGGTTTCCCAAACTTGGGTCTCCAGCTGTTTTTTTGGACTACAACTCCCACCATCCCTAGCTAGCAGGATCAGAGGTCGGGGATGATGGGAAGTGTAGTCCCCAAACAGGAAGAGACCCAATTTTGGGAAACTGGATTAAGCAAACTACTGTATGGATTTTTAAACTGTTTTTGTCTGTTATTACGGTATATATGTCTAGGTTTTTATATTGTAAACCGCCCTGTGAACCTCAGATTAAGGGCGGCATAGAAATTTAATAATATTTTTCGGGGGTGGGTGTTGGGAGGGGAGGGAGACCCACGAGACCCACCCGTGTTTCACCAAAAATTTCGAACGGAGTACTAAGGAGCCGGGGGGGACGGGACCAAGAAAGATTACAAAGAGGGGGAAAAGATACATTGGTTAGAAATATGGGACGAGAAACGAAGAGGAAGCGCCGCACTCACCACAGACTTCCAAGCTCCCTCACGCCCCCTACCACACATCCTACTCACGCTCCAGAGGAAGTGACGACACCAGAGTCGCGCACCAATCAGAGGGGGGGGAGAGAGCCCAGCGCCAGACCCGAGCCACCGCCGGCAATGCCAAGAAGGTCTGTTTTTCCCGCCTCGGCCGAAGGCAGCCAATCTCCGCTCAAGCCCCGCCCGGCCTCCCTTCCCGACCGCTCCCACCGACCAATCGACGCGCTTTCTCTGCTTCCAACGGTCAGGCCTGCGCGCTCGAGCTAGCCAATCGCGGAAAGCCTCGGCAGCCGACCTCCCGCCCTTCAATGAGGGGGGGCCCCTCCGCCAGCCAATCGCCTTGGGGAAGGGCGGGGTTTAGAGCGAGCTGGGACCGGCCTCCCGCCCCTCCCTCCCTCACCGCTCAACGGATTTGGTTTTGGTTCCCCTCCCGGCTATGGGTGGAGCCAGGAGCACCCTCGCGCCCGGCTCCCTCCCTTTCCCCGGCCCCGCCCTCACGATGCTCAGCTATAAAAAGGGAGGTGTGCGTTTGCGGCTGAGGTAGTCTTATCATGAGGCTTCCACTGTTGTTGTTTGTGGCTGTGTGCCTCTTCTCGGGGGGCGTCGTCGTCGTCGTCTCCGGACCAACTTCTCTCCACACGGCGTCCCGCCCCGACTCCGGCCTCCGCTATGACTCCCGCACTTACCGCACCTGCTATGTCACCCAGAAGGTAAGGCGGGGAATAAGAAGCTGATAGGCATATATCTAAAAGTAGTCATTGGCAAAGGTATTCTCGCTTCAGGTGGGGCAAAGATCCCTATCCCGCAGTGCAACGGAGCCACGTTTCAAAAGAATAAAAAGTTTCCCCCCAATTTGGACAGTGACAGGAAATCAGGACAAAAGTTTACATGCATATATTTAAAAGCAACAATAATACTAGTACTGTAATAATTTTCTTATTGATATTCATTAATAATAATTAATAACATTGATAGTTTGCCATTCGTAATAAATGAATCAATATTATTAAATCAATGACAATAGTTTCTGAATAAATTAATAAATTTCAATATTTTTATTTTAATCAATAAATCAATAGTATTAAATTTATTATTAAACTATTAAATTTATTATTGATAATTTATTAGTATTAATAGGAATTTACAATATAACTGCAGTTCAGGTGGGTCGGTGTTCCCTGTCTCCCTAGTGCAGGCATCCCCAAACTTCGGTCCTCCAGATGTTTTGGACCACAATTCCCATCAGCCCTGACCACTGGTCCTGTTAGCTAGGTATCATGGGAGTTGTAGGCCAAAACATCTGGAGGGCCACAGTTTGGGGATGCCTGCCCTAGTGTAACGGAGCCACATTTAAAAATAAGCCTTTTAAAAAAAATCAGTTTGAAAAGTGACAGGCATTGAAAAGTGTGGGGCAAATAAGTGAGCCATGGAAAAACATAAATCAGGATGGAGATGGGTTGAATACTCAGTATTGTCTAACTGCCCCATAAACAAATTGGAATATATGCTCAGCAAATATGGAAGACTCAGTAAAAATGGGATATAATCTAACCTCTGCAACAATTTTTGTGCAAGGAGGTCAGGATGAGTGTGACTGGAGGGGCCCAGTGTCAACTTAAGTATTCTTACATACTTAAAAAGTACTTGCCTTTTTACCGGTAAGAAGACTCCCAGAGTGACTCTCAAGCTCACAGTCCTAAAAAAAGAGAGATGTGTAAGAGGAAAAAGAGATTTGGAGGGAGGAGGAAAAATGCATACATACTTCTTCACATTAGTGTTTCAGTTGGAAGGTGCTTAATAAATGTCATTTCTGGCAGGGAGTGAAACAAGCTTCTTGCAGCTGGTTTTCTTTGGGTGGCCAATGGATCCACGTCGGCTTCACCCTTGTCCATAATGTTCTTCCAGGAAAGCAGGTGGTGTAATCTCCCAGTGGTGCTTGGTCCCTGTTTGAATGACAGTGTGTGCTTTTTCACAGCTATGTAGCCCCAGGCTGCTCCTTTCGTACATTAAACTTAGATGAACTCATTGTTATTCTGTTTTTCAGCAGTGACTAGACAACTAGGGCACGAAAGCAAAAGCCAGCAACTGGGTTTCAACTAACTACTGTATGGTGTTTCTATTTAAGCTAGGAGGTGTCTTCAGTTAGCCCAGCTAATCTTCCTTGACACAATTGCCACCCTCTGCTAATGGAACCTTATGCCCTTCTGCTCTTGTACAAACTCTGGTCTCTCCCTTCTACTTAGTCAGTTGTCTTTGTAAGTATATAAGAAGGAGCTCTGCTGGATCACACCACAGGCTTACCTGATCCGGCATTCTGTTTTCACTGTGTTCAGCTTGATACACATGGCGTATTGTAAGCACAATAGCACTCACTCTCCTTGATTTTCCCAGCAACTGGTGTTTAGAGACAGAACCATTGTGCCTTTTAAAACTTTTTGGTATAAGTTCGTCTAATTTTAATCTATCCTGTCAATATTAGTTTGCAGGTTTCTTGGGCTTTTCCTATTAACTAATACCCTCTGGTTTAGCTCTTATATACACTTGCCTGAGAGTAAGCCCAGTTGAACATGTTGCATGCTTACATAGAAGAAAGTCCCAGAGAATTGTGCTGTAAACTGTTAGTTGATTCATAGGAGGGGGAGATTAAAAATTCAGTGCCAAAACCACTAAAATTTCATGAGCTTCATCAATAGTAGCCTTGTAAAGATTGATGAGATTATAATGTATGTGAAGTACTTTTGAACATAAAACCTGGCTATTGGCTGTGACTATTAAGTGAACTTTGGGTGCCAGGTAAAAGCTGTTCTTTTCTGCCAGGTCTTTGGTATTTAATTATCTGTGGGTGAGAAGTGCCTTTTTAGAAATAGGAATGTGTTTTTAGCTTGTACTCTCTTTTAGTTCTGTGGTCGTGGTTTTAATGTGCATGCTATTTTTTGTAAGTCACTTTCAGATGCATTTTGTAAAACAAAACTAGTAAGTTCATGGAAAAAATGAAGTTGAAGGGAATGACAGGTGGGTTAACCTGCTCATTTGTCAAAAATTTCCTGTAGAATGGGATGAGATGCTGCCCCAGAAAGATTGAGCTCCCTGTGCATCACTTCAACATTGTTTTTTTTTGGGGGGGTGTCACTTTTTCTCTCTTCCCCATGTGTCTGGTCTTGGGCAGGTGGGTGTGGCTTGGGGAAAATGTTCTCATGAGCTGAATGAGGAGGGCTGGTGGGCCACATTTGGCCTGTGGGGCAGAGGTTCCCTTCCCCTGGCTAAAACTCAATAATTTATGTCGGGAGATCATGGAGAATCTGTTTCATGTTTATATTCATGAAAATCACATGCCACTGGAAAATGAGGACGTGATTTGGAGAAGTCATGAGGACAGCACATAACTTGAAACTTGGTATTTAAATGCATTCTGCTTGCCTCGAGGAAATCAGTGTAGTGACCTCTCCCAGTGTGGTGTAGTGGTTAAGAGCGGCAGACTCGTAATCTGGGGAACCGGGTTCGCGTCTCCGCTCCTCCACATGCAGCTGCTGGGTGACCTTGGGCTAGTCACACTTCTTTGAAGTCTCTTAGCTCCACTCACTTAACAGAGTGGTTGTTGTGGGGGAGGAAGGGAAAGGAAAATGTTAGCCGCTTTGAGACTCCTTCGGGTAGTGATAAAGTGGGATATCAAATCCAAACTCCTTCTCTTCTTCCCATGACTGATAATTAAGGTGTGTTTCTTGTCAGTATGGAAGTCTGAGGTTAACTAGTCTGAGGTGCTGAGATTGGAGTGATCAAACTGATCAGAGGGTCAGGACAAAGCTTGAGTTACAACTTGTACTTTTGTCTTAGAATGAAGCAGCACAAAGGCCCAAGCTATTGTAGCTGTGCCACAGGGGAGGCAGTTGCATGGCAGAATACCAGATGATCACCTGACTGAAGAGAGTTAATGTGTAAATCACATATAGATATGCCAAGGTTGAGAGCCAGTGTGGCATAATGCTTAGAGTGTTGGACTTTGACCTGGGAGACCAGTGATCTTGGGCTAGTCACCATCTCTCAGCCTAACCTACCTCACAGGGTTGTTGTGAATATTAAATGGAGAGGAGGGGAACCATGTACACCACTTTGAGCTCCTTGGCAGAAAAGGTGGTATAGAAATGTAACAAATAAATAAATAAGGCTGCACATGTAGGCTTGGAACAGACACACTCAGATGGTGTATGCATATACAGTATTGGGAACCTCTGATTGTATTATGACATAACTATATTGGCCTTGCAAATGAACACTGAAGGTATGTGTAGACTCCTAACTCCAAAATCCATTTGTGTGCAATTCCTCTTCCTCATAGCTCCGAGAAGGGCTTGCATTGTAGCTGGAACTTATGGTGGCTGCCTGTTATGCACTAAGAGAATGTGACCAGCTTGTGTGCAGTGGGTGGGATAGACGAGTTTGCTGTCTTGAGACAGTTGCTCCTTACTTCAAAAGTGCAGGAAGTTGGTGTGGCTCTTCCATTAACAACATCTGAAGCAGACAGTGATCCTGGGTTGGTCTACCTTTTAGAGCTGCTATTTATTAGTAGATTGCGACCTGCAAACATTTTTTCCTTTGTTTTTTAAGGGGTGTTCTGGGGTGGGGGTGGGGGATGGATTTTGCATTTTAACAGTTCAGATTATCCTTGCCTGACAATTTGCACTTGGCCAACATTTTCTCCCCTAGAGGTCCAGTAACATGCCCTCCTTTGTGTCCGGTTGCTTAGGAGAAAGCTTTACTATTTTAATAAGGCTAAAAGCAAGTTACAGGTTTTACGTAGAAGGGACAACTGTTTGGATCATGTGGAATTAGCCTTATAATAATAAATTTATTATTTGTACTCTGCCGATTTGACTGGGTGCCCCAGCCACTCTGGGTGGCTTCCAACAGATATAAAAACATAATAAAACCCTAACCCTTCTTGTAATATAGCCCAACAAACTAAGAAAGCCTTTCAAGTAGAAGCATGGATCTTTGCGTTTCTGTAGGTGTAGTAATGCCTTGTCCCTGGGTGGCTCAGTAAAAATAACTCTAGGGCGGAAGGAAAGATGTTGCAAGCCAAACTGCTTATTGATTTAATAGGTGTCTTGGACTGCCTGCAGAAGGGAGGGAAGCACATGCAGTTTCGCTTGCTATCAATTTGTTTTGATAGATGTGTAATTAGTGTTTTTCCTGGTTTCATACATGAAAGTAATTATGCACAGGTGCAAATGCAGTCTTCCATTCTCCCAGGCAGTTAAAACATGGCGCAGATCACATTCATCAGAATGTTGTAGACTCAACTGTTCAGTGCAATGTCTTAAAAACCACACCCATGAACCATGAAGAACCTTGAAATTTCATTGTGGATTTTTCAAAAGAAGAATAGTACAGTACAGTAATGGCAAGCATGCTGCCGCATTAGAGTGTTGCCAGCTTTCCCTTGCAATGTTTGGCTGCAAAAGTTTCTAAGGTACTGCTCTTAATCCTTGAGTCCTTGGATGTTATTGGACCACAACTCCCAAAATCCCCTGCTACCTTAGCCAAGCTTGAAGAATACTGTTCTAGGGCATGCATAAATGGCTAGGTCTGAATGGAGTAGATCCTGGAGTATTACTTTTTAAAATTTCTGTATTGTATTTCACAACTCTCCTCTTACTTTTCAGAGTCAATGCCTCCATCATACACCAGTTGAAAGAGGTGTCCGATTCTCTCTATCTTGTTCTTAAAATAAGTGATTGTCTCTTAGAGGTTGCTAGCCAGCATTGCTCATTTGAGTCCTTTTTGGCAGATGTTTACATAGTGAGGATGCAGTGAGGGGTAAAAGAAACTGTGAGTGAAACAATAGGCCTTTGAACAATAGTCCTCGGAAATAGTGGAAGTAGTTTCTTGTGTTTTCTCAGTGAAACTTTATTTTTATGCACTTAATCTATAGGTCAGACTGCAGACATGACTCTTTAAGGATGTCTGTAAATGAAGAGTTTCCTTTTCATAATTTCCAGCTTTTTCCTTTACTGCAGTGCTTAATGCAGTAACAAAGGCTTAGATATGTGCACTCCCCCACTTCATCAACCCCCCCCCCAATGCTCACACAAAAAGCTTGGCATGGCAGGATCCCTTATACCCAGTGGAGGAAAACCTGTGGCTCCTCAGATGTAGGTGATCCTTGACCATTGGCCATGCTGACTGGGACTGATGGGCGTTGTAGTCCGAAACATCTGGAAGGTCACAGCTTTCCCATCATCTTTCTCTTTGTCAGACGTTTCTGAGTTCTTGCTAGTTGTCAACTGTACTATGATACTTGCACCTCACTTTTCTCCCTCTAAACCAGGCTTCTTCAACCTCGGCCCTCCAGATGTTTTTTGGCCTACAACTCCCATGCTCCCTAGCTAGCAGGGCCAGTGGTCACAGGGATGATGGGAATTGTAGTCTCAAAACATCTGGAAGGCCGAAGTTGAGGAAGTGTGCTCTAAACAATTGGTTAACATAAGATCACCCCAACTTTATTCTTGCAGCTGAGTAAGTGACATACACAAGCATACCCAATGAGCTACATGGATGGACATGCGTTCAAACTCCCCATTCTTCCATGTCCAATATCTTATTTTTATTAGAATGGTGTTCTCTTTCCTTTTCCATTCCAAAGCACTTTGAAGGTGGTTACAGCATCAATATGCCTGTTGTCTTTGTCCATGGAGTTTGACAAAGACATTGTCAAACAAAGATATTGCCGACAAAGGTCCGTATATTGCCGACAAAGGTCCATATAGTTAAAGCTATGGTTTTCCCAGTAGTGATGTATGGAAGTGAGAGCTGGACCATAAAGAAGGCTGATCGCCGAAGAATTGATGCTTTTGAATTATGGTGCTGGAGGAGACTCTTGAGAGTCCCATGGACTGCTAGAAGATCAAACCTATCCATTCTGAAGGAAATCAGCCCTGAGTGCTCCCTGGAAGGACAGATCGTGAAGCTGAGGCTCCAATACTTTGGCCACCTCATGAGAAGAGAAGAATCCTTGGAAAAGACCCTGATGTTGGGAAAGATTGAGGGCACTAGGAGAAGGGGACGACAGAGGACAAGATGGTTGGACAGTGTTCTCGAAGCTACAAACATGAGTTTGACCAAACTGCGGGAGGCAGTGCAAGACAGGAGTGCCTGGCGTGCTATGGTCCATGGGGTCACGAAGAGTCAGACACGACTAAACGACTAAACAACAACAACAGCATCAATAAAGCAATACAGTAAACATCCAAAATTACACATGACTACGTAGCAAACCATTTAATTATCTAAGCTAGAGGCCCAGATAAATAAATTTGTCTATTGGTTGATGAAGCACTATCAAAGAAAGTTCAATTGCGTTAGGGCGTTCTCAGATCCAGGTGCCTTTCCTGCATATCCATCAGCTGCACTTCTGCTAGTGGTGAGATAGAGCAAACTGTGCTCTTTTCATTTCCCTCCCATCTGAGTAGACAAGTAGAATCCTGCAGCTGAAGATAATGTATTCCCTAGTTAAGAACCCATGAAGCTGGTGCATCAGCAGACAATTGCAGGATCATAATTTTTTTTTATTATAACCAAATTTTCATTACTTCTAATGATCCTCAGCATCACTGGCAAGCAAGATGATAACAATATATTTCTAGTGGGAGGTTGACACCCCCCCTTGCAAAAACATATTTTCCCTGGTATTTCCCTGTGGCTTGATCTACTCAGCTGACTTGTGAATTTGTAACTGCCCTGTGAGTCCTCTTCGATTGCTTTTCTTTCAAGCATTTCATGGTGTCCCATTTTGGCTTGCCTAGGATAGACCTGTGGAGAAAGGAGCTGTCTTCTTACCCCTGGGTTTTACCTACATAGCCTTCATAATCTTAGTATAAGTGCCTCACAGGGCAAAGAATGCAAGCCTTCATTTAAAATAACTGTAGCTTCAAGCAAGCTATACTGTGTAAGATTACAAGTCTTGGGCAATCACTCTACGTTGCTTTCTAGTTGAGGTTCGGTCATAATTGCTTTTCCAAAAGCCACAAGGGCTAGAATCTGTTAACTTTTGAGGAGCCATGCAAACTTTTGAGGGATCAAGATTGTGAAATACAGTCGTACCTTGGTTATCGAATGCTTTGGTACTTGGACGTTTTGGCTCCCGAAGCCGCAAAGCCGGCAGCTTCTGATTGAGTACAAGAAGCTCCTGCAGCCAATTGGAAGTCATGCCTTGGTTTTCGAACTGTTTCGGCAGTCGAACGGACTCCCAGAATGGATTAAGTTTGACAATCGAGGTAAACTCGACTGTAAACTCTGTAGGGCAAAAGCATGTTTCTGGGCACTCAACACATAAGTGTGTCACTAATGTGACTGACAAGCTAGTGCTTTGAAAACACATGTCCTTTAAGTGCATCTCTTAAAAGAGCAAAGGTTGACTGGAACTTCCTGCTGAATGTATGCTTGGAAGCAAGCCCATGCTGGTTATTTTATAACTTGTGGAATGGCCCCCCCCCCAATAGTGAAGAAGTCACAATATGGGCAAGTTAACCAGTGGTATTTTATTTTTATTCTTTTTAATTTTTTGGGAAAAAAAGTTTATTGAAGTTTTCACAATACAATAAAAGAAACAAACTAATCTACAGGAAATATAGAAAAGAAACAAAAGAAAGAAGGAACAGATAAAGAAACTACAAGATCCTCCCTCATCATTGTATCTTAACTTTCATCTACAGAGGAAGGTGTGCCCTCCCAGCTCTCACCTGGGCTCATTCCACTCTTAAGCAATACTATTTTAGTAAAATAAAAAAAATCCTTCAGTAGCACCTTAAAGACCAACTAAGTTTTAATTTTGGTATGAGCTTTCGTGTGCATGCACACTTCTTCAGATATACTATTTTAGTAAGTAAAGGGCCAAAACAGCAAGTAGCATTTTAGGATAATTAATATGGTAAGAGCAGCAATGGAGGGAGAGCTTTACTGTTCTTTCCTCTACTGTAGTTCCGAGGGAGGCCCTCCTCTGAAGCTGGAATGGGGAGGAAATCCTGCCACCCATTGGTGCCAATACAGGGGTGCATTGTTAAGAAGGTATTGCTTAGTCAATGTGATATGACAGCCTTCTCTTGGAATGTCAGGTGCTAAATAAGGATAGGATAATAAGGATAGATAATCCTACATTATATAAGCCAGACAGAAACAATCCTAATTTGGTATATGGATATGAAAGCTGACTGAAGTGATTCCAGTAAGGAGTTCATCTCATGTTGAATTAGGGTCAAAGTAGACATGATTAGGGCTCTAATTCAACATGAGCTGAATTCCTTACTGGAATCACTTCAGTCAGCTTTCATATCCATATACCAAATTAGGATTGTTTCTGTCTGGCTTATATAATGTAGGATTATCTATCCTTATTATCCTATCCTTATTTAGCACCTGACATTCCAAGAGAAGGCTGTCATATCACATTGACTAAGCAATACCTTCTTAACAAGTATCATGGTTGCTTAAATGTGTGGAGCCCTAAAACTCATTAGAATGGAAAGGTGTGACTGGTAGTTTTGTATGGTATGATGGCATTCCACCACACCCAAGCATGGAACTCCCGAAGACACCCATTTTCAGTTTGGTTGGAACTGCCCTATGAATCTGACTCTAGAAGAGCTGCCCTTGTAGATATATCCTACTAGATAATAGCTTCCTTGGATGGCAGAGCTAAAAACAACATTAAAGGATAGTAAACTTTTTGAATGTACATTATCAAATGTTGAAACCAAACTGCACAAAAGCAAAATTTAGCCAGTGTTTGAAACTCCCATTGTCCCAGGCACATTTTGTGACGGAATTTCATTAGCGTGAGCAGAGCTCAGAAACAGCTCACATTAGTGAAATTCCCTGTTGCAAAATACGCCTAGAACAATGGGATTTTTGAACGCGGATTGTGTGTACCAGTCTGTCACAGGAAGCGGTGTAGGAGTTCAGGCACCCATTTTGAGGAGAGGAAGGCAAACATATCGTCTCTGAAGAAATTAATGACGTGGGGTCGCATCTTTTGACACTGCTGTGTAAAGAAGCTGTAACCTGAATAAAGTGAAAGCTTGTTGTTTGTAGAACATCGGTGTGATTGGTATGGAAGTGTACATTGTGTTCCTCTGTGAGAATATCTACTTGGACTTCTTGTTCAGAACAACAGTATGTATTTACTAGCAAGCTCCTGGCCTATTGTTTATCTTTGAATGCACCCCTGTATTTTTCTATGAAAAATTATGCTTGCGTTAGGTTTGGGGGGGGGGCCTCCCACTTTGGATGAAATGAGTGCCTCTATAGACTCAGGCAGGCTTGAACATGTTTTGTGTTGTTTAGTCGTTTAGTCGTGTCCGACTCTTCGTGACCCCATGGACCATAGCACGCCAGGCACTCCTGTCTTGCACTGCCTCCCGCAGTTTGGTCAGATTCATGTTCGTAGCTTCGAGAACACTGTCCAACCATCTCGTCCTCTGTCGTCCCCTTCTCCTAGTGCCCTCAATCTTTCCCAACATCAGGGTCTTTTCCAAGGATTCTTCTCTTCTCATGAGGTGGCCAAAGTATTGGAGCCTCAGCTTCACGATCTGTCCTTCCAGGGAGCACTCAGGGCTGATTTCCTGAAGAATGGATAGGTTTGATCTTCTTGCAGTCCATGGGACTCTCAAGAGTCTCCTCCAGCACCATAATTCAAAAGCATCAATTCTTCGGCGATCAGCCTTCTTTATGGTCCAGCTCTCACTTCCATACATCACTACTGGGAAAACCATAGCTTTAACTATACGGACCTTTGTCGGCAAGGTGATGTCTCTGCTTTTTAAGATGCTGTCTAGGTTTGTCATTGCTTTTCTCCCAAGAAGCAGGCGTCTTTTAATTTCGTGACTGCTGTCACCATCTGCAGTGATCAAGGAGCCCAAGAAGGTGAAATCTCTCACTGCCTCCATTTCTTCCCCTTCTATTTGCCAGGAGGTGATGGGACCAGTGGCCATGATCTTGGTTTTTTTGATGTTGAGCTTCAGACCATATTTTGCGCTCTCCTCTTTCACCCTCATTAAAAGGTTCTTTAATTCCTCCTCGCTTTCTGCCATCAAGGTTGTGTCATCTGCATATCTGAGGTTGTTTATATTTCTTCCGGCAATCTTAATTCCGGCTTGGGATTCATCTAGTCCAGCCTTTCGCATGATGAATTCTGCATATAAGTTAAATAAGCAGGGAGACAATATACAACCTTGTCGTACTCCTTTCCCAATTTTGAACCACTCAGTTGTTCCATATCCAGTTCTGACTGTAGCTTCTTGTCCCACATAGAGATTTCTCAGGAGACAGATGAGGTGATCAGGCACTCCCATTTCTTTAAGAACTTGCCATAGTTTGCTGTGGTCGACACAGTCAAAGGCTTTTGCATAGTCAATGAAGCAGAAGTAGACGTTTTTCTGGAACTCTCTAGCTTTCTCCATAATCCAGCGCATGTTTGCTATTTGGTCTCTGGTTCCTCTGCCTTTTCGAAATCCAGCTTGCACTTCTGGGAGTTCTCGGTCCACATACTGCTTAAGCCTGCCTTGTAGAATTTTAAGCATAACCTTGCTAGCGTGTGAAATGAGCGCAATTGTGCGGTAGTTGGAGCATTCTTTGGCACTGCCCTTCTTTGGAATTGGGATGTAGACTGATCTTCTCCAATCCTCTGGCCATTGCTGAGTTTTCCAAACTTGCTGGCATATTGGGTGTAGCACCTTAACAGTATCATCTTTTAAAATTTTAAATAGTTCAGCTGGAATATCATCACTTCCACTGGCCTTGTTATTAGCAGTGCTTTCTAAGGCCCATTTGACTTCACTCTCCAAGATGTCTGGCTCAAGGTCAGCAACCACACTATCTGGGGTGTACGAGACCTCCATATCTTTCTGGTATAATTCCTCTGTGTATTCTTGCCACCTCTTCTTGATGTCTTCTGCTTCTGTTAGGTCCTTACCACTTTTGTCCTTGATTATGGTAATCTTTGTACGAAATGTTCCTTTCATGTCTCCAATTTTCTTGAACAGATCTCTGGTTTTCCCCATTCTATTGTTTTCCTCTATTTCTTTGCATTGCTCATTTAAGAAGACCCTCTTGTCTCTCCTTGCTGTTTTTTGGAAATCTGCATTCAGTTTCCTGTATCTTTCCCTATCTCCCTTGCATTTTGCTTGCCTCCTCTCCTCCGCTATTTGTAAGGCCTCGTTGGACAGCCATTTTGCTTTCTTGCATTTCCTTTTCCTTGGGATGGTTTTCGTTGCTGCCTCCTGTATAATGTTACGAGCCTCCATCCATAGTTCTTCAGGCACTCTGTCCACCAAATCTAAATCCTTAAACCTGTTCCTCACTTCCACTGTGTATTCATAAGGGATTTGATTCAGATTGTATCTTACTGGCCCAGTGGTTTTTCCTACTTTCTTCAGTTTAAGCTGGAATTTTGCTATAAGAAGCTGATGATCTGAGTTACAGTCAGCTCCAGGTCTTGTTTTTGCTGACTGTATAGAGCTTCTCCATCTTTGGCTGCAGAGAATATAATCAATCTGATTTCGATGCTGCCCATTTGGTGATATCCATGTGTAGAGTCGTCTCTTGTGTTGTTGGAAGAGAGTGTTTGTGATGACCAGCTTGTTCTCTTGACAGAACTCTATTAGCCTTTGCCCTGCTTCATTTTGAACTCCAAGGCCAAACTTGCCAGTTGTTCCTTTTATCTCTTGATTCCCTACTTTAGCATTCCAATCCCCTGTAATGAGAAGAACATCCTTCTTTGGTGTCATTTCTAGAAGGTGTTGTAGGTCTTCATGGAATTGGTCAATTTCACTTTCTTCAGCTCCGGTAGTTGGTGCATAAACTTGGATTACTGTGATGTTAAAAGGTCTGCCTTGGATTCGTATCGAGATCATTCTGTCATTTTTGAGATTGCATCCCATTACAGCTTTTGCCACTCTTTTGTTGACTATGAGGGCCACTCCATTTCTACTACGGGATTCTTGCCCACAGTAGTAGATATGATAGTCACCCGAACTGAATTCGCCCATTCCCTTCCATTTTAGTTCACTGATGCCCAGGATGTCGATATTTATTCTTGTCATCTCATTTTTGACCACATCCAGCTTACCTCCACTCATGGTTCTTACATTCCAGGTTCCTATGCAATATTTTTCTTTACAGCATCGGACTTTCCTTTCGCTTCCAGGCATATCCGCAACTGAGCGTCCTTTCGGCTTTGGCCCAGCCGCTTCATCAGCTCTGAATCTACTTGTACTTGTCCTCCGCTCTTCCTCAGTAGCATGAGGAAGATGAGCCGACCTGAGGGGCTCATCTTCCAGCGTCATAACTTTTATATGCCTGTTGTCTTTGTCCATGGAGTTTTCTTGGCAGGGATACTGGAGTGGCTTGCCAGTTCCTTCTCCAGGTGGATCACGTTTAGTCAAAACTCTCCACTATGACCTGTCCATCTTGGGTGGCCCTGCATGGCATAGCTCATAGCTTCTCTGAGTTATTCAAGCCCCTTCGCCACGACAAGGCATTGATCCATGAAGGGGTGAACATGTTTACAGCAACCTAATATAGGTCTTTGTATCTGGTCTTAGGTTATAATAGCCTTTAAAGTCAAGATCTTGATGCCAGTGCTACAAGCAATATGTACCAGGACTGTGCAATAATTGACCTTTGAAGTATCAAGTGATGTGCTTCATGAAATATTGGACCATATACAGTGGAACCTCAGTTGTTGGAACACTTCAGAAGCCAAACAATTCGGAACCCAAATGCTGACAACCCGGAAGTGAATGCTTCCATTTTTGAACACACCTCGGAAGCCAAACAGCTTCCAAGGCACATTTCTCCATTTTTAAAAAGGAATTTGTCTATCGGCAATTGCGCTTTGGTCGTTGAACATTTTGGAAGTCAAACGGTCTTCTGGAACGGATTACGTTTGACAACCGAGGTTCCACTGTAGTAGAAAAAACCAGGCAAGGGTACGGATGTGTAGGGATGTCTGCACTTGTAATTAAAATACAAGTGATCCCAAGCAAACGGAAAACAGTATCAAACTCTCATTGAAAAACATCCTTCGTTAATCAAAATTTTAGGATGGAAAGAGTTGGTATATCATAAGAGTTGTTTAAAAATAGTCATGTATTGTGAACAAATCACTGGGGGATTTCTTTGACAATAGGAGTCTTTATTATTGTCCTGTAGGGTCGAAGAAGTTCCTATTGGACTTCCCTCTTCCCACTGCCATCTGGGTATCTTTATCAGTGGATTGTGTGCCAAGAGCTCTGCATGACTTCATCAAAGCATTGGGACTGACAAAGCAGCAAAATTATACCATAAAACTAGCAAAAGTAATTTTCCTGTCTTCTAATTCACTCTTTTCTCTCGCATCACCTTTTCTCACTAAAATTAAATTATGTAGGGAAGTGACATCAGTGGCAGACTCCTATAAAAGAAAAAGAAAGCTGTTTCAGTTTTGCTTAATTATTTTGGGGAAGTGACATATTCTCAAGCCTTATCAGGGCACAAAGAGTTTCGTGAAGGTCACTCAGCTGTTAACGAGTCTTGCATCTTCTTCACCTGGCACAAGATCTCAGTTCAGCTGAAGCCTTGCCAAGCCTTTTGTTCATCATTCAGCAAGGGGTCACAGACATGGAATTTTCTGCCCTTGAAGCTTATAGCAGGCATAGGCAAACTCAGCCCTCCAGATGTTTTGGGACTACAACTCCCATGATCCTTAGCTAACAGGACCAGTGGTCAGGGGTGATGGGAATTGTGGAGGGATGAGTTTGCCTATGCCTGGCTTATAGCATCCAAGCCTGCTTAAACCATGAGCCAGAGTCTTAATGACCAAAGTCTGCTTCTGTTCCACAGTTTCTGGCATGATCACTTTAGTCATGCACACAGATTCACTCCCTTAAATGAGCTGAGTAACATACTCTGAGTGGCGGTAGCTGTCCAGGATTTGGGGCAAAGGTTTTCTCATCCCTTGCTACCGGATACATTCAATTCTTGTGTTGAGTGTCTGGAGCACACGCTTGCTGATGAAAATAAATCAAGCCATAAAATCTAATTACTCAGCTATCTCTATAAAAGTGCTCACATTTTATGGCCAGTTTTAAGGTTATATATATTCTGGGAATAAGTTTCAAGCAAATGTTAAGCGTGCAGTGTGTATTAAAGGGAAGTTATGATTAGGAAGATGCAGAGGGAAGCAAGAGTCATTTTGCATTTTGAATGCAATATAAACAGCATGATGCAATATCTCCTTTAAAAAAAACATAAATTGAAGATAATCTTTTGAAAAGCAGAAGTAGAGCAAGATTTCCAAAGGTGAAGAGGCTTACCAAAGGCTTACCAGTTTTAGACAAGGATTATCAGAAGATTGAATCATAGAATTGTAGAGTTGGAAGGGACCCTGAGGGTCATCTAATCCTGAGGGGGCTGATTGAGGCAGAGGCTTGACAAATCATGGTTTACAAAATGGGAAGGGCCCTGAAGAATCTATATTCCTCACCCCATGCTACCTATCCTTCGGACCAGATTTCCCCCCCCCCTTACCCCAGTAGCTGTGACTTCACATAAATCTGAAATTGATGGGTTGGCAAACCAGGTTTTGTCCTAAAATATGACAAATATGGTTTAAGCCAGGATTGGAGTAGAAAATCCCTTTGGAGGATGGAGGGCACACAGTCTCAAGGCTTGCTTCCACCTTTCAAATTATGGATTGTAGGGAGCTGTTGCCATATCTTCATCCAGCACTGGGTGTCAGAGACGCAGTTGAAATGGCATCTCTCAGACAGCTGAGAATATGTGGTGCCATCATGAAGCATCTCCGTTTATCGCAATAAAACATGGTGATTGACTTTGCATCAGGGCCTGGCAACATTTTTTATGGCCAGTGGGCACACTTGGCATTTTGGTATATTGCTGTGGGTGCCAGTCACAAAACAACTGCTGAGGGGCATGACATAATACATGCATACCTTGAATTAAAACAATTAACAATTAAATCTTTGGAAACACTGATTCCCCACAACATTATAGATTCTTTTTACATTGTGCTTTGAAGCCTCTTGCTGACTCCTTTCTCTGTCAGCTTTAACTATGAAGGTTGGTTCTGCCACGTGGTTATTCTGCATTCCTTAGTCACTGAAACAAGGGTGGACTGACTCCAAGTTCCTTCTTTATTGCACTGCTAGGGAGGGGTAGTAAGTTGTTCCTTATCTTATTTAGGGGAGGTAGGGGCTTTCCTGTCTGTAGGTGGTTCTTCTATAGTAGAGAGGGGTGGTTGTATGTGTTTGTAGTTTATGTAGATACCTGAACACTGATCTTTTCCCTTCCTTCAGGGATAGGAAGCAAGTCTGGCCCATGTGTTGAGCACCCTCTTCATTGCATGCCTGGGCTGGGGAGTTCCTGCAGTTCTTTAAGTAAACCACTGTCCTCACCTGGGTGTGTGAGCTAAGATTTGGAGTAGTAGCTTGGATAATCCTCTGCATGAGTTTCATGTTCCTCCTCGTGATGCCCAGTACATCACCAATAAAGCAGAAGTTCTCCTGGGGCGAGGGGAATGCCTGTACAAAATAAGATTCCGAATAAAAACTTTTGGAACAACCACCAGAATGGAATAAGTCCTCCATTCAATTAGTCGTCATCTTTGTCTCTTCCATCCTTCCTTCCTGCCCCCCACTTCTGCTTTTTGAAACTTCCTGCTTTTTTACTTTAATGTGACTACAGTGACAAAGGTGTTGATCTTTCTTAAGTATCTGGGCCAGGAACTAAAGATGCTTTGTGAAACTGCTTCCAGGCTGGCTTCCTTTTTTGTATGTGTTTTCACAATTTCATCTGTAGGCCTTTCATTAACAGATAAAGTTGCATCTATATGTATTGCATTTTATGTAGGTAACTTAGCTTAGGACCAATGAGTGAAAGACAGTGAACAAGCTTTCTTGGTAGATCCACATTTGACGAGTCTTGTGTATTAGGACCTTTGGACCTTTGTAATAGTACGTCTTGACCGACTTGCCCTGTAACTCTCGCTCACGTATGTTTTCCCCCAAAGTATTGTTAGGGGTTTGTGGGTGCCCTGACCCCCTCTAGGTTCCTGGGAGCTAGGGTTCGATCAGTGCTTTGAGAATTAAGATGAGCTGACAGACATTTGATTCAGCAGTGTAAAAATGCTGAATCAACTCTAAACGTGCTTCCTAGGGAGTAGACCTAGTAAACACAGTGGGACTTCTGAATTAATATGCCTAGGATTGCTATGTTTAGCCTTGCCACTGTACCTACTCCTGCCCTTCTTGATGTTGCAAAACTTTGATTACATATTTTAAAAAAATACTGTAATACTTCGTTTAAAACTGAGATTTAAGAAGGCTTGGCTTGTTGACGGGCTTGTAAGCTGCAGGAGGATATCCTGTGACTTCCCTGAATCTTTTTACAAGGACACTAATATAGACAGGATGTGCCCTGTTGCGCTCTACTACCATGTCTTATTTGGGACTAGTGTGAATTCTTAAAGCCTTTCTCCATGGTCAGAAAACTTTACTACAGTACAATAGTTACATTTTATCCATAGAGTGATATTCCTTTATGCTCGGATCCAGCACCAGCACTTAAATTGCAGAGTGTGAGAGTAATATCCTATTTTGCTCTGGCTTTTGAAAAAAGCAAGGGATGAAAGTTCCAACATTAGCTTTGCTCCACAGGGGGATAACATGGCCACCAAGGGAATGAAATTAATAGATGAACAAAATGGAGTGTTGGGATTCCTTAAAGACTGTCTTATCTCCAGCATACCCAACCTATCACCGCAATCTGCAGGGGAAGACAGCCTGCAGATATCATATTGTGAAGGCCTCTCCTTCCTTGGAGGTTTATACGGTAAGCAGAGGTTGGATGGCCATCTATCATGGATGCTTTAGCTGAGATTACTGCATTGCAGGGGTTGGACTAGATGACCCTTGGGGTCCCTTCCAGCCCTACAATTCTATGATTCTATAGTGCAAATAGATTCCATTCACACAATGAACGTGTTTGTTGACAGGGAGAAAACTGTGGCCACTCTGTTGAGCAGGGCTCTGGACTCCTGCCTCAGAAGTCCTGCCATTGCAGCACCACTGCTATTCTGCACAGTAAGCCCGCAATTACACACAGTTAACTTGTGTGTATTCAGCTTTACATGCCTGGCAAATAAATAAATAGGCGGAAAGGGGGTGGGCATCCACGAAAAAAGACTGCCATTGAACCCAATGTGTTTTAACTATACAGGATTTTGGCTTTAGGTGTAACCACTGCGTTAAGGGGCCGGCTTACTGTATTGAATAACTTCTCTGAGTATCTAGTACAGTTTAGTTTTGCTCATGTGAACATAGCCTAGAACTAAAAACAGTAGGATGCTCAAAGGTGAGCCACTTCTTCAGCACTGTTACTGTTCGTAGCCTTTCTTGAAACATAGATGGGCTCCCACCTGAGTAGTCCAAATGCACAAAGCTTCAGATCGGGTCTTTTGCTTTAACTGGAAGAAGGTTTTAGTTTATGCAACAGCTCCACCTACTGTCTTTCTCCCATCCCAGTCTTCTTTGCTGAGTATGTTTACTTGAGTCTGTTTCTACTGTGATAGGTTCTGCATGTCTGAATAGCACATGAGCCAGTTGGTGTAGTGGTTACAGTGTCAGACTAGGACCAGGGAGGCCAGGATTCAAATCCAAACTCAGCCATGAAGTTCACTGGGTAACCTAGGGGCCAGTCACACTCTGCCTAACCTACCTCACAGGGTTATTTTTGGGATAAAATGAGAATGAGAGCTATGTATGCCACCTTGAGCTCCTTGTGGGGGAAAGGTGGGATATGAAATGTAATAAATAAATTGCTTGTGAATCTCATTACTCGAAGAGTTGCAGATAGAATGGTCTAAAATTAGGAAATTCCCTATTGATGAGTTTTACCTGCTTTCCATATCATGAGCTCCCTTCTGTCTGTTGCTGCAGATTGACCACTTTGGTTTTTCCGAAGATGGCACATTCAAGCAACGCTACCTCATTGCAGACCAGCACTGGAAGAGAAATATTGGGTCGATGCTCTTCTATACTGGCAATGAAGGCGATATCACCTGGTTTGCCAATAATACGGTAAGGGAGATTCTGGGACTCTAGGTAGGAACTCTCTTGCCATTTATTATCTGTACAGCTCTTAGAAGACCATTGGCGTTCTGATTTCCTACATATATTTTGGGATTGGAGTGTAATAATGGAAATGACTGGATAATCCCAGGAGCCAAAAATATCACATTTGTATCATTTAAAGAACTTTGTTCTAGATGACTTGGAAGTGGTGACAAATCTTGCTGCTGCAAAAACGTATAAAGCAAAAAACTGGAAGAAGAATACTGCTCCATCAGTTTCAGAATGGTGGAACAGAATATGTCTAACAGAACAATCCTAACTATAGGAAGCTGACCAAGTTGCTTGAAATATGCCAGGGTAAATTTTGCTTATATCACCCTTTTTGCAAGCATATGCTCACACTGGTTGCCAGGTCATGTGACTGATCTGAATAGAGTTAGTTTCCAATTAAAGGCACCCTGCCCAGTTCTGCTCACCCCCCTGGAATGTCCATTTTTTTTCAGGGCTTATGCCAACATAATATCCACTGTTCTTAGCTCAGGCAGAGCTAACACTGGCTGATCTGGGACAAGGGAGCTAGGCTGGTATATTTCCAGCTGAGCTGGGATGTGGTACTTTTGCCGGCATAGTCTTGGTGTGCTGGGAGTTAACTAATTGAGCCAGAAATCCACCAGATCCAAACTTGCTTGTCCTGATTGCTCTTGAGTTTTCTTTGCTCCCTAAATTAACATATTAAGGTAAAGGTAAAGGGACCCCTGACCATTAGGTCCAGTCGTGACCGACTCTGGGGTTGTGGCGCTCATCTCGCATTATTGGCCAAGGGAGCCGGCGTACAGCTTCCAGGTCATGTGGCCAGCATGACAAAGCCGCTTCTGGCGAACCAGAGCAGCACACAGAAACACTGTTTACCTTCCCGCTGTAAGTATTTATCTACTTGCACTTTGAGGTGCTTTTGAACTGCTAGGTTGGCAGGAGCTGGGACCGAGCAACAGGAGCTCACCCCGTCGCGGGGATTCGAACCACCGACCTTCTGATCGGCAAGCCCTGGGCTCAGTGGTTTAACTCACAGCACCACCCGTGTCCTACAAATTAACATATTACAGAAAAGTAATCATTAATATGAACTTTATTTGAGACTAACAACCTACTACCTGGTATTTCTCATGAATTCTAAGAACATGCCCCCCCCCCAAAAAAAACCCAGTGCTTAAATTCAGGACAGTTTTTCAAAGACTCAGTTTTCATGTTGATTCAAAAAGGCATCTAAGTGTATCCACAAAATGTATTTGAAAGTTGTTTGTTCACTATGCATTTGGAAATCTCTTAAGATATTGTAAGGGGAAGGGCTTATAGAGAACAGCCCCCTCTCATCAGAAGCAGCCCATCTCCAAGCAGTCAGGAAAGCGAAGGGACGGATGAGGAAAGTCAGGAGACGGAAAGGAAGTGGCAGACCTCTGGCAACATCCAGGAGCTCCTGCTCCACAGGCAGGAAGAGAGGGAGAGGGAAAGAGAGGAGAGGACGCAGGCAGAACATAGACCCTTCCCCCCGACTCTGGAATTGAGGAGGAGGAGAAAGGGGAGGAGATTCGCTGTCCCGAGGCTTTTATGCTGGTCTGAATCGCGTAAAGGGGCAGTGCCTGATTCTGATACGGAATGAGAAGACATGAAACCGACAGCTCACTACACTGTAAATAATGTGCACTAATAAAGACTTTTGAAAGACAAGTATGTGGAAGGTCGTTACTCAAGAGTACTGTAGTCGCAATAATCCCTGACAGATATGATACCCAAATGGATAAAATTTGGGTATCATATCTTAAGAGATTTCCAAATGCATAGTGAACAAACAACTTTACAAAATATATAGTAGATGAATTGGAGTGATAAATTTCAGAATATACAACCTTACAACTCTTTTGCTTTATATTAATTATATATGCATAGGATGTTCTCTAACTTAAAGTTATAGTTAAATGGTTTAGTGGTTGGCAGTTTGTAAATCGACAACATTGAATGTCCTTGGTTTTTCTCTTTACTTCCTTCCAGGGTCTTATGTGGAACATAGCGGAAGAGCTTGATGCCATATTGGTATTTGCAGAACACCGATACTATGGAGAGTCTCTGCCCTTTGGAAACAAATCATTCAGTGTAAGTAGCCCCTTGCATTCAGGTTAGTCATTGGTTCAACAGAGACTTTAGAATTTTAGAGGACAACTAGAATGGGAGATACGGGTGCAGTAATAGAAAAAACATAAGCAATTTATATGCAAATAGAAAGCTATGGAGCAATTGCAAAATGGAAATTTGAGGTATAGGGATGAGTTGTTTCAGCAAGGGTAGCCATTTAAATACAGCTAAAACTCGGTGTCTTCCCTCATAGTCCTGCTACATTGGAGGTGACACAGTCTTGCCATGTGGCATTTACAAGGGTTCCTTTGGTAAAAGTAGACAGGGTTTCACCCACTGTCATAGCTTTACCCAACTATGGCATAATCCCTCCCACAACACACGATTTCAGGGTGCAGTTGTATCACATGGTTATATAGGTGGAGCTTGTGCTGCCCAAAGTGGTTGGGAACATCCCAGACACAGTCCTGTTCCTTTGCAGTAGAAACCATGTGAGCTGCTGTGCAGCGAGTGGTCAAGTGTGTGGATTCTTCTGTACCTTTTTGCTGAACTCCCACATCATTGTTTCCGGTGCTCTTTCCATTGAGCCATGTGAGAAATGAATAGCATTTTCACCTCCCATTGGGGTAGCAAAGACTAAGAGTCAATTTTCTGTTGTTACGTAAATGCAAATGTAATGGAATCTTGTTTCAGGATGCCAAGCATCTGAATTACCTGTCTTCAGAGCAAGCTCTGGCTGATTTTGCAGTGCTCATTCAACACCTGAAGCATACTATCCCTGGGACCCAGGACACTCCTGTCATTGCCATAGGGGGATCTTACGGAGGGATGCTTGCTGCATGGTTTCGAATGAAATATCCTCATATAGTAATTGGGTGAGTGCAGTACCAAAAGAGTATCAGAAAATGATCTTGTCTGATAGGAAATTCTGCATATTTCAGAGAACCAGCTATCACTAATTGGATTTAAATATCCAATATTCAAATACACACACACACAGCGCGCACACAGAGAGAGAGAGCAGATTTGTGTGTGTGTGTGTCTGTAGATGTGTTCATCTCATAGGTAAGGGGTGTGTGTGTGTGTGTGTGTGTGTGTGTGTGTGTATGCTTCGCCGCTGGACTCCTCATCACTTATAAGGCACCGTGGCTGCTTTTGAGAAGGCAGGGCAAAACTGAATTAACAAAAGCTGCAACCTCCCGCCTTTTTCCCACCTGGAAATTCACCACACATTTATCTAATATCTTTATTTTTAACTCTATCCTGCAACTTAAGACACATTTTAATTTTGTCTCGTGACCTTTCTTCACTACCCTTTCTCCTATTTTAAAAACAGTGCTGTTGTCACTGTCAATTCCTCACTTTTAAGATTGGCACAAGCAAGTCTTGGGTTGCAACCCCCATGCTAAAGAACTGCAAAGCAACAGCTCTGCGAGGAAGGCTATTAATTGGAGGGGGAAAGCTTACGGAAAAACAGGCCAGGACTAATGGCTTTGGGGGATGATTCCAGTTGGCTCACTGCTAGGTTTGTATCCGTGGCAAAAGCTCTTGTTGCCACAAGTGCTCAGTTAGATCTCCATATTCATTGATCTTCTCTCTTTTTTTTCCTTGGCTCACAGAGCTCTTGCAGCTTCAGCCCCCATCTGGCAGTTCGATAACCTGGTTCCCTGTGGCAACTTTTATCGTATCGTAACCGAAGATTTCAAAAAGAGTGGGAACTGTTGCTCAGAAAGTATCAGGAACTCCTGGGCAGCCATTGACCGTCTTGCTTCCACAGGTAGGCAGCTCATAAAAAGACTCGCCTAGAGGCTTCTCTAGGCCTCCGATCTCTGCTGTGATGTGCTCCTAGCAGTTCTATAAAGCCTGCCTGCCTTGGGGGTGGGGCTGCCCCGGTGGGGCAACAACAAAGGGGGTCATCCCTTTGGAGACAGCGCTTTGGTGGTGGAATGAGGGGATGGACCAGCCTCCTGGTTGTAAGATTAATGGTTTTAAGGGATTTTAATCATTAAGTGTGTTTTTTATTAGTTTGGAGAAATTAGTACTGTTTTATGTTTTATGTATTTTGTGGTTTTTTTTAATATTGCAACTTCAGGTTGGGAACCACCCTGAGACCTATGGGTGTGGGGTGGTATACAGATTTAATAAACAACATCCAGGCTACCACTTCATTCACTCTCCAGAGATTGCACTTTCCTTTATTCCCTTCCTTCGCACATACCTCACACATTATAATGACCAGGTACTTTCTCCCCAGCTTGGCTTTAAGAAGCACAAATGCTGGGGGTGGTGGGAGTTGTCATCCGTAGCCTATTGGGGCACAGGCAGTATCCAGTAGTAGATGCTCATGATGCTGCCCAAATACATTTCACACACATATTTTTTGCCTGTGTAATCCCTGTTGGAAGTGGCCATAGGATCTCTCTCAAGGCTCTCCTGAGATGTTAAGAGCCTCCTTTCTGCACTCTTTGTACTGACATATCTAGGTGTTCAGAGGCTGCTCTATCTAGCACTCAGAGCTCACCTCACTAGCCCCTACTCAATGCCCTCCTTCAGCTCTTCTGTCTGGGTGAAATGTACCCTTGAACCTGGGTAATGCCTCTTGCTTCCCTGAAGAGGGTTGTGTTGTGTGACTTTTGCATGGCTTGAATGTAACCTCCTGGAAAAAGAGTTGCATTTGTTCCCCTGCCCACTTTTTGTCTCTGGCCGTACCCACCAATATTAGTGCAGCGCCCAGGAAGTTGGCAGTGAGGAAATTTGCCCCTTGAGCGAAAAAAAGATTTCCCACTCAGTATAGAAGTTCAGTTGTCAACATCTCCAGTTTTTTTTTTTTTTTTAGACTCCTGGATAGGAGGACTTGGAAAAGACCCCAAGAAGAGGCACTGCCCAGAGAGGAGAAAAAACTGAACTAGAGAGAGCAATGGTCTGACTTGGCATAAGGCAGCTTAATATGTGTTAACTTGAATCTCTGTATTTTCTCCTTTCTAGAGGAAGGCTTGCATTGGCTTTCGTCTACATTTCGCCTGTGCAGCCCGCTGAAAACTGTGGTAGATGCTGCTGTTTTCAAAGGATGGCTAAGTGAGACTTGGGTTAATTTGGCAATGGTTGACTACCCATATAAGGCTGACTTCTTGCAACCTCTCCCTGCCTGGCCTATTAAGGTAACTGAACAAAGGCATCTTTTCATTTATTCCCCATCCCCTCTTTTAGTCAACACTTTTTAAAGACTCTAGGAGGTTGAACATGAATAAATAGCAATGACACAGGATGCCCAAGGATTCCATAATAAGAGAATTCTAAGCATAATTTGGTCAATCGCACAACCTCCAGATGATTTTCCTTTGAGGAGGTTGTAGTTCAATAATAACTGAACATTAAATTAAATTTTTATTCTGCCTCTTGGCTCCACAGTGGTGCTCCCAAGGTAGCAAATAATTTCAGTTAAAAACATCAGTGTACAAAAGCAGCCAGCACATTAGGCACCACAGCCACAGACATAAATTGTGCCTTTCAGCATTGTGAGTTGTTTCTAAACAATTGCTTTTAATTGATGCCTGAAGATAGAGGAGATGCATACTTTTTAATTAAGGGGATTAGCAGAATTTCTAGTGCCAAGATGTGATGTAACCTAAGCAGGGAGAGGGGAGCAGCCCTGCCCAAACACACACACACACCGCAGAAGACCAAAAGGAGTGAGCTACAAGCTAGTAGTTGAAAGTAGTAGCTTTATTGTAGGGGACGTGTATTCTTAAGTGAGCTGTGTTTCCTATGCTAGGATATGGCACATAGAGGCAAAAGGCTTCCAGAAGGACCTACAGTCATAGTTTAGGTACCACTACCGAGAAGGCCCTGCCCTTTGTACCTGCCAAGTCTACCTCCAGTGGAGCAGTGACACAATAACCTCCCCTAAAGATCCAAGTGCATGAACACATTTTTATGGGAAGAGGTGACTCTTCAGGTACTGTACCTAAAAGTCCAGGGAGGACACAGATTGGTGGGAAGATGCTGCATTGCTCACAGCCCAGAGATTCTTCAAGACCAGTCTAGGACTTTGGGACTGTTTAACGGCCTTTTGTGGGGGGGGGGGAGGAGAGAGAGGTGAGGGAAGATACCAGTACGTGGAAATCCAGGTTTGGTAAAACTTTGAAACCAAATTTGTTTTGTTCATTACTGCTTGCTTTAGAGGGTTTTTTTTAATGGCTAGAAACCATTTAGGGAGGGGGTGGCTTTCCTTGAGAGCCTTTTGACAAGGCACTTCAGTTCCCCAACACCTAAAACCAAGAGATTTCCTTCTCTTTTGTTGCAAAACATTTTTTTAAAAGAGAAAAATGTATGCAGCCTCTCTGGGTGGCATAAGCTGTTCCAGTTTCCTCCCTTCCTTTCTTTTCAAACGGTGGACTTCAGTGACAAAACTAATGTGATTATCCTGAGTGAGATTTAGAGGTGTATTGAGAGCTTATGGGAAAGAATCCATTCGAACAGTTGAATATATCTGCTTAATCCTCCTCTGTAATGGGGCCCATGGTCCCCTGGGGAAGTGCAGGCTTTCCCTCTTTCCCCCAATCCTACCCCCTTTCACCGCTGCCCTTCATAAAAGGTTGCCGCCTCTTAAAGCCGCTCTTTAACTTCCGTATGGCACATCTGTGCTAGTAAAGGAGTTTTCAGGAATCCTTGGTCTTCCAGCCGAGAAGCTGCTCAGTAGGCTGGAAAAGGCTACAAGGCGTCTTAATAAGTGATTAACTCCCCACCCCCCTTCACTCTTCGCTCAGTGAACCAGCTCCTGCCAAGAACTGAATACCGAAGCTGTTGGAACTCTCCCCTCCCCCTCCCCCACCCGCACCTTACTAAGGCACCAGATCATCAATGTCTCAAAGTAATGTAAAACAGATTGTTACCTCATCCTCAGCCTGTTTGCAGTAGCATCCACAATTGCACTGCAAAGGAGCCATCTTAAACTAAAGATCCCTCCTCTTCAGAGAGGGGGGAATTTGCGGGTGGGACCCGCTCTACGCTGCGAGCAGGAGGGCGTGGCGTGTCCGGCTCCCTGCTCCACCTTTACCTGCCGCGCTCAGGGCTGGCCAATAGGGCCAGCTGAGGGCGGGGCTACCGGTTTTTAAAAGAGCGCGGCAGACTCCAGATCGCCCCTTTTCGCTCCTGCACCTCATCGGATCTCCCGCCCACCCCCCTTTAGGTTTCCCCTTAGGGTGTTCGCTTTGACCTTGCTATGGTTGGTCGCCTTGGTTGCCCAAGGGGCCTAGTAGGAGTTTTTTATCCAATTGGCTAATTGGCACCGGCCTCTTGGTTTTTTCGCCTACCTCGTAGCAATTCGTCACAACTTCTTCGGTATTTGGCGGTAGGCATTGGAATATGGAGTTGTCTGGTGTGTTCGAGGACTGGTTGTGGCCACCATCCAACCCTCCTCTTATAGGGGTATCCCCTTAAGGGATCCGGCGGTCGTGGATCCCGTCCTACGCCCTGCTGGTGGCTAGGGCCATGGCACGACCCCCAGTGGCACTAGGGGGAGCTTTCAGTTGTATTTGCATCAACAGGCTCCTCCCTTGGGGTGTTAACCTGATATGACCCCCCCGCCGAGCGGGGTGGAGTCACGCTTGCAAGCGAGTCCAATGCCTAAGCCAATACCTCTCACTTGCTTTAACCAATAAAGTTGTGTCCTTATTCTACCCATTAACTCTAATACCATGTGTCACTGTGTCTTTATTTATCGCGGGGGGCAGGTCCTCGAACCGCAAATGAATCTTCTTGGAGAGACCAAACAGCTCAGCAGGAGCTGCACCTAAGAACATAAGAGGCTGCTTGATCTGGTCTGGGACCCTGCCCTCAAAGTGGCTAACCACACACCTATGGGAAGCTTGCAAGCAGGATCTGAGCATAACTGTTCTCTCCCCATTTAGAATTCCCAGTAACCTGTATTCAGTAAGGTACTGCCTTCAACAGTAGATGATTTCCCTCTGTGAAAATCATTTGGGGGTTAGTAAGCTTAAACTCTCAAAAGTTCTTTAAAGCAAGGGTGGCTAACCTGTGACACTCCAGATGTTGCTGGACTTTCAACTCCCATCAGCCCTGGCCCAAGGGATAATGGGAAATGAAGTCCAGCAACATTTTGAGGACCACAGGTTCCTCACCCCTGTTTTTATTAAAGGATAATGAAGGAAATCCTCTTGCTGCAGATCTGTGGTGATGATTTTGTTTATTGGTAGAATAACAAATGTTTTGGCTATGCCAAGATTCAAAGTTTAGAGGTTGCTTATCTGCTGTCACTAACCAGAGCCGACAAACTGAGTCTACAGAAAACGCAGCATCTCCTGTCTGCAGGTTTAGTCTATTGCTGATTTATTTGTGCTCTCTCTCTCTCTTTAAAAAGCTCTTCTTCTTTTCTGTCTTTAGGCAGTTTGTAGCTACTTGAGGAATCCCAAACTACCAGACAAATTGCTGCTGCAAAACATCTTGCAGGCAGTAGACGTCTACTATAACTACACAGGACGTGCTTCATGCCTTAATTTAACTCAGACTGCCACAAAAAGCCTTGGGATTAAGGGCTGGTATTACCAGGTATGTATGCAGCATCATTTGCTCTGTGAAACTGTGGCACAAAGTGGGGCTCTTTACTGGAGACCCATATGTGAATGCAGAATGTCCTATGTTTGATTTCCGACAGCTACAATAAAAAATAAAAAGGATCAGGAGGTCACAGGTAATAGGAAAGACTGTGAGATAAGGTTACAGGCACAACTGGTCTAACCTGGTATGAAACACAATAAAGACCCAGTTATAGATCCATCTCAACGTTTAAGTCCTTTTACAATATGTTCCATTTAATCCTGAGTCATTGGGGAAGGTTTTTCTACTCATTTGTGATATAATTCATCCCATTTAAATGTCTAAATTGTAATATCTTTTAAGTAAACATCAATTCTTTTTGCATTTCCTCTAACCATTCTGCTTTATCTTGTCATATGTGATTAAATTCCAGCTCGGTTTCACTGTCCCGAGTATCCTTAGCTATCGTCTCCATTTTCACATTTGAGAGTTCAATTAACCATTGTGCTTCTATACAAATGGGCACCTAGTCTGAACATACGTTCTACGGATTTAATGTTCTTCCTAACTGAATGTTCAAATGTGGAAAAGGAAGACGGATGAAAACTACTCAGGATTCTGAAACCAAGCTGGAATTCGATAGTATATCACAAGATAAAGCACAATGGTTAGAGGAAATGCAAAACATTTTGGATGTTTCTTAAAGGATTTAAAAGCTGTTAAAATTAAGAAATATCAACATGATTACAGGATTACAGAAATGAGAAAGTAAACCTTTGGTTGAGTTCCTTTTAAAAGAACCATGTAGTTTCCATTCAGATCCTTAGAGTAGCAATAGTTACTGGGAGACCTCAAATGGGGAGGAATATAACAGATCGAGAATGCTTTTTGAGTCATCGCCCCAAATTAAGACAGTTGAGGTGGTTCAACATACTCCCCAGTATTCCTGAAGGAGACTGGTCTAGTAGGCAAAATATCCTTTGAACTGAACATTGATGAGAACTCTGTTCTGAATAAAGGTTTGCCATTTGTGCCCACTCCTAAACACAAATTTTTCACACACCATGATTGATATTTATGCATTGTTCTGCCTTAGGAAATTAAAAGACACTTCCATTAAGACTCAAAAGTGGGGATGGCTAGTCTTAAAATTAAATTACAATATATTCCAGTTACTCAACGTTCTAATAGTCACACTTTTTTATATAAAAAAGATAGAGTTAAGAGACTTCTGAAAAGGGTTTTGTTATTGCACTTTGAAAGATTAGCAGTTGAACAATTGGGTAATGCTATTGCTTTAAAACCTGATGATGATGGTGGAGTTGTAGTACTTTTGAATAAGGAGCACTACCTTAATGAAAATTTCTCATCTAAAAAATTCTTATCAGCTGGACATGCACGAGAGGAATTATTTGGACACAATCCCCAAACAAGATTGTTTAAAAAAACCTTTCCTAAGGCTCAGGACTGATTGGGACATTTTTGAAAAAGACCTAATGGTCAAAATGGATCTATAACCAGTTGTTCCACAAAAATAATATTGTTCATTGTCCTTTTCCATAGGTTTTTTTTTAGTACATTAAAAGTATATTTTCATATTTCTGGGTCTTTTTGCTGATTGCGTTTCATACATACATGTATACCTGAAGGAGCGTCTCCACCTCCATCATTCAGCCCAGAAACTGAGATCCAGCGCCGAGGGCCTTCTGGCGGTTCCCTCATTGCGAGAAGCGAGGTTACAGGGAACCAGACAGAGGGCCTTCTCAGTAGTGGCACCTGCCCTGTGGAACGCCCTTCCAACAGATGTCAAGGAAATAAGCAGCTATCCCATTTTTAAAAGACATCTGAAGGCAGCCCTATTTAGGGAAGTTTTTAATATTTAATGCTGTTTTGTTTTAGTATTCGATTGGAAGCCGCCCAGTGTGGCTGGGGAGACTCAGCTGGATGGGTGGGGTGGGGTACAAATAATAAATTATTATTATATTATTATTATACATAGAGACCATGACTGCATATTGTACTATGTCCTTGATGTGGTATAAGGTAGCTTCTTCCTATGTCCCTAAATAATATAAATAATAATATAATATAACAAAATTTAACTAGACCGAATAAAGCCAACAATGTATGCACAGCTTTTAAAAACGCAGCTATGACCAGTAAAACTTGATTGCATGGTGGTAATTTTACAGCCTTGTGCCGTCATGAACAATAAGGAGTTACATGCAGATGAGTGACAGAATTGATGAAGGAGAGAAGGTGCAATCCATCTTTTCTCTATATCTAGCGTAGAAATGGGAGGGGCAATGTTTTCCACCCCTCCTCTGCCAGCCCAAGTAGTCTAGTGAAAAACAAATCCTAATCTGGTAGCTTTTTGGGTGGTGGATATATTTACAGTGCCAATAAAGTACAGAACATGGTTGGGAAACTAGCACAGCCTTTGGTCCTAGCCTGTGGCCTTCCCTACCCAAGCGTGGCAATTAGGATAAAGAAGGGGCTCTTACTTCAGGGGCAGGCGGCAGGTCTGGGGGGGGGACTAAGCACATTTTTGCTTTGCCCCCACCCATCTCTGGCATGCATTTCCCAGAAGATTCTCCATGGAGAAATGCAGCTTTTGGGTGGAAAGGGGTTTTTCAACCATGATGTGATGCTCTCAGTCTGCCTAGTGCTTAACAGAGCACAGGAGGCCAGGCAGGTCCCTGCTCTGAAGAGTGTGCCATCTGAGCTACTGGAGGAAGCAGGGGTAAAACAAGAGACACAATATGGAAGTTGTTTTAGTTATACACAACTGAGGCTTAGTGAAAAGCCGCCAAGTTGCAACAGAATGTCTAGACGTTGAGGTCAAACTGGTTGAACTGGACCTTCTGTAGCCTTGTGATGTCCAGGGAAGACAACAGTGAAGTTGGGCAACTTGGAAGAAAAAAGTTTAAAATACCACCCTGGGGGCAGGGGTGGGTGAGAGTGCCCGTTCCAGATATACTCTGAGCCTCAGGAGTTTAGAACAATGAAGCAATAAAAGCTGAACAGTCACACTTTTATATTGTCCTCATGCTATGGTGAACTTGTACCGTAGAAAACTCGATTGTTTTAGAAGTGCTGCCTTATTTATACAGCAATCTTGATGTACCTGCCTGTTGCTTTACAGAGGATCATAAGTTGGTCCCCCCACCCCTTAAAAAGGTGGTCTACTTCTCTAAACTAATTGTTTTTCTCTTCACCCTTCTGCTCTAGGCTTGCACTGAAATGGTGATGCCCATGTGTTCAGATGGCGTCAACGACATGTTTGAGCCCGAAAAGTGGGACTTGAAAACCTACTCGGATGACTGCTTCAAAACCTGGGGGGTGAGACCTCGTCCTGACTGGATCCCCACTCTCTATGGGGGGAAGAACATCAGTGCTCACAGCAATATCATCTTCAGGTGAGGTGTTGGTTCGTCTGTCAATCATAAGTGTTGGACATGGCTGGAATGTGAGTTTTGTCACTAGCTGATGGCATTTGGTGCTGTTCTGGAGCAGCATAGAATTCCTCCTGTGACTGTATTGTGACTCTCTGTCCGTCAACAGAGAGTGTTGCTTCTCTTGTCTACATTTTCCATTTTATGCAAGGTAGTAGTACTTGAATAGTCAGCAAATGATGGAAAACTGATGCCACGCCAGCAGAGGGGATGATAACATAATTGCATATTGGAATTGCATGAGTAAGAGATTTATGTGGTCAGCCTTGCACTCACTTTGCATAGCTTGCTAAACGTTGTTGTTGTTGTTGTTGTTTAGTCGTTTAGTCGTGTCCGACTCTTCGTGACCCCATGGACCAGAGCACGCCAGGCACTCCTGTCTTGCACTGCCTCCCGCAGTTTGGTCAAACTCATGTTCGTAGCTTCGAGAACACTGTCCAACCATCTTGTCCTCTGTCGTCCCCTTCTCCTAGTGCCCTCAATCTTTCCCAACATCAGGGTCTTTTCCAAGGATTCTTCTCTTCTCATGAGGTGGCCAAAGTATTGGAGCCTCAGCTTCACGATCTGTCCTTCCAGGGAGCACTCAGGGCTGATTTCCTTAAGAATGGATAGGTTTGATCTTCTTGCAGTCCATGGGACTCTCAAGAGTCTCCTCCAGCACCATAATTCAAAAGCATCAATTCTTCGGCGATCAGCCTTCTTTATGGTCCAACTCTCACTTCCATACATCACTACTGGGAAAACCATAGCTTTAACTATACGGACCTTTGTCGGCAAGGTGATGTCTCTGCTTTTTAAGATGCTGTCTAGGTTTGTCATTGCTTTTCTCCCAAGAAGCAGGCGTCTTTTAATTTCGTGACTGCTGTCACCATCTGCAGTGATCAAGGAGCCCAAGAAAGTAAAATCTCTCACTGCCTCCATTTCTTCCCCTTCTATTTGCCAGGAGGTGATGGGACCAGTGGCCATGATCTTGGTTTTTTTGATGTTGAGCTTCAGACCATATTTTGCGCTCTCCTCTTTCACCCTCATTAAAAGGTTCTTTAATTCCTCCTCGCTTTCTGCCATCAAGGTTGTGTCATCTGCATATCTGAGGTTGTTGATATTTCTTCCAGCAATCTTAATTCCGGCTTGGGATTCATCTAGTCCAGCCTTTCGCATGATGAATTCTGCATATAAGTTAAATAAGCAGGGAGACAATATACAACCTTGTCGTACTCCTTTCCCAATTTTGAACCACTCAGTTGTTCCATATCCAGTTCTAACTGTAGCTTCTTGTCCCACATAGAGATTTCTCAGGAGACAGATGAGGTGATCAGGCACTCCCATTTCTTTAAGAACTTGCCATAGTTTGCTGTGGTCGACACAGTCAAAGGCTTTTGCATAGTCAATGAAGCAGAAGTAGACGTTTTTCTGGAACTCTCTAGCTTTCTCCATAATCCAGCGCATGTTTGCTATTTGGTCTCTGGTTCCTCTGCCCTTTCGAAATCCAGCTTGCACTTCTGGGAGTTCTCGGTCCACATACTGCCTAAGCCTGCCTTGTAGAATTTTAAGCATAACCTTGCTAGCGTGTGAAATGAGCGCAATTGTGCGGTAGTTGGAGCATTCTTTGGCACTGCCCTTCTTTGGAATTGGGATGTAGACTGATCTTCTCCAATCCTCTGGCCATTGCTGAGTTTTCCAAACTTGCTGGCATATTGGGTGTAGCACCTTAACAGCATCATCTTTTAAAATTTTAAACAGTTCAGCTGGAATATCATCACTTCCACTGGCCTTGTTATTAGCAATGCTTTCTAAGGCCCATTTGACTTCACTCTCCAAGATGTCTGGCTCAAGGTCAGCAACCACACTACCTGAGGTGTACGAGACCTCCATATCTTTCTGGTATAATTCCTCTGTGTATTCTTGCCACCTCTTCTTGATGTCTTCTGCTTCTGTTAGGTCCTTACCACTTTTGTCCTTGATTATGGTAATCTTTGTACGAAATGTTCCTTTCATATCTCCAATTTTCTTGAACAGATCTCTGGTTTTCCCCATTCTATTGTTTTCCTCTATTTCTTTGCATTGCTCATTTAAGAAGACCCTCTTGTCTCTCCTTGCTGTTTTTTGGAAATCTGCATTCAGTTTCCTGTATCTTTCCCTATCTCCCTTGCATTTTGCTTGCCTCCTCTCCTCCGCTATTTGTAAGGCCTCGTTGGACAGCCATTTTGCTTTCTTGCATTTCCTTTTCCTTGGGATGGTTTTCATTGCTGCCTCCTGTATAATGTTACGAGCCTCCATCCATAGTTCTTCAGGCACTCTGTCCACCAAATCTAAATCCTTAAACCTGTTCCTCACTTCCACTGTGTATTCATAAGGGATTTGATTCAGATTGTATCTTACTGGCCCAGTGGTTTTTCCTACTTTCTTCAGTTTAAGCTGGAATTTTGCTATAAGAAGCTGATGATCTGAGTTACAGTCAGCTCCAGGTCTTGTTTTTGCTGACTGTATAGAGCTTCTCCATCTTTGGCTGCAGAGAATATAATCAATCTGATTTCGATGCTGTCCATTTGGTGATATCCATGTGTAGAGTCGTCTCTTGTGTTGTTGGAATAGAGTGTTTGTGATGACCAGCTTGTTCTCTTGACAGAACTCTATTAGCCTTTGCCCTGCTTCATTTTGAACTCCAAGGCCAAACTTGCCAGTTGTTCCTTTTATCTCTTGATTCCCTACTTTAGCATTCCAGTCCCCTGTAATGAGAAGAACATCCTTCTTTGGTGTCATTTCTAGAAGGTGTTGTAGGTCTTCATAGAATTGGTCAATTTCACTTTCTTCAGCACCGGTAGTTGGTGCATAAACTTGGATTACTGTGATGTTAAAAGGTCTGCCTTGGATTCGTATCGAGATCATTCTGTCATTTTTGAGATTGCATCCCATTACAGCTTTTGCCACTCTTTTGTTGACTATGAGGGCCACTCCATTTCTACTACGGGATTCTTGCCCACAGTAGTAGATATGATAGTCACCCGAACTGAATTCGCCCATTCCCTTCCATTTTAGTTCACTGATGCCCAGGATGTCGATATTTATTCTTGTCATCTCATTTTTGACCACATCCAGCTTACCTCCACTCATGGTTCTTACATTCCAGGTTCCTATGCAATATTTTTCTTTACAGCATCGGACTTTTCTTTCGCTTCCAGGCATATCCGCAACTGAGCGTCCTTTCGGCTTTGGCCCAGCCGCTTCATCAGCTCTGAATCTACTTGTACTTGTCCTCCGCTCTTCCTCAGTAGCATGTTGGACGCCTTCCGACCTGAGGGGCTCATCTTCCAGCGTCATAACTTTTATATGCCTGTTGTCTTTGTCCATGGAGTTTTCTTGGCAGGGATACTGGAGTGGCTTGCCAGTTCCTTCTCCAGGTGGATCACGTTTAGTCAAAACTCTCCACTATGACCTGTCCATCTTGGGTGGCCCTGCATGGCATAGCTCATAGCTTCTCTGAGTTATTCAAGCCCCTTCGCCACGACAAGGCATTGATCCATGAAGGGGTTGCTAAACGTAGGAATGACTTTTGTGGGAACAGGTGTCTTAGACGTGCATGCACAGAAGTAAATAGCAGGAGTCAGCTTGAATTT
Organism: Zootoca vivipara; assembly: GCF_965207765.1. Classification (NCBI taxonomy): domain Eukaryota; kingdom Metazoa; phylum Chordata; class Lepidosauria; order Squamata; family Lacertidae; genus Zootoca; species Zootoca vivipara. The sequence continues at coordinate 92,762,617 of NC_142587.1, forward strand.
TTGCTGGAATCTTACATTCATGGCCCACTTTTCAGCCAAGATTACTTTCCACAAAAGAGAGTCACACACATGACCTTCAGGGCCCCTGACAATTGCTTTACAGTTGACACTCTGATCCAGTTTCCAGGGTGATAATACAAAACGAGCCTTTCCATTGACCTGCAGAGATTGCTGGGATGGGATGCAAACCTTTTGTTAATTGGGATGTTCCTAACATGCAGGTGTTCATTTCTCCCCCTCCCCTTTTTCCCTTCCAGCAATGGTGGGCTCGACCCCTGGTCTGGGGGCGGAGTAACACGGAATATCACAGACACTCTAGTTGCCATAGTGATCCCAGAAGGTGCTCATCACTTGGACCTGCGCTCCAACAGCCCTTATGATCCGGAATCCGTGCTGCAAGCCCGTCTTTTGGAAGTTCACTACATGAGACTCTGGTTGCAGAACTATCGTCGTAATGGTTCGAAGTAACTGAAAGAGCTGGTTTTTGTGGTTTCCACTTTCTCCTGTCAACGCCGAGGGAGGACCTGCTGGCTTGATGGCTGACTTCACACAAGTGTTTTCCCCCTCGTTGTTTCATGCCTACTTTCCTCTTTCTCTCCTAACCAAAGCATCTTATTTGTATAGCAGATATCTGGCTGTACAAAGGATCTTTTGAGGTGGCAAACCTAAACCTTGCAGTGTGTGGCTCCAGACTGGTGGCTCTTCCTTGATGTTCTTCTGGCACTTCACAATTTTGCCACAGTTCAAATGGCATTGCCGGCGTTTAGGGCCCTGCCCACTCCACCATGTCTTATGGAAGAAAGCTGCTTAGAGGAATTTCCCACTGCTCCTGGTTGAGCACTGGAACCCGAATTTGGGAGTGTAGGGTATCTTTGTGGGGGGTTGGGGGAAAAGGCTTTCCTTTCTTGCTCCACAAGCATCCCTCATGTGGGGGAAGCTGGCACTTAAGTAACTTATAATATCCACTGGGTTTAAAGCTGTATTGTGTAAATTCACAGGTGACAAATCAGTGGCTATAAGGCATTATGGCTCAAACTTCTTGATCATGGAATTTCTATCTGAATTCCTGTTGCTGGGAATCACAAGAATGGCGGAAGGTTGTTGCTGGGCATGACAGCAGCTCACTGGCCGTGGTTAGAAAACAGGATGCTGAACTAGATGGATCCTTGGCCTGATGCAGCAATGCACTTGTGTTAAGCTACACAGTTTATGACATAGGTGTAAATTTTTTCGGGGGGCGCTGTTGGGCTCAAGGTCCTCCCCCCGCCCCAAATTCCCCCAGCAGATAGTGCCAGGCATATTGAATGGCTCACCTGATAGACTCAGTTACAATCAATTGCCATGATTCTTTGGGGCTTTGTTCCTATTTGCCAGTAATTTTGTTTGTGTGTTTGTTTGCTAAGAATTTATACCCTGCCTTAAACAGGGTGGCTTAGACTGGCTTCACCTTTTCATTGGAGCATGAACTGCAAGGCCTCAGTTGGGCCCAACAGATTGCAAAGCTGTTAAGAAAAAAAAAAGGCCAGATAAGCTAAGAGCGTCCATAATATTAAACAAAAATAAAACCTTCAACATATTTTACGGGGACAATAACTGTTCTGTTGCAGTTGAGCGTGAGTGTGTGTCTTAGTCACCATGAAAAACAACAGGAAAGAGTCTGTGGGATGTGAATGACTGTTTTTATTATGGTATCAGTTTTTATAGGCTAAAGCTTGTTTGGGTGTGCGTGTGTGTGTGTTACTGAGTTTTAAATCATAGCAAATTTTACAACAAACAAAACTAAAAACAATCATGGTTACTTATTTTAGTCTAACGGGAGTCATATGCCATCTTGAGGTTGTTTTGAAGTTAAGATCTTGTGTTCCTGAGCTTAATGACCCTGTAATTGGATAGGTAAGAAGTTGAGTCGACTGTCTATCCACCCATCTATCTATCCATATGAGGAAGTAGGTGCTGGCCTATGAAAGCTTATGCCCTTTTAAAATAATTGCATGAAAAAATTCCTTCAGTAGCACCTTAAAGACCAACTAAGTTTTTATTTTGGTATGAGCTTTCGTGTGCATGCACACTTCTTCAGATACAGTGAAATAGGAGTCCCCAGGCACTTAAGTAGAGAAGGGGTGGGGATGGGGAGGGGAGGGGGGATCACTCAGAATGGTGGTGGAAGTGGGTGATTGACTGACTGATAGCTGTTGATGACTGCAAATGGTTTTGCATGAAAAAGCAAGGGTTGAGATGGCTGAAGATCGCTTATCATGTATAATGAGATAAGAATCCGATATCTCTGTTCAAACCAGGTCCCTCCATGGTTTTGAGCTCCCCACCCCCTCCCCACCCCTTCTCTACATAAGTGCCTGGGGACTCCTATTTCACTGTATCTGAAGAAGTGTGCATGCACACGAAAGCTCATACCAAAATAAAAACTTAGTTGGTCTTTAAGGTGCTACTGAAGGAATTTTTTCATTTTACTTCGACCCAGACCAACACGGCTACATACCTGTAACCAAAATAATTGCAGTTAGTCCATGGTATCAGGGGTGAAAAACCCAGTCTGTGGCACTTTGAAGACTAACACAACTACTCTCCTATTTCTTTACCGGTATATGCCATTTAGACCAAAAGAAACAATGCCAAACTGTTTAAAAGAGTAGGTACCGTATGAGAGAGGCTTTTTGTATGCTAATGTGAACCTGCCGGCTTGAGCCAATATGACAAAGCCTTATCCCTGATCTTAAACTGGCAGATGTTTTAAATTAATGGATATTCTGGGGTCTAGAGTGCTTGCAACACTGATGTTTTTCTTTGAATTGCGTTCCATTCACCATTCTCACCAATTTGCCATGGGTAGATTTGTTATTAGAAGCATAACGCCCATTCTGATGCTCCCACTATGGACAAGCACACCTGCAACATTCTTCAGTGGAGACCTGAATGTGGTGGCATGGGGGGGGGCAAATCTACTACTTATTCCTTAAAATAAAAAACCATCAATTTTTGTATTGGTTTTCAGTGTAGCAAGTAACAATAAAAAAATAAGGAAAAAATAATTATGGAATAAATAATAAAGAGAAGTTGTTACCTATACACAGAGAGGGTTCTAAACACATGCATATGCACAAAACATTAAAAAGGATATAGGGAATCTAGGTACAATGAGAAAAGAAAATATATTGGCCCACACAACAGAAGGAGGTACAGCAGCTTAGGTTTGAGATAAACAGTAGGTTTGAGATAAACATGCATTTATCCTATGCATACATTCTGGTTGCATAGGATAAATAAAAAAGGGCCAACACATAATTCATATTTGTTGGATATTATCACTTTTCTGCCAAGCCTCCTTCATTGAGTGAGTCTCTGGTTACACCAAATTCCAGACTTCACTGCACCATCCTCCCAGAGGTAATGTGAAATTATGTTTCCAGTGGTGAGCTTTTTCCATCTTGGCAGCTGCAGAAGGGATCGAACCAAGTTTGGGTGGCTGCTGCGAGACCTGGACAAGATGGGCCTGATACACCAGGCTCTTCCCATTTATTTTATCATTAGAAGGGTATTGTAAATAAATGAATGAATGGAGGAAGCTCTTGCCAACAGCGCTAGTTTGTGCAGATCCAGAAATGTGACCCCCTAGAAACTTGTTATTCGAGGTGTTAACTGAAGAGGGTGCCATTGTTTTTCAGATGCCATCCCATCTTCTGCATAACCGTCTCCCTCTGGTTTCTGTTGCTTCCTCTCTGCCACCCCAGCAGCCCCCAGTTTCCATTTGCAAAGGGGGAAAAATATTTTAGTTCCATCTCCTGGCTGTGAAAAAAAAATAAAGGGCTGTCCTGAAACATTGAGCTGCAGGATGGCAAATCCCTTCCGTTTGTCTTGTTTCCCTAATCTATGCAACCCCTTTGGGTGGTGGGTAAGCAGTTTAGGTATTTGCCATAGAAGGGGAGTTGATGTGCCCTCCTTTCTTAACGACAAAACTAATGTGATTATCTAAGTGAATGTGAGAGTGGGGTATTGAAGGCGTAAAGGAAATCTGTTAGAATAGCTGAATGTATCGGCTTAATCCTTTTCTCTAATGTGCTGGACAATGCTATTGGGAGGCGGTCGCTCTTTCTATACAGGAGCAAATGCTTAGTCTGGAGAGGTTATGAGTAGCTGGCAGCTTTTTAAAATACTTTTTCTAATGCCTCTCTTTTTTTAAAAGAAAAAGAAAGAAAAACACAACCACCAAAGCTGCTGAAAGTAGCTAAGGAGCACTGTTAAAAGCATTAAAAAAAAACCTCACAAAAGCTAAATAGTGGAACTTGGAGCAAGATGAGGATTTGTTTTGCCTGCAGCTGCCCAAAATGTTTTGGAACTAGATAAAATTCATCATTATTATATTTCCGCTTTTCACTCACGCGAGTCACAAGGCAGCTTACATACCATAAATAATAACATAGTAGAACACCACAACATAACATTAACAAATCATCAGTAAAACAGCCATCTTCAAAACACCAGTAACAAAACAACTTTAAAAATAGGCTAAACAGCACAAATACGAGAAAAGTCATATTGCAAAATTCACAAAGCATTACAGCTCTCATAACCCACAAAGCAATATTAGCAACATTAGCAAACTAACGACCGAAAACAAACTAAGCATTGCTGAATTTTCTTTCGTCGTAGAAACATCCTTACCAGCCAATTCAATGCATAATACTGAATGGGCAAGAGGGTTTGTCTTCAAGAACGTGTCATGTATGGCAGCAGCAAATTACCTAAAATATTCTGAGTGCTGTACATACCTGCATATATCAAAGCCCAGATGTTTTAGGGCCATTTTCCCCATAGTTCCATAAATTCATCTGCTGTGCCCCCTGCCAAAAGCAGTATTCGGAGTAGTTGTCTGCAAGACCCACTAAGGGAGATAATAACACAATAACATCCAAAGTGGGAACAATTAGTTGCATGTTTACTCAAAATCCAGTTAAAACCATTTAGCTGAATTAATGCGACAAAACTGCTGAACTTGATCCAGTGGTACCAGTTTTTCAAAGCCATTTGTGCCCCCAGTGTCCCCTGCTTGCTGCATTTCCCTCTAAGCACCCCAAGGTAATCCCACCCACCCCCAGGGGGCAGTACCACCCACTTCAGGATCCACCGATTTATGCCATCATCATTCTTTGGCGATCACTCATATCCAAGTAAGATTGTCTTCCATAAACACGGTTTTAACAATGGGTCCGTAAGTGACTGTGGAGGCCAATTCTGGATCCACACGTCCTTCCACAGTGGGGACATTGGTTTCCGGGTGGGAGTTGATCACGGTGTGGATTTGCCAAGCGTGCCTTCCTCTTAGCACGTTTCTCCCTTGCATCCTGTGTTCGAGCGTCTTCAAAGTCCATGACACCTTTGGTAAAGGCTGTTCTCCAACTGGAGCGCTCGCAGGCCAGTGTTTCTCCGTTGTCAGTGTGGTGAGGGCAGCCAATGGGTCTCAAACCCTCTGTGAGTTAGGAACTTCCCTGCATGTGAAGACAGGCTCCGGTGTATTGGGCAGACGCGACCAAGGGTGGGTTCATTGGTCAAGGCAGTTTCTGCACCTGCTGTAGAGAGAAGTGAGGGGCAGATGGGGCTTGTGAACCTGGGAAGGTAGCCCATCTAGAAGGAAAACACTGGTCCCAAACCTCTGTTGCCTTGTGGGATATCTTCTAGAGAAGAAAAGGCCAGGGAGTAAACCCTACACAAATCCAGATTGATGTCCCTAAAATGGTTAGATTTTGTCTTGTACGCCTCCTTCCAGCAACAACTGCAGCCAAGCTGGTGCCAAATGTCTTGCTCTGCTTTCTGTTGGACCCCCCTCAGTGAGGCTTGTGCCCAAGCTTGTGTCCTGGGGAGGTCATTTTGGTTTGATGTCACCCCCAGAGGCACACTCCATTGTCTCTCGAGGCAGACGGATGCCAACAGCAGCCACATTTATTTTATTTTTGTTCAAATATATTTATTGATTTTATAAAACTGAGGGGAAAAAACATATAAAATACAAAAAATCACATAAAACACAAAATACAAAAAGAACAACAACCATATTTATCATTCATGTATCCTAACATTGTTGACTTCCTCAAGTCCCTCCTTTCTGCTTTTCATTGTATATCATCCTTAGTAATTTCTATATCATATTTCAATCTTATTTTTACCTTAACTAACAAAAATTCACCTCATATTAATTCTTTAACAACATCAAATTCTTATCTTACCCTTATATCTAAATCTTAATATACTACAATACCTCTACAAACCCTCCTCTACAACCTCCCTGTACTTCCAAATCTTATCTTAAACCTTTCCAATATTACAATTATTTCTTAAATAAACTTTAAATTTATTCCAATCTTCTTCTACTGACTCTTCCCTCTGGTCACGGAGTCTCCCGGTCAGTTCGGCCAGTTCCATAAATTCAATCATCTTCATCTGCCATTCATCCACTGTATGGTAGGTAGATCTTCACTCTTCTAATTCTTAGCTAATAAAATCCTTGCTGCTGTTGTGGCATACAGAAAAAACGAATCTTTTTTTTGGTAGTTCCTGTCTAACTATCCCAAGTAAAAAAGCTTCTGGTTTCTTGATAAAGGTGTTTGTCAACACTCATTTCATTATAAATCTTTTCCCAGAAGCTCTTAACTTGGGGGCAAGTCCACCACATATGGTAAAAGGTTCCTTCTACACTCTTACATTTCCAACATTTGCTGAATTGGAACTCATTACCAAGCTTAAAACCATGGAGCAACCTGGGATGAACAAAGACATTGGATTCTTATCTCATGCATGATCAAGCTTTCTTTAGTGCCTCAGCCCTTGCTCCCCCCCCCCGCAGGACCAATTGCAGTCATCAGCAGTCGTTAACAGCCATCTACAGGTTTACCACTCCCATGAGCCCATCCCCCCATCCCCCCACACCTTCTGTATATACGTAAGGGTCTGACTCTTCTGTTTCAAGTGTATCTGAAGAAGTGTGCATGCACACGAAAGCTCATACCAAAATAAAAACTTAGTTGGTCTTTAAGGTGCTACTGAAGGATTTTTTTTTTATTTTGCTTCGACTCAGACCAACACGGCTACCTACCTGTAACTATTTCCAACATTTGTTATCATTCTTATGATAGATCTTTGCTAATTTTACCGGTGTAAGGTACCATCTATACATCATTTTTATCATATTTTCTCTTAAAGCATTACACGCAGTAAACTTTATATTCTTCCTCCACAACCAGCAGCCACATTTATTAAAGGAGAAATCCCTGCCTGCATGTTCAGATTCTCAGGCATGACACAAAAGGAAAATCAAACAGGAAAGGGAAAGGAAAGTGAGTCTTCATCTACAGATGGATGGTGCCATATTGGTTGGCTGGCCCCTGTCCATGGGAAGCAGGGGCTGCAGTTCTCATTCTAGATATCCTAGACTCTTCCTCCCTGCAGCTCTGCAATTGCGGGTACATGGCAGTTTGAGCAGAGTATTCAGAATTTACTCCCTATTGCAGAGAGAGGGCTCTTAAGTGGTAGGAGACGGCCTTGTCTCAAGGACTCCCAGTGATTTCCTGTCTGCGGCAAGACTGGAACACAAGCCTGGAACATTTTAGCCAATAGCTGCAGCCCAGTCGTTGGGCAACCTTTTCTGGAATGAGGGCCATTCCCTCGGCCAAATGTCCTGACAGGACTCTTCTGCATTCACACACATCTCTCAATCTGCCACCCAAGAAAGTAAGATGAATATTCACAATGCAAGGATGCATTACAGCCAGGTGGAGCCGGCCTGCCCATGAGGCAGAATGAGGTGGCTGCCTTAGGTGGCACTCTCTAAGGGGCATCGCCTGCGTTCTGCTGCCCAACTTTGCCACTGGTCTCCCCAGCCTCTGGGGCAGAGAGGAACTGGCAGCAAAGCTCTGCGGAACGCCTCCCCTTCCACCAAGTTGGCATGAGGGGAGGTCTTCCACCCCCCAACTTTGCTGCTGGGCAGGGGGCAGGGAGATTCCCCACCCTGGCAGTGTGGCAAGGCTTTGCTCCAGCTTTTCCTGAAGGGAGGAGCCACTGCAAAGCCATGTTGTCAGGCGGGGAAGGGGTTCCAGAAAGTATGCTTCTCCCTGTCCGGCGCAGTGGTGAGGTCAGGTAAGCAACATGCTATGTCACCTCAGGCAGCAAAAGTTCTTGGGCCAGCACAATGGTCCAATTCTGAAGATACCCAGAATTCCCAGCTCTGCAGCTATCGAGGGCTACTAGCCATAATAGCTTTGTTCTGCCACCACAGTTGCAGGCAGCAATGCTTCTGAATGCCAATTAATAGAATCAGAGAATCAGAGTTGGAAGAGACCACAAGGGCCATCCAGTCCAACCCCCTGCCAAGCAGGAAACACCATCAAAGCATTCTTGACAGATGGCTGTCAAGCCTCCGCTTAAAGACCTCCAAAGAAGGAGACTCCACCACACTCCTTGGTAGCAAATTCCACTGCCAAACAGCTCTTACTGTCAGGAAGTTCTTCCTAATGTTTAGGTGGAATCTTCTTTCTTGTAGTTTGAATCCATTGCTCCGTGTCCACTTCTCTGGAGCAGCAGAAAACAATCTTTCTCCCTCCTCCATATGACATCCTTTCATATATTTGAACATGGCTATCATATCACCCCTTAACCTTCTCTTCTCCAGGCTAAACATACCCAGCTCCCTAAGCAGTTCCTCATAAGGAATCACTTCCAGGCCTTTCATAGAATAGAATCATAGAGTTGGAAGAGACCACGAGGGCCATCCAGTCCAACCCCCTGCCAAGCAGGAAACACCATCAAAGCATTCTTGACATATGGCTGTCAAGCCTCTGCTTAAAGACCTCCAAAGAAGGAGACTCCACCACACTCCTTGGTAGCAAATTCCACTGCCAAACAGCTCTTACTGTCAGGAAGTTCTTCCTAATGTTTAGGTGGAATCTTCTTTCTTGAAGTTTGAATCCATTGCTCCGTGCCCGCTTCTCTGGAGCAGCAGAAAACAATCCTTCTCCTTCCTCCATATGACATCTGCCCATATGACCTCCTTTGACCATTTTGGTTGCCCTCTTCTGGACACGTTCCAGCTTGTCAGTATCCTTCTTGAACTGTGGTGCCCAGAACTGGACACAGTACTCCAGGTGAGGTCTGACCAGAGCAGAATACAGTGGTACTATTACTTCCCTAGATCTAGATGTTATACTCCTATTGATGCAGCCCAGAATTGCATTGGCTTTTTTAGCTGCTGCATCACACTGTTGACTCATGTCAAGTTTGTGGTCTACCAAGACTCCTAGATCCTTTTCACATGTACTGCTCTCAAGCCAGGTGTCACCCATCCTGTATTTGTGCCTTTCAATTTTTTTTTTTGCCCAAGTGTAGTACTTTACATTTCTCCCTGTTAAAATTCATCTTGTTTGCTTTGGCCCAGTTGTCTAATCTGTTAAGGCCATTTTGAAGTGTGATCCTGTCCTCTGGGGTATTAGCCACCCCTCCCAATTTGGTGTCGTCTGCAAACTTGCTCAGGATGCCCACAAGCCCATCATCCAAGTCAATGATAAAGATGTTGAATAATACTGCGCCCAAGACAGTACCCTGTGGCACCCCACTAGTCACTACTCTCCAGGATGAGAAGGAGCCATTGATGAGCACCCTTTGGGTTCGGGTGCTCATCAATTGCTGGAAGCCACAGAAGGGGAAAGCCCCCTTGTGCTTGAATCCTGCTTTCTTGCTTCCCACAGGCACCTGGTCGGCCGCCGTGAGAATGGGATACTGGCCTAGATGGCTTCTCTTGCGTTCTAATGCAGACACACCTCTTCCAAAAATGAACGGGCATGACTGGACTCCTTCGCCTTTGAGTCGGGCAAAACCATTTTCACGAGAAGCGGCAGCTCTCGGTCTCATGCCCTCCCTTTAATTTCCTGAGCTCCATGCTTGAGGCTTTTGTAGCAACAATGGCACAAGACCTTTGTGAGACACTGTTTCCAAGGTCTCTTCCCAAAGTGACAGGACCTGCCACCTCTTCATGTCGAGAAGAGGCCAATAAGCGGGAAGGCAGCAGGAGGGAAACGCAATAACCGCAGGCCCTTGAGTTATAGTGGTAACCTGCCGAAATCCCAGGTCGCGGAGTAATTTACAGAGGCGGCCCGATGTCATCTGAGAACAATTCCCAAAGCCTAGGCCCCAAACGTCTACGGACTCCTGCTGCTCATATTATTAATACTATCAACAAACAGCAGGGCGTTTATACTGCAGAGAAAAGAAACTCGACTCAGGCAACTGAGCTAAAGGATCACCAGTGGTCCGGATTCAGTGGGAGTCTTGAATTAGGGTTTAATAAGGGCGTGATGGGAAAATAGAGGTTTTTCTAACATTTTCTCCAATAGGGCTTTTTTGTGTGAGCTGCATCAATGTTTGTTTGTTTGCTTGCTTGCTTGCTTGCTTGCTTGCTTGCTTGCAGGGTGGGGGGCTGACTATGGAGGAACAGGTGCTCAGCAGTGGGGGGATTATAGGCAGGGGCGCAGAAGGGGCAAAGTACATTTCTAGGTGGGTGAGTTGCTTCTCACATGTGAAGATCTCTGAAAGAAAAATAACAGTAAACATTAATGAGGGGAGTCCAGCAAATGGGGGGGCAAGCTTCTTGTTCTTAGTGGGGGTTGACTGTCCATCCTGCCCCCGCCCATGTGCTCCAGACTGGTCTCTTAGCATTCCAAAAAGTCTCAGGTCACTTGGCTTAGATTTGCAGAGGGGTGTCACATTTTGGCCTGGTGCATGCAGGAAAGAAGTTGTGAAACTAATGAAATCTCTCCCCTCCCCTGCAAAAAAATGAGCCAGTGTCTAAATCTGATGGCCCCTTTTGAGCTGAAGGCCAAAATAGGCCCCCTCTTCTCATTGGCCCTGGTCTTGTCCATGTATCATCTCAGCGATCTCCTCAATACCCACCTGTGGAGTTGAGATGAGGTGGGAGCAAAGAGTTTCCTGGCACCCCAGAATCATTTTAAATTAATAACCAGCAAGAAATGTAAACCTTTTCTGCTTTTTTTTTTTTTTACACTTACCACACACAGCATGGGAATAAGCCGTCATGGCAATGTAACCGGGTCACTTGAAATAGAAAGGTGAAACCAAGTCCCTCTTGGATGAGATGGTCTTTTTAAAAACAAAAACAAAACAAGCCAATCTCTTCTCTGTTTCTTTCTCTGATGTCCCCTCCTTCCTTGCACTTTTTCTGCTTTTGTGCCATTTTCTAATCCTTGGAATTTCTGTAGTTTTACCTCTCTTTCCCCAACTACCAGGACACTTCTTTCTTGTGGTGGGCCCTGCTGAGATCTGGTACTTCCTTGTAGTTATTTTCTGCAAATGCTACTGCACATGACAAGTATTGAAGAATCCCCACTCCCAAATGGCAAATGCAAAATATGAAAACTTTGGATATGCCACCAACTGTGCAAGAGCTAAAGACCTAGCATTAATTAAAAACTCACTCTGTAAAGTTATGGTATAATAGTATACATCAGTGTTTCTCAACCTTTTTTGGGCCACGGCACACTTGTTCCGTGAAAAAAATCACGAGGCACACCACCATTAAAAAAGTTAAAAAATTTAACTCTGTGCCGCCCTATATTATAATTATGACTGTTCTCACTTGCCAAATATTGCTTTCTGGTGGGTAAGTGTTGCTTATTGGCGGCCGCCAGGCACGTGACAATGCAAATCGCCCTTCTCGTCGCCGCATGTCGCGGCACACCAGCCAGCGTCTCGCGGCACACTAGTGTGCCACGGAACAGTGGTTGAGAAACGCTGGTATACATGTCCGCTCAGAAGTCAGTCTCTTTGCTGCAGACTCGGACTGCAGTTTAGACTTTGCTTTTAGGGTTGGCATTAGAGAAAAGCCAGGGCTCTTGTGCCATTAGCAGCTGGGTTGCAAGCAGAAATCCAGCAGGTCAAGCCTTTATTCTTACAGAAATACCATTACAGGAAACGCTTCGCCTGTTGACTGTCTGCCAGGCATTATATCAAGTGTGATAAGGGACTATCGCTTTATTTTGGGGGGCTCTCTGCTTGCAAAAGAGGACACAGATTTGCATGTGACAAGAAGCACATGCAAATTTTATGCATCCTCTTTTGCCAGTGGGTTGGAGGGCGCTATTCACTGGGCCCCAAAAAGCCTATTGGCGCCCCTGGGGAAAGGCAGGATTAAAACAAATATTAACAATGCTGCATCTGGTGTCTCTCTCTCTCTCCCCCCCCCCCAGCACAAAAGAAATGAAAGGATAACTGGGAGCTTATCTTTTCCCTTTGCCTTCAGCTCCCAGCCAGATCGGCAGCAATGGAGCAACTGGGACTTGGCAAATGCTTCTGGGCTCCTCTCCCCCATCACCAGGATAAATGTCCCAGTCATCTAAATGTTTTGACACTTCTCCTACTGCTCCCCGCACTCCACAACCAGTGCTTTAACTGTGGCCCGAGTTATCTTCTAGAGCCACGTTTCCCCAGAAACCGGCGCTTTTGTTGTGTATCCTTCCAGCCCCTATCTCCGCTTCTCCTTTTTGCAGTGATCACAGCAGAAAGCTGGCAAATTGGCTTGGAAGAAAGAAAAAGCTCTCCGTTGCCATGCCTGCCTCTTGTTCTGCTTTAATTTTCCCTTGCCTTCTTCAAAATAGGGGCAAGGCTTAAATCCTGCTGACAGTCACCTGATCCAAAAAGCATGTTTAGTCAAAAGCAAGTCCTGCTGATTTCGGTTGGGCTTACTTCTAAGTAAGGAGTAAAATAAAAAAATTCCTTCAGTAGCACCTTAAAGACCAACTAAGTTTTTATTTTGGTATGAGCTTTCGTGTGCATGCACACTTCTTCAGATACAGTTTTTTTTTGTTTTTTTTTACTTCGATCCAGACCAACACGGCTACCTACCTGTAACCAGTTCTAAGTAAGGAGACTGCATGCACACACTTACCTGGGAGTACGAATGGGCAGTTTCTCATTTTTCCTATAGTTCACAACATTCCCACATCAAGTTGTTGTTGTGATTGTGGTTGTGGTTGTGGTGGTTGTTATCCTCACTGAAATTCTTAGTGCAAATTTCTTGTAATTTTGGTATGTGATTTTGCCCAATAGATACAGGTTGGGTTTTTTTTGGGGGGGGGGGAAAGCAATTTCCCTGTAATGAATTTTGTATGTCAATTTCACAAACATATGCGTTTCTCTGCATGCTTTATCCTAGAATGTGCATTTTTGTGCACGTTTCTTGGTTGGAGAACTACATTGCAATATTTGGAAATGTGAAAATTTCTAAGAAAGGATGTGTTTAGGTTTGCACATTGTTTTGTAAACTATAGCTCGCGTAGGTTTACCTTTCAATGTGGACAGAATTTAATTTCTCACCCCACCCAGCCCTACTAGGGACTAAGCCGCACTGAATGCAGTAGTACTTGTTCCTGAGTAGTCACACATTTAGATACACTGTACACTCCACAATTTTGTATCGTAGAGCACTCATTGTGCAATCATGACAGCACAACTTGGCCTTCCCCACAAGCCATCCACAGACAGTATTTTTCTCAGTTTGATCATCTTGCAGATAATAAGATAATCCAAAATCAAATTAGTGCCTAACTGCTAGATATTAAAGAGATTTTTTTAAGGAGTTAGTTTTCATTTTATGGCGCATTTGTGCCAAACTTAAAGACAACTGGGGGTGGGAGGGGTTGGGTAGGGTAAAGAGATAAATAAAGACCATATCCTGTAATGAATCCTATTCTGCAGTATCATCAAATCCATTGTGAGGATACATTTAAAATGCTGTTAGCAGAAATACAGATTTAATTTTATTTGGGTAATTATCATTTCCAGACACTCAGCAAAACCATCCAATCAGAATAATGTCATGTCATGCAAACCATAATCAAGTTCAATTAAATATGGCTGCTTACTTAGTAAAAAAACAAATTTTCATCATCATAACCCAAGATTTTGGCCTGGATCTCGCTGAGATAATCGAAACCCTGATTCTGGACCCTTCTACACCAGAGCGGTTAGGGTTGTTTCTTGCAAAAATAAATGCATTCCCTGCATGTAGAGAATAAGCATGTCAAAAGGAAAGGCTTTCTAGCTTAGCCTTTTCCCTGAGATGCTTTCTTCTTATATGCATGGGAGATTCTTTTGTATGGAGAGTGCTGGATTTACGTATAAGCTAAACAAGTTATAGCTTCGGGCCCCACTCTGTTGGGGGGGGGGCACAAAAAAAGTAAAGGGAAAAAAAACTCGGATGTACATTTCCAAAATATAAGATTTTTAAAAATACAATAAAGCCTACATACAGCAACAGTGTTTTGTGTTGTGTAGGCTCCTATGATGTAGGTAATGAGCCCCGCCTGCTAGGCTGCTCCCTAAAATATCACTGGTTTGCTCATTTCTGTATACAGGGTGCCTACATTCTGCATGGAGTGGTTGCATGGCAAATGGCTTGAGATACCTAGTAGGTCCATAAATGACCATATAGCATATATTCAACACAAAAAAAGCGACGGTTTGTTGTTGACAAAGGGCAGCTGGACATGTAAAGGGCGCCATTACCTTCAGTTGCTTAGGGCCGCATCAAACCTAAATCTGGCCCTGTGTAAGGAGGCACATTCCATCAGGTGAACCCACAGTCACCGGAAGAACACAAGATCCCTGCTGGATCAGACCAAAGGCTCACCTCGTCTAGCATCCTCTTCTCACGGTGGCCAGACAGATGCCCACAAGCAGGACCTAAGCCCAAGAACACTGTGGCTAGCAGCCATTGATTATACGATTGACTATCGCAGGCATGTCCAACAGGTAGATTGTGATCTACCGGTAGATCACTGGACATCTGTGGTAGATCACCGGTAGATCAGTGGTTCCCCCAAAGAAGCTAAAAAACTTTGACTGCCCTGAAAAAAGCTCAACATCTTTGCCCTGCACCCCTAAAATGACCTGAACCACAAAAAACAGGGCTTTCCTTCCTGTTCAACATCGCTTTCTTCCCTAAAGAAGCTCAACTTTTATGTGAACCCCCCAAAACAGGGCTTTCCTTCTTAAAAAAAAGCTCAACAACTTTGACCTGAACCCCAAAAAGATCACTGCCAGTTTTTAACTTTGTGAGTAGATCACTGTCTCTTGGAAGTTGGCCACCCCTGGACTATCGCATCAAGTGATATAGTCCAAATAGGTAGGTATACCACCTCAGTGGGACCAAGTCTCTCTCTCTCTCTCTTTTTTTTTTTTTAAAGAAAACTATAGAATGATGCTGACAAAACGGAATGGGGCAGAGGAAGGCAACCACATCTACTGCATGCTTATTAGACCACTCCCAGAAAACTGATCAGGTTTTCCTGCCCTGACTCTGTTGTGGGCTTCCTCTACTCACCCGTCCCACGGGTCCGAGACAGTCTCCTTCCTTCAGCCGGCTACGTTCCTTGTCACTCCGCTCATCCGCCGTGCGGCTGTGATCGCGGCGACTTGCTTTCGGTTTCCCAGCCAAAAGCGGCTGGTGCGCGCTGAAACGTCAAGCAGCGGCTCCGCAGCCCCCAACCGGAGCGGGGAGGTCAGACCTGGCTTTGTGAGGGTCCAAATGTCCTGTAGGATCCTGGACGAGCCCCCAGAAGTGTAGGACCTAAAGTCCCACCTGGGAATGGGGAGCAATGGAGCCAACACAAAGAGGCAAAACGTCAGGCAGGATACAACAAGGTTTATTTGTTTAGCATATGCCAAGCAAAGGTGCAGCGCAATAAGCTTGCAATCTGCACACCCACTGGTGGATGCACAATACTTTTATACAGTCACAAACAGGCAACACCTGATTTCCCCGAAAACACCTGATTTCCTGGAAAACGAAACATAGCTTACATAGGAATTCGAAACTTAACTACAAAAAGCACATTGTTGTTGTTTAGTCGTGTCCGACTCTTCGTGACTCCATGGACCATAGCATGCCAGGCACTCCTGTCTTCCACTGCCTCCCGCAGTTTGGTCAAACTCATGTTCGTAGCTTCGAGAACACTGTCCAACCATCTCGTCCTCTGTCGTCCCCTTCTCCTAGTGCCCTCAATCTTTCCCAACATCAGGGTCTTTTCCAGGGAGTCTTCTCTTCTCATGAGGTGGCCAGAGTATTGGAGCCTCAGCTTCACGATCTGTCCTTCCAGTGAGCACTCAGGGCTGATTTCCTTCAGAATGGATAGGTTTGATCTTCTTGCAGTCCATGGGACTCTCAAGAGTCTCCTCCAGCACCATAATTCAAAAGCATCAATTCTTCGGCGATCAGCCTTCTTTATGGTCCAGCTCTCACTTTCATACATCACTACTGGGAAAACAAAAAGCACATAAATTCCAGAAATCCAAACTGCCATACTCCCTTCTCCCTTCTTATCTGGTCCTGTGAGCCTAGCTTGTACTCCCCTCCTTCCTTTTTATCTGGGGACTGAATGTCTAACTGTCTTCCCTCTTTGTTCTCAAGTAGAAGTTACAGCAACAGTTAAAATGCTTAGATACATACATAGGTGAAATAACTGCAGGAACTTGAAATACCCATGTCAAATAATAATAATAATAATAATAATAATAATAATAATAATAATTTATTTATTTATACCCTGCCCATCTGGCTGGGTTTCCCCAGCCACTCTGGGTGGCTTACAACAGAAAAATGAAATAAAACAATTAAAGATTAAAAGCCTCCCTAAACAGGGCTGCCTTCAGATGTCTTCTAAAAATCTGGTAGCTGTTTTTCTCTTTGACATCTGATGGGAGGGCGTTCCACAGGACAGGCGCCACCACCGAGAAGGCCCTCTGCCTGGTTCCCTGCAACTTGGCTTCTCGCAACGAGGGAACCGTCAGAAGGCCCTCGGTATTGGACCTCAGTGTTCGGGCAGAACGATGGGGGTGGAGACACTCCTTCAGGTATATGGTAAATGGCACAGACTGTTTGATACATTATAAAAGAATACTGTAATTGAATTGTGCTTTGTAAGACAGATGTATGATATGAATAAAGCTTCAGTGTGGCATCCTGGAGGTGTCTGTTTGAACAAACAATAAACAATGAGATTATTGAGCTTCTAATACAAGACTATATAATAGCAAGGCTTTCATCTGCACAAAGATGGAAAGACTTATACTTAAATTATTGGACAGGAAATCATTATATTGTACAGAATTCTTGAATAATAACCGCTCTCTGTCATGGTCCTTCAAGATGACCAAGGGTCTAGAAAACAAGGCTGAGGGAATTGGGTATGTTTTGCCTGGAGAAGATTTGAGAGGTGATATGAAAGCCGCCACCACCTCCTTCCTCCTCTTCTTCTTCTTCTTCTTCTTCTTCTTCTTCTTCTTCGATTTTAAAATAAACTTTATTTAAATTTGGATTAAAATACATTCGTCACACACTTAAGAAAACACAAGCATACCAAACAAACACTAACATTCAAATAATAATATACAAAATCATATAACAAAATAATAATAAAATAAGCTGATCATATAAATAGTCTTCTTGTAAGTAATTCTAAGCAAAACCACAATTATTTTCAAAAAATGCATAAACAATACAAAAAGGAAAAAAGAAGAAAAGAAAAAAAAGAGGAAAGGAAAAAGAAAGGAAAGAAAAGAAAAGCATAGAGAATATACATTCATACCATCATTCATAACAAGAAATCCAATATCAATATCTTATTAATTAATCAGTAATCCCAGTCCTATAACTATATTCCTTCCACCAAAGACTTCCACTTTTTTCTCCCTCAGATTTCTTTAGATATTGTTCTCTCATACTGCATTCCCAGTTCTATACAATTAATTATACATCTCCAATAGTTACCCGATGAGGTAAAACTCATATGCTATCCATATTACAAAATAAAATATCCTAAAATAATATTATAAATCACCATTTTCCGTTGTCGTCATATATCTTAATTCATTGTGGCTCGATACGAAGTATCAGAAATAAACCCAAGACTTTACCATGGGGCATTGTCCTGTCATGTACTCCCTGATTTTTCCCCAGTTATGAAAGCCACCTTCAAATATCTGAAGGGCTACCACGTGGAAGGTGGAGCAAGCTTGTTTTCTCCTGCTCTGGAGGGCAGGACCCGAATCAATGGATTCAAGTTACAGGAAAGGAGATTCCAACTACCGTAAACATCAGGGAAAACTTTCTGATGGTAAGAGCTGTTCAACAGTGGAACGGACTCCCTCAGAAGGTGGAGGACTCTCCTTCCTTGGAGGTCTTTAAGCAGATGTTGGATGGTTATGTGTCCGGGGTTCTATAGCTGTGATTCCTACATGGCAGAGAGTTGGACAAGGTGACCCTGGGAGTCCCTTCCAACTCTACAATTCTCTGATTCCCTGCTTTGGTTTGTAGTTATCTTTATATAGATATCCATCGATTATTAAAATTAAGGTGGCCGTTTCAGCCATTGGAAGTATTTACCAAAATAAAGGTGGCCATTTCGGACGAGGGGAAGTGTGGGAGAGCGAAGCTTCAGGCGCGTTCCCAGCTCTGTGGCTTAGAAATAATTCGTTGGCAATGTGTTTTGGCCCTCCAGCCTTCCAGGAAAGGGAATAGGAGCAACCGCCATGCCCCCATTTTCACTGTTGGCAGGATCGAGAGATAAGAGCTGCACAGAACTACACGCACACATGATTCTGACACTGTTACTCGTGCGATGGTCTCAGAGCTGAAACGCTGCAACAACACCGATGTTCCCTTTTGTGTCTAGGCACAGATGCTGTGGGTGAGATTTCCTGAATTCTGCTGAAAAATAAAGCCAGTTTTATCAGCATTTCCCAAGTGCCCAATAGACATGCAAATGTGTTGTTAACGTCAGTTCTGCCCCCCTTTATTAGCTGCCCTGCATTAACTAGCTGGTCTTTTCTCAGTCGTCTTTCCCCCCCCTCCCCGTTTCCTTTAAGCGCTCTATGTTTGATGTGAGATTTTCTCCTTCGCTCTTTCTCGGTTCCCATACTTTCGTTCCTCGTTCTCCCCCTCCCCTCCCTTTTTTTTGGTCAATGCATTTGTTTAAAGTTGTTTGTTTATTAACCCTTCCAAAGGTCTCCCGTGCCTTCAGTATGGTGGGAGCTTGGGGGGGGGGGGAGAGACCACAGTTATTGGCGACAGTGGAGACCAAATCAGGTTCTTTTAAAAGAAAAAGAAAGAGACATTCAACAAATAGTGATTGAGCGCACAGCCCAATCAACAAAATACAAGCTGACAAGCCGAAAAGAGCCTCCTTCTGCAATGAAAGAACCCCATCAATATGCTTTTGTTTCTTAAAAGAGACTACAGGAGAGCCTGTGTGGTGCAGTGGTTAGAGTGTTGGGCTCAGACCCGGGGGATACCAGGGTTCGAATCCCTACTTGGCCATGAAGCTCACGGGGTGTGATCTTGGGCCGTTCACTACCTCTGAGCCTAACCCAGTGTTTCTCAACCTTTTTTGGGCCACGGCACACTTGTTCCGTGAAAAAAATCACGAGGCACACCACAATTTAAAAAGTTTAAAAATTTAACTCTGTGCCGCCCTATATTATAATTATGACTGTAAGAAACACTTGCCAAATATTGCTTTCCGGCGGGTTAGTGGTTTGTATTGGCGGCCGCCAGGCTTGTTTGCACTGAGCTTTGGGAAAGAGGAGGAGAAATATTGCTTTCCGGTGGGTCAGCGTTTATTTATTGGTGGCCTCCAGGCACGTGACAATGCAAATCGCCCTTCTCGTCGCCGCACGTCGCGGCACACCAGCCAGCGTCTCGCGGCACACAAGTGTGCCGCGGAACAGCGGTTGAGAAATGCTGGCCTAACCTACCTCACATGGTGGTTGTGGGGATTGAATGAGGAGAGGGAAGAACCATGTTGGCAGAGTAGCAAAACTGCAGTTAGGAAGTCAAAACATGTGCAATACTTTCCTTGAAGTTAAAACAATGTCCAAACTCTTATTAAAATATTCGAAAGCTAAAGAAGTCTATATGCAAAGTATTTGCATTCACATTCCTTATCCAAGCATGGGCTTGTCTTTTTTCTTAGTTGAAGATTACAGCCTCTTCCTTAAACGTTCAAGCAAACTGTGTCTTTCACTCTTTCCTGTATTTGCATCATAGGTGCCAACTCCCAGATTGAAATATCCAGGATTGGTGCGGCGCGACACCGGAAGTCGCGCTGCGGCCATTTTGGAACTGGGCAGAGTGGCACCGGAAGTCGCTTCTACACATGCTCTGCCCATTTCCAGAATGGCCGCAGTGCCAGAAATCGCTTCTGTGCATGTCCAGAGACTCCAGACATGCGCAGAAGGAGCCTCCCCGGGCCGCTAAGAATCCGGGGGTTTTGCGGTTTTTTTAAAAAATCCGGGCTACCAGCGGGAAATGGCTGGAAAACGGGGGTTTCCCGGGGAATACGGGAGACTTGGCAGCTATGATTTGCATTCAGCCTTTTGCACATGAGCAAGGCCATGCAGCTGCTTCTGAGAAGTTTCCACTTTCTCCTTCCAGTAGACTTCTCCTTCATGCTTCTTTAGAAGAACATCAACTTCTGTACTTCTTTCTGTCACATACGTTGACACAGGAACATTAGCAATCCTCTCCTCTATTATGTTGAGAGAGAGAGAGGGAGAGTTATCTAACATGATCGCTTCTTCAGTGTTCATGGAGATGCAGCCATTACAGTCAAGTCACTTGCGCACAAAACAAAATGGA
This sequence comes from Zootoca vivipara, assembly GCF_965207765.1. Lineage (NCBI taxonomy): Eukaryota > Metazoa > Chordata > Lepidosauria > Squamata > Lacertidae > Zootoca > Zootoca vivipara. Next base: position 92,783,324 of record NC_142587.1, read on the forward strand.
GAATGTAATAAGATACTTCCCATGTGGCCAAAGTTAACCAATCACACGAGAGTTACTGGGGAACATTCCAGAATTAAATACACAGCAATGCATTTAAGCACCCCCAAATTCAGTAAATTAAATCACTATACTTAACAAACTGTGCAAGACACCTTGAGTTCCTGGAAGAAAAATGTAATAAATACCCAAACATAATATTTATTTATCAGGGAGCCCCATTTATGAAGTGGCACACAGAAAGTCAATATGGTGCCCTCCACCTGTTGCTGGGACTACAAGTCCCATCTTGGCCACGATGGCTGGGATGATGGGAGTTGTAGTCCGCAACGTCTGGAAGGCACCACGTCATCTAAAATCCTTAGTTGCCAACTGCTCTCTGGTGAGCCACTTTGAATGGAAAGTGAAAGTCCAAGCTCCTCCTCTCCCCCACGAAAGTGGAAAATATGTAAATTCAATTGCTCGCGATTCCCGCCTTTCGTTCTCTGCCTTCCAAAGGCACTGGCTGCTAAAGCACCTCACTTCAGAGGGGGAAACAGTAAGCTTTTTGCTGCATGCATCCTCTATAAATCCAGAACTTAAGTAGTTAATTGCCCTACTGTGGAGAGGATTTTTTTAAAAAACTATCCCAGTTCTCATTGAACAAGATGTCCTTTTATTTTTTGGCTTTGGATGTGGGCCTGACTGCTCTTCTAAACAAAGAGAGAACCAACAAACCAACCAAAAGTGTTTTTTTTTTAAAACCAGCCATGTCTGTCTTTGAAGTTCTCTCTGTGTTGTTTGGAAAACTTTGGGATGGGTGGGGTTTTTTGGGTGGGTGGGTGGGTAAAAAACAGAGCAGCGGGGAAAGAACAGGAATTAAGGGGAACTCGCTTTCCCAAAGAGCAGGAGACATTAATTAAATATCCTATTCATTTCTTTGGCACAGAGTCGTCAAATTAAATATCCCATTCACTTCTTTGGCACATGATCATCAATCAGATTTCTTATTAGCATTCTGATGACCTGTCTGACCTTGCTACTGTCTGCATGACAGAACCCAAAATAAGACCACACAGTGGAGAGGCGAGGATTATTCAACAGTGTCTCTTGCATGGGGAAGGAGCTGGAATGAGTTGTAGAGAGTCAACGGATGAAGTTGGCACTGTTTCTATTTTAGGATGGATTCAGCAACATCAGGGAGTTTCACCGCGGAGGGTCTGGCAGCGAATTTTAAGGGCACAGGAAATCTTAAGGTTTTGAATTAAATTAAGCACAAAACCTCAGTAACGGCACAGTGATCTCTGCACCTAAAAAGGAGCGTTGCTTCCCTAAGATCCCCCTCTGTAAATTTTGACGCCAAATGCTTATCAGATATTCTCCGCATAGTCAAGTATTTGCAAGCATTCACTGAGCATTTTTGATAATCTGCATTTGCACCTGGTGAGGATTTTTTCCCCCAACAGTTGACAGCGCCTGATAGACGACATCTAATAGTATTTAACTTTAGACTGTATAGGGCAGCTGACCTTGGCATTTGAGAATTTTGGAGACATGTCCTATTGAATGCCTGCCAAAATCCTAGACGTGCCCACAGTTCTAAAGCACTGCATATCTCAAATGCTGCCATAAAGATTTCACTCCCAACTTGCATGGATAAGTGCCCCCTCTCCCTGCACTCTGAAATGGTACAGTCCAGACATAGGTTTGTTGTCTCATTGAGAACTGGGTCATATGCCTGGTGATCATACCCGCTGTCATCCGTGTGTTTTGATGCACACAAGAAAGGGTCTTGGTACCTATATCAATGTATACGCGGGGGGAGGGGGAGCTTGGGCCTGTCAGAATTCTGACCATTACCATGTTGGCAGGGCTTACACTGCCTCAACGTCACTTGAGTATGGAGTCTGCTTCTGTTTTTATCATTTTCTCTGATTTCCCCAATCTTAAACTCAGTACTTCACATATCCACGTCATTCTGTGATTTGTTTGGGGCGGGGGGAGTTATAGTGAAAATTCATCAGCATTTGAGTGTGAATTTCTCATACCATACACACAGTCGTATGCAATCTTGCTTCATATACACATTTTTGAAGAGCGTTGCTTCCTAATACAGTGGTACCTCGGTTTATGAACTTGATCCGTTCCTGAAGTCCGTTCTTAAACTGAGGCATACTTTCCATAATGAGGCCTCCCACCGCCAGTGCCCTTCCACCGTTCGTAGACCTGGGTAAAGTTCACAAACACTACTTCCGGTTTTGTGGAGTTTGTAAACCGAATACAGTGGTACCCCACAAGACGAATGCCTCGCGCAACGAAAAACTTGCAAGACGAAAGCGGGGTTTTTTGCTGTGGCAAACTGCGCTTCGCAAGACAAAATTATCGCAAGGCGAAGCGACTCACGGAACAAATTAATTTCGTCTTGTAGTTTGTAAACAGGACTGTTCATAAACTACTTACGAATAACTCTACTTACGAATGTTTCTACTTACGAATGGAGCTACTTACGAATGGAGCTCCGTCCGCCATCTTGGATGCGGTTTAGATAGGATTTTTTCTACTTACGAATTTCTAGATAGGGTTGCTTCTACTTACGAATTTTTTCTCCCAATGCATTCCTATGGGATTTGACTTACAATTTTTTTCGACTTACAAATGTGCGTTCGGAACACATTAAATTCGTAAATAGAGGTACCACTGTATAATAATTTTCTGTACATTGTTTTTCAGCAATATGTGTATTTCAAAATACACCTATGCCACACTGAGCTTTTTTTTGCTGAAGAACTGCAATGCAAAATTCAGAGATGTACAAATTTTGAAAGATGGATGTGTTTCGGTTTGTGTACAGTGGAACCTCGGTTTATGAACACCTCGGTTTATGAATTTTCGGTTTATGAATGCTGCGGACCCATCTGGAACGGATTAATTCACTTTCCATTACTTTCAATGGGAAAGTTCGCTTCAGTTTATGAATGCTTCAGTTTAAGTACTCCACGGACCGTCTGGGACAAATTAATTCACTCTCCATTACTTTCAATGGGAAAGTTCGCTTCAGTTTATGAACGCTTCAGTTTATGAACAGACTTCCGGAACCAATTGTGTTCATAAACCGAGGTACCACTGTATTGCCTTGGAAAGTGTGGGTGCAGTCGACGCTTACCCCTTTATGAGTGGGTGCCTGTAGTGGCACCTTGCGCTCAGCCGCCATTCCCAGGCAGTGAGAACGGAGTGCACATGGCCATTAGGGTGTGACAGCGCAATAGCACTTCCCCCCCTGGCACCGTTGGGCCTGCCTTCACCTGAATACAGTGCCCCAACCTCACAGAACACCAATGACACGAATTTCTATAAATTACCCTCAGATTATCTAGTGGGAGACTTGTGTGAGGGAAAATTAATGATGTGGAGTCTCTGGCAGGATTTGATCAAATAAGCAAGAAATACTTTATTAAACAAAGGAAGTTTATGACACAAAATGGGTAAAACATAGGATACTTCAGATTGTAATGTTATCTTACTTCAGTTCTTTCTCCGTTGTTGCCACTTCATACTTTGGTTCTTAAACAAGGTGGCACTTCCTGTCAGTTACACACCCCTTAGACAACCCTACTCCTGAGGTACTCCAAGTAACAGACCCAATGGATCTCTACACCCTTCTTAACTGGTTTCGGAGTCTTCTCTTTTTGTAGAAGAATCTCTCCCCTCCTGGCTGGAATGAGACCTAAGTAGACTGTATCCTCACAGCTTCTACCTCTCCTGGCTAAGCCTCAGCCTCCCAGTTAATTCCTGGCCTATTACTCTTACAGGACACCACACACTGTCCTTCACACTAAGCTCAGAGACTCCTTTCTCTAGCTTGTGATATATTTGCAAAGTGGATGTTTCTACGCAGAACCAACTCTCTCTCCTCTCACTCCCTATCTCCCAACCTCCAAAACTGTCTCCCCAAAACCTCTCCTTTTCAACTCCCCCTCTCGGAACTCCGGCCAATCATAAACTGCTGTTTGTTAATCATTTGCTGGCAGGAAAAAAGAAGAAGAAAACACTTGTTGACCCAACCTGCCCAGCAAAAACAAACTTTTCCGTCATAGGGCAATTCCCCCAGGCCGCTTGGGTAGCTGGCTTAATTTCCCACCAGCCGCTGCATCCCAAATTGGCCAATCAGTGGCCTCTCCTGGGGGTATGCCTTGCAGGCTGAGAGGGCATTGGCTGAAAGCATGCCCTCGTAGCCGGTGTGGCATAAAACTGGTAGTGCCTAGTATCTTGAAGCCCGTTAAATTAACGGGTGCTAGAACAGTGAGTTCGATAAGCGTGCTGGGCCCCCGAGGCCAGAAGGAGCGCCCAGGAGCAGCAGCAGGCGGCGGTGAGGAGCGCGACGATCCCGCCCGGAGAACCCATCGCAGGAGTGGCACAGCCTCGGGAGGCTGCCCAAAGTGCCCTGCAGGGGGCTCTGGCCACATTGGAGGGCAGCCGGTGCTGTCCTCTTGCCCCCGGCAGGGAACATCCAGCCCCGCCGGCACTTGCCCTGGCGCATCCGCCCTCCTCCTCCTCTCCAGCGCTCCGCTCTCCCCGGCAAAGGCAGCAGATACACCAGCAGGCGGCTGGCTGGGAAGCGCGCAGAGTGCAGGAGGGAAGTCCGCCTAATTGGCAGACGCATTGCTGCTGCTGCATCCAACACCACCTTCGCCGCTGCACAGCCCAGCCTTGCCTGGCTCCGGGGAGGTGGTGGTGGCGATGCCCCCCGTGGCCGAGCGCAGAGAGGGAGGAAAGGCCGTGGCCCCGCCGCTCCTCTCACGAGCAAGGGAGGGTTGTGAGGAGGAGGTGGAGGTGGAGGCGGACTAAGATGGCGGCATCGGGCTCCGGGGCCGCAGCCACAGCTGTGGGAGCCGGACCGGGCTCCTCAAGGGTGCCCTTCCTCTCCACATTCGCCTCCACCGGCCTCCACCCTCGCTTCCCAGATGTGCCCTGCAGTGAGGCGGTGTCCGGCCAGGAGCGGCGGTTGGAGGAGGCAGAGGGGGGGGAGAGAGAGCGCGTGTGCAGTCTCTTCGTCCAGTCCATGGGGCACATGCGCAGTAGCGCAAACCCAGGGACACAGGGAATACTGGACGCAGAGACACTTGCATAGTATTATATAGGATGGTCTCGTTAGATAGTAAAATCCGTGTTAAATTGCTGTTTTAGGGGTTGTTTTTATAAGTCTGGAACGGATTAATCCATTTTGCATTACTTTCTATGGGAAAGTGCGCCTTGGTTTTGGAACGGACTTCCGGAACAGATTAAGTTTGAGAACCAAGGCAACACTGTACCTTGATTCAGAGGACAAGAATTTGCTGCTCCACCTTGAGGCAGCAAAATGTCTTGGGACAGTCGGGTGGTTTGGCCATTCTGGAATATCCATGAACTGTCTTTCATAGAGCTGGGGTCTGTTAAAAAATAAATAAATCTAATTTGATATTGGACTCCCTCATGCTGGACCGCCAACATGTTTTGGGGGGAGTCCCTGACATATTGCCTGCTTCAGAATATAGCAAGGACCTTGTACTGCTAACATTCCTAGAGTGAAATAAAAAATAAAAAATCCTTCCAGTAGCACCTTAGAGACCAACTAAGTTTGTCATAGGTATGAGCTTTCGTGTGCATGCATACACTGAAGATATATCTGAAGAAGTGCGCATGCACACGAAAGCTCATACCTATGACAAACTTAGTTGGTCTCTAAGGTGCTACTGGAAGGATTTTTTATTTTTATTTTGACTGCGTCAGACCAACACGGCTACCTACCTGTAACTATTCCTAGAGTGAACCAACTTCTGCGGACGGTGGCTGGAGAACTTCTGCAAACCAGTGAAGAGCACAACACGAGCAGTTGCAACTTCCCATTTTCCTGCACTTGCTTCCTATTTTATTGTGAGAAGGAGAAGTTGCAGATATTGCCCCCTCCTCCACCACCTTGGAAGAACTTTCAGGCAGGGGGTGGAGAAACATGTGACTATCACATGTGATCCATCACCCCCTGTTTGGAAAGTGGAAGCCATATGCATTATATACAGGTAGGATACCCTTCACTGTATTATTTCCTGTTCGCATTGCTGCTCTTTAGGAGCAAAATTGGTCAGGAAAGGAGGCAGGGCACATTCTGATGCAAATAAAGCCTGGCTGGGACAGTTATTGGGGGTGGGGGGAGAGAATAGTGAAAATGATAGCCGTGATCTAATTATCTGCAGACCCAAATAGCCAATAATAAAGGCTGCCCTCCAACCACAAAACACAGACAAACAAAAAGGAACATAGCAACAGTATAAAACGTACACACTCACAAATTCTTCCCATGCACAAAGGGTCATTTTATGAGCATTTTTCTTGTTCTCAGTTCAGGGAGTGGAAAGAAAGGAGGGAAGAAAAGATTGGAGCTCTCTGTTTCAGTCTCACTAACAGCTTTCCACCAAAACCCCTAATGGCGATCTCTAGCTTTTCTGATTTACAAGACTTCTGCAGTCCATAGGCCAGTTCTTGCAGAAACTGGTTGGGGGGGGGGAAGAGAACTGTCTGAAAGCTCATCCAGAGTTTCTTTATCACAAATCACATGTGGCTTGACAGTTTCACTCAACAAAAGTGCTTGGCTGCTGATGGGGAGCTTGGGATGAGCAAATTGGTCAATTCCAGTTCCTTGTTTTTCCAGTCTTTAAATTTAAGTTTTCTCCGTTTCCACATCAGTTTGTTATATGTAATGGATGATATTCTATCCCCTCCCAACCCACAATCCGCATTGTGTTTACTTTGTATTGAATAACATATTTTGTATCGTGTAGAATGACATAACAATAACTTAATTAAGTCTGTAAAGTTCCTCTGCAGTGGACAGTCAGATAAATAATGTAGGTTTTTGGAAGCAGCACCACAGCAGAACAGAAACAGCTCTGCGTGTGATGAATGCAGGTTAGAATGGAAATCAATGCCTTCTTACATCTCTTAACACCTTTCACTCCTCACCCAACTCTCAGACCCATCCATGCTCCTTTCAGAGTTGGAGAAATTGCAATCTGCAGGGGACCCAGGTGGCGCTGTGGGTTACACCACAGAGTCTAGGGCAGGCATCCCCAAACTTCGGCCCTCCAGATGTTTTGGACTACAATTCCTATCTTCCCCAACCACTGGTCCTGTTAGCTAGGGATCATGGGAGTTGTAGGCCAAAACATCTGGAGGGCCGCAGTTTGGGGATGCCTGGTCTAGGGCTTGCTGATCAGAAGTCGGCAGTTCGAATCCCTGCAACGGGGTGAGCTCCCGTTGCTCGGTCCCAGCTCCTGCCCACCTAGCAGTTCGAAAGCACATCAAAGTGCAAGTAGATAAATAGGGACCACTCCGGCGGGAAGGTAAACGGCATTTCTGTGCGCTGCTCTGGTTCGCCATAAGCAGCTTTGTCATGCTGGCCACATGACCCGGAAGCTGTCTGCGGACAAACGCCGGCTCCCTCGGCCTATAGAGCGAGATGAGCGCCGCAACCCCAGAGTCGGACACGACTGGACCTGATGGTCAGGGGGCCCTTTACCTTTACCTTTAAGGTACATATATACCTATGTGGTGGTCATGCCCTGGTGTATCACAGTTTTAGAACATGGTATTTGCAGAAAAGCCAAGCATCAAACTGTACCGTATATGCTGCACCAGCACTCTCTTTCAATAATTCTGGAGGAACAAAATAACAATGCAATATCTAAGGAACTTTAACCTTTTGTGCTGACAGCTGCTTGCTGGGTAATTAAATAAAGACTGGAAAACTGCAGGACTTTTGACATTGATCCTTTTTGTTTGGCAAGCTGCAGCAAACAGCCATGTCAGACAAATGGACTTAGCAACTTAAATTCACTAAAGGCAAAGCTAAAATATTTTATTTTTTTATGGAGCGTAGAGTTTATTTCATATATAGAATGGCTGGGGAACCCCAGCCAGTTGGGCGGGGTATAAATAATAAAATAAAACAGTATTATATCAATCAAGGACATATGCAGATACATTTATCAAAGCATTTCCTCAGATGATGGGAAAGAGCCTAAGTACAAAATGTAATATTGTAATGAAGTGTGCATATAATTGTTGTTGTTGTTGTTTAGTCGTTTAGTTGTGTCCGACTCTTCGTGACCCCATGGACTATAGCACGCCAGGCACTCCTGTCTTCCACTGCCTCCCGCAGTTTGGTCAAACTCACGTTCGTAGCTTCGAGAACAGTGTCCAACCATCTCGTCCTCTGTCGTCCCCTTCATGGATCAATGCCTTGTCATGGCGAAGGGGCTTCGATAACTCAGAGAAGCTATGAGCTATGCCGTGCAGGGCCACCCAAGATGGACAGGTCATAGTGGAGAGTTTTGACTAAACGTGATCCACCTGGAGAAGGAACTGGCAAGCCACTTCAGTATCCCTGCCAAGAAAACTCCATGGACAAAGACAACAGGCATATAAAAGTGCATATAATTATTATTAATTATTTCAGAAAATCTCCAAGTTGCCCATGTATCTTATATGCACAGTTACGTATATGTAAAGGGGAAGGGGTGGGGGATCTTAAACGCTCCACCTTCTGCTAGTGATTACACACTAAAACTTTTTATTTAGCTTTTTTTTTTGCTGTGGTTTTGCCTACATAAATGCACCTGAGATTGGTATTAATAGATGGATGATGGTTGTATTAGGGGTTTGGACTCTTGGTGTCCCTTCCGACTCAACACTTCTGTGATTCTATAGCTCTGTTAATGTGCACCACACTTTGCAAAGCACAAAATTAGGGCTGGGGCAATGATGTTTTGCCCAACTTGGAAGACTATTACTTTCCCTCCCGCTGTTCTCCCCCCACCCCCGTTTTTTCCATATCGTTCTGCACATCTGGAGGTTCTTAAGCAGAAGCTGGATGGTCCTCTGTTAGGGATTCTTTAGCTGCGATTCCTACATTGCAGAGGGTTGGACTAGATGACCCTTGGTCCTTCAGTCCAACTTTAAATCCGACAACAGTACCTTTTAAAAAAACGCTGATTCTTTGACTGTCGTTCCCCTCCAACTGGAGATTTGAACACTGGATCTCACCACTCCCCAACAGCCTTTAACTGCTGCACCGCACTGCCCATTTGCCTGGTCTGCGATGTGAGACACCACAACACCACAGACTCTCCAAAGCATTGTGTTTTGCCAGCTTCTTCGAAGGGGCCTCCCGCAAGCTGGGTTGCGAGCATGGCAAGTTCTTGCAAAGTCCAGACTTCCTGTCCGGTTTTTGCAAAGCCCGCACAGACCCTCCCTCCCCTTTTAGGTCACCGAGCGCAAAGCACAGTTTATTTCCTTTTAATTTAACAGCTCTCGCAGCTTTTCCAGTTAAATCAACTGTTCATTATTGAGAGCCCCCCCCTCCCTCCTCCCCTCGGAGGGTTTCTGGAGGCCTGTGTGGTGCAGTTTAATGAAGCTTTGGCACAAAGCTCTCTTTCAGGGAAGGCGAAGAATAGACCGGCCTATTTAGGTCCTGCAAGGCTGTATGTCAAAGCCTCCCCATAATACTTGTCAGGGAAGGGCAGAAATTCCCACTGCTGGAAGAATGCGCCAGGAGTCGACTTGCCGGATTGACGAGCAGATTAAGACGCAAGCAGGAAATGAGAATGTGTGTTTGGAACACCTGTTTGGCCTCTCTCATTTTCCCATCGCTGGAGGGGGGAAGGGGAGAAAACCCACGTCACTTTCATTATTATTTTCTAAAAAAGCCAAAACTCCAATCTATTTGCCTTTTCCTTGCTGCATGGCAAGGTCCCTTTCCTTCCACCCTGATAACCACAGCAAACCAGAAAGCCAGGGTGGTTCACCGATAGCAAAAAAGATATGGATGATCCAGTCCACAGCGAAGCGCTTTTTTTTCAGAGGGAGAGGGTTTGTTTTGTTTTACAAAATTAATAATACAGATTATTAATATGCAACCATATAATGATATAATGCGACACACCATGGGAGAGGTTTTGAAATTATTGGTATATTATTAAATGATAATAAAATTGTTATTAGAGGTTGCCGTTGAAATATGAAGCGGTATATAAGGACCCACCATATTTCTGTGATGGTTTGAATAAACCGTTTTAAAAGATGTGTTTCGATAATTGCAACCCACCCTGGGACCTTAGGATGAAGGGTGGGTAATTAATAATAATAATAATAATAATAATAATAATAATAATAATAATAATAAAATAAAAATAAACTAATTAATGCATTTATTTAGGTTGTAGTAGTGCTGGTATAGTTAAAGCTATGGTTTTCCCAGTAGTGATGTATGGAAGTGAGAGCTGGACCATAAAGAAGGCTGATCGCCGAATAATTGATGCTTTTGAATTATGGTGCTGGAGGAGACTCTTGAGAGTCCCATGGACTGCAAGAAGATCAAACCTATCCATTCTTAAGGAAATCAGCCCTGAGTGCTCACTGGAAGGACAGATCGTGAAGCTGAGGCTCCCATACTTTGGCCACCTCATGAGAAGAGGAGAATCCTTGGAAAAGACCCTGATGTTGGGAAAGATTGAGGGCACTAGGAGAAGGGGACGACAGAGGACGAGATGGTTAGACAGTGTTCTCGAAGCTACGAACATGAGTTTGACCAAACTGTGGGAGGCAGTGCAAGACAGGAGTGCCTGGCGTTCTATGGTCCATGGGGTCACGAAGAGTCGGACATGACTAAACGATTAAACAACAACAACAAAAGTGCTGGTGTTGCAAAGTTTATATAGAGCACCTTTCTGAACAATGCTCTCCTGGGAGTTTGAAGCCCAAAACATCCTATGGAGAGAAAATTATTTACAGACCCCTTTTCCTGCACGTACTGCAAAGCAATGGTGTACAATGTAACACAGGCTTGTGGGTTTTCAGACTTGGGGCTGAATGAAGCACTTTGATCCTATCTGTCTGGCCCTCTGGTGTCTCCCCAGGCCACGACAACCCTTACCTGCCCTGCTCCTCGTATTCCTTGCGTGCTTCTTCTGCCTGGCTGGAAAGCGCCCTTGAAATCTGGTAATGTCTTTTACTTTCCAGGATGGTGGATGGAGGGGTTTGCATGTGCAAACCTCTGACTTTTGTGTGGCTGGAATGTAGCCTATTGTTCAAGGTCAGATTCGTTGCTCTGCCCACATGCTTCTAGCTTCACCCACCGCCCGGGTTATGCCTACCCGAACTGTGCCTTGAATGGGAACGCAGGCTGGAAAAGTCAAGTAAGAAAAGACATGATGGAGTCTTAGAAAATTATATATGGTATAGAGAAAGTTGATAAAATTCCAGACCACCCAATAAAGCTGAATGTTGTATGATTCAGGACTAAAGAAGTACTGCCTCATACAGCGCCTAGCGGACTTATGCAATTCGCTCCCACCCATGGGTGTAGCCAAGTTAATAAATAAAATACTTAATTTACGGACCGATCATGTCACAGATAGCTTGGTTCTGACCCCTAACATAAATCCTGACGACGCCCATGCTCTCACCACCAAGGGATTTAGGGTGGTATGGGTGCTGAGATGAGGGCTCACAACATTGAGAAGATCCATAACTAAGAAGATCCATTTGGGATCCATTAGCAATGGCTACCAACTTGGATGGCTTCATAGAATCATAGAATTATGAAGGCACTGTTTTGGGGGGACAGGGGGTGGGCAGGTGTGGAGGACTCCCTAGTCCGGAATAGGACAACTGTGCCCCTGAAGAACCAGGTGTGCAGCCTGGGAGTTATTTTGGACTCACAGCTGTTGTTGAAGGCACAGATTAATTCTGTGTCCAGGGCAGCTGTCTACCAGCTTCATCTGGTACACAGGTTGAGGCTCTACCTGCCTGCAGACTGTCTCACCAGAGTGGTGCATTCTCTTGTTATCTCTCGCTTGGACTACTGCAATGTGCCCTATGTGGGGCTACCTTTGAAGGTCACCTAGAAACTACAACTGGAACTACAACTAATCCAGAATGCAGCAGCTAGACTGGTGCGGATGCTGAGACCATGTAACACGGGTCCTGAGAGACTTACATTGGCTCCCAATATGTTTCTGAGCACAATTCAAAGTGTTGGTGCTGACCTTTAAAGCCCTAAATGGCCTCGGCCCAGTATACCTCAAGGAGCATCTCCACCCACCCCTATCATTCATCCCGGACACTGAGGTCCAGCGTCTAGGGCAGGTGTCCCCAGATTACGGCCCGCGGGCCAGATGTGGCCCAATTGGCCTCCCAATCCGGCCCGCGACGACCCCTGCCGCCGTCTGCTCTTACGGCGCACAGCGCGGCGGCGCACTTCCAAATCGGAAAAAAGCGCCGAAAATCGTTTGTGCGCATGCGTATGGGCCTCTCCCGACCCAGAAGAGGTCATTTCCGGTGCACTTCCGGGTCGGGGGGCATACGCATGCACACAAACTATTTTCTGCGATTTTTTCGACCTGGAAGCGTGCCACCGCGCCAGTAAGTGTGTGTGCGCATGCGCACGGGTGCGCACTCCCCTGTCCTCCGGCCCAAAGCTGGGTAACTCTGGGGACCCCTGGTCTAGGGCCTTCTGGCGGTTCCCTCCCTGCGAGAAGCGAGGTTACTTTTAGAAGACATCTGAAGGCAGTCCTGTTTAGGGAAGGTTTTAAAGTTGGATGTTTTATCGTGTTTTTAATATTCTGTTGGGAGTCGCCCAGAGTGGGATCTTTTGCCCACCAACTGAGCCATCCCAGGTCCAAGAAGGAGAAGGCAATCAATGGCTACAAGCCATGAAGACTGTGTTCTACCTCCACCACCATCTTGGAATTGCAGTTGCTGGGAATCACAAGCGGGGAGAAATTTGCACTCGGTTCCTGCTAGTTCTGCTTCACATTGGGTTTTATCTGGCTGCACACGGTGAGAGCAGGATGCTAAGACCAAACTGCTGGGATCAGGCCAATCATGGCCCATGTAGTCTGGCATCCTGTTCTCAAAGTGGTCAACAGGACAGATGCAGCCTGTGGCAAACCAGCCAGCAGCATTTCAGCACAATTTGCCTCTCCCGTCCTGCGGTTTCCAACAGTCGGAATTCTGCTGAACTTAGACGTGCCACCAGACTGATTAAGCAGCCTGGTTCTTCTTGCGAAACGAGGGTTTATTTATTTCAAAGGCAGGCCCAATAAAGGGTTAAACCCCCCCCATCTGAAAAGGGTGGTGGTCCCTCCTCCCCACGACGCATCACCAGCCTCTTCCTCCTCCTCCTCCTCTGGGAGCCAAATGTAAAAGCGCGATGGGGCGGGGAGGAGGGAGGATGCCGTCGGAGAGCCGTCGGAGCGAGGCCAAGAGCTGATGTCCAGCCTCTTCCCAGTTTGCATCGGTGACCCAGGCAACGAGATCGAGCCAAGGAGGCTGCTTTGCGCGCGGTTGCGGCTGGACAAAAAGGCTCGGGAGAGGACCGAGAGGGAGCGAGAAAATGCCACCGCGCTGCGCCGGCTGCTGGTCTCGACGGCCGTTTCCTCCTCCCGGGTACAGAAAGTAGCCACGAGGGGCTGCCGGACAAGCAGTGTTTGCTTTTCAACTCCTGCGTTTTTTTTATTTTGGGAAGAAAAAGTTTTTTGCCCTCTTTAAGGAGCTAAGCACTCGACGGCGATGGCGGTGCAAGCGGCGGCGGTTCACCCGCACCACCATTTCATCCCGTTTTGCTTTCCCGGCGCCGCGGGGCTGGGGGATTTCGTCGACCTGGAAAAGAGCTACGAGGACGGGGGCACCCTCTTGCTAGGAGGCGGAGGAGCAGGAGTAGCAGGAGGGGGCGACCCCGGGGATTTCAAAGAAGCCACCCGCGACCTCTTGAGCTTCATCGACTCGGCTTGCAGCAACATCAAACTAGCCTTGGACAAGCCGGTGAAATCCAAGCGCAAAGTCAACCACCGGAAATATTTGCAGAAGCAGATCAAGCGCTGCACCGGCATGATAGGGGGAGCCCAGACGGCTGCTGCAACGCCTGGGAGCCAGGAGGCGTCTAATAATAACAACAACAACAATAACAACAGTAATAATTTGAGCTCCCAGCAGCAGCCACATCCTGCTAACAAGAGGACTCCGGCTGGGACGGCGCATGGAGCGGCGTCGGCGTCCGCCTCGCCCCCCGGCGGCGCCGTGGCGCACTGCAAAGCGCCCCAGAAGCGCGAAGCCAGCGCGCTGCAGAGCAAGAGCCTGGCGGCGCTCTTCGGCTCCGTGCGCCCATCGGGCTTCGATCGCGCCGTCGGGGCTGCTGCGGGCGGCGGCGCGCCGTCGGGAGAGAAGGAAGGCGTCCCGGGTCCCTCTGCCTCCATCGGCGGGAAGAAAGTGCCTCTCCGGAACCGCAACCTGCCCCTTTCCTTCTTCACCGAGCCGGCCGCGGCTAGCTCCGTCCCGAAAGACACAGCGGGCCCCGTCCCGTCGGAGGAGCTCTTCGACCTGCTGGCCGTCCCCGACTACGGCGCCCTGCTCCCTCCCGCCGAGCCGGAGCAGCCGGTCTTCCCTAGCAGCCGCCTGCAGCCGCCGGATCTGGGCTTGGAGGCGCCTCTCTACGAGCCCCTGCACCCGCTGCCCCACTTGCTCTTCTCCGACGCCCCCCTGCGGCCTCTCGCCGCCCTCTACGCCGCCCCTTCGGACCCGGCAGCGGCGCCCGAGAGCAGCGGTGCCGCGGCCGGGGCGCACGTCTCGGCCGCGGCCTTTGCTCCCTTCTTCCCTGAGTGCGCGCTCCCTCCTGCGCCACCGGCCATGCCCTACGATTTCGCCCCGGGGTATAGTAGGGGTGTGCCTGCTTATTCCAGCCTTTAGAGGAGGGAGGTTGAGCTGTGAAAGAAAAGGGGGTTGGAAGGTTGTGGGGGTTGGCAAAATTTCGGAGGCACTGGCGCTTTTTTTGGGGGGGGGGAGTTTAATGGATCCCATAGAAAATGCCTCGAATAAGAGGCGTCTATTAGGGGCAGGAATGGCTCTGGATAACTTCCACTGCCTGCTTAATAGCCCCTGCGCAGATCATCTACACCCTAGCAGTAAAGACATCAGGAGAGCGCTGTAGCAGGATCAGGCCAGGGGGGCCCATCCAGTCCAACATTTTGTAGATGCCACCCAGATACCACAACTAAGTGCAGTGATCCCCACCCAGCAGCTGGCATTTTGGAACACCAGATATCTTTAACCCTTCCTTTCCCTTCCACGATTCTGATGAAAACCATCGCTGCCAGGGATTCTTTCACTGTGATTCCTGCATTGCATGGGGTTGGGCTAGATGCCCCCTGGGGTCCCTTCCAACATTACCATGATATGATTCTATGCTATAAGACTTGGAGTGGGGGAGGAAAAAAAATCCCCCCTAAGGCTAATTGGGGTGGGCAGGATTTTTTAAATCAGAAAAACAGGATGGGAAGGGTTAAACTCCCCCCACCGCCCTGCATGTTGTGGTTCCAATGAACCTCCCCCGTGCCCCTATGGTTAAATAAAACAAATCCCTGACATGCCTTTTAGCAATGTTAAGTTTGGCTCTCGTTAAATTGGCATAGCAACCAATTTCTTTGTCCAAGGAGCCCCTGTGAGAGCGGACTTCTGGCGAGGGATCCTAGCAAGGATTTGAAACTACAGTTCCCAGGATCCTTTGGGCGGGACGCCATTAGGGTTGCCATATGTCTGGAACTCCCCAGACATAGTCAGAATACGCTAGTGTATGGGCGGAAAAGTTCAACAACTTTGCCCCCCCCCCCAAAAAAAAGCTCAAAAACTTTTGTGTCCTGATCTTCACCCTAGAAACCATGGATGTTCATTGAGCACAGAAGCCCGTCTTGCCATAACTCTAAACGGCCTCTCACACTTCCAAATGCCGCTGAGCCAAACTGCTTAGCACTGTTTAGCCCTGGTGGCTGTTTGCTGCCTCTTGGAGGCAGGATGCTGCTGTATATAAGGTAGTTTTGGGGATCACAAATGGGGTAGAGTGCCTTCCTTTTGGGCATCTGGTTTGAGAGCAGGTTGCTGGACTAGATGATAGGGCCTTGGTCTGATCCAACAGGGCTCTCCTCATATGGTGGTTATTTTTTGACACAAGCGCTTCTGGTTCATGGGTTGTTGATAAGAGGCAGGTGCATGCCAGCATTTAATAATGTTAGAGGTTGTTTGGTGTGTTAACATACATATCTTGCTTGTTGCCAAATGGGATCAGTTCTTAACTATCTCCTGATTGTCTTTGGTCATCCTGCACATAAAAAGGGTCTTGGGTTGGTTTTTTTGGGTGAGATTCTGAAATGAAAATGCCAATGGTTCTTGCTTCCCCCATTTATGCCTCTTGGTTTTAGCTCGTGTGAAATCCTGATTCCCAGCGTCCTGCATGTTTTAAAAGCTCCCTGCAAGCAGAGAGGAAGGCCTGCTGGCCAAAGGCTAAAACAGAACCTGCAACTCACTTGAAAACCCGCTCAAGAGTTTAAAGCTGTGGTTCTCTGCTCGCTTACCTGGGAGTAAGCCTTGATGAACTCTGGGACTTACTTCTGCATAAACCTATGTAGGATCGGGGTGGTGCCCGGAGCTCAGTGGCAGAACACCTGCTTTGCATGCACAATGTCCCAGGTTCAATCCGCAGCATCTCCAGGCACCACAGGGAGAGACCTCTGTCTCAAATGCTGGAGAGCTGCTGCCAGTCAGTGTAGACAATATTGAGCTAGGTGGACCAATGGTCTGACTCTATAAAGCAGCCTCTGGTGTCCAGCACATCTGATTTATAACATTCTTAGGTTCCCGGTGCTATTCAGGAATCTGCAGAATACCTCCCCTCCCGAGCTGACTTGATTTCTACTTACAGTACTTCCTCTGAATATTTGGAGTGAGGGTGATGGGGGAGAAACCCAGGTTGCTTCACACAGGCACACCTGCCACATGGGTCTGCATGAGAAAGGTGTCGAAGTGGCGCACCACTTTTGCTGCATATTTGCAGTGCAATTTGGAAGCCCACTGTAGGGCCTGGCCGGCACTTCCATGTGGCACACACATTTGTAGTGTCTTCCCTGGATGGGTGCTATAAATGGTAAGGGGAGATGCAGGTCTGTAGACGTGTGGAGGACGCTTTGCTGGAAGCTTTGACCAGCTGCAAATTCCCTGGCGCATGGCCCGCATACCTGCCAAGTTGCTGTCAGAGAAATAAGGGACCGGCCGGAAATAGCAGACCGGAAGTAGCGCTGTCGCCATTTTGGAACTGGGCGGAGCATGCTCAGAAGTGATTTTTGATGCTGCTTCGCCCAGTTCCGAAATGGCCGCCGCGCCAGAAGTCGCACTGCAGCCATTTTGGAACTGGGCAAAGCAGCATCAAAAGTCGCTTCTGAGCATGCTCCGCCCAGTTCCAAAGTGGCCGCCGCGCCAGAATAAACCGGAAAAAATCCGTTTTTTCAGCTAGGAAAAACGGGGATTTCCCGGGGAAAACGGGAGACTTGGCAGCTATGATGGCCCGGTGTGTTTACAGATGCATGTCTCTCCACACTCAACTGGTTCATTGGGAGACAACATGGCGTACTCACGGGGAAACCCATTTGCCGTGTGAAGGAGGGCTATAAAATGCCACTCCTCTGGTCGCCTGTGGTCAGTTGAGGATTCCCTTCAGGCGACCAGGTTACGAAAGCTGCTTCTTTCCTGTTTACGGTTGCGACTAATGTAGGTATGAGTGATTGGATGGGAAAGTAAGCATGTGGGAGACCTGTTTCTGAATCTCCTGAGATATTTGATTTTCCTTTCAAGCTGGGGGGGGGGTTAATTCTACATGTTACTGAGCTACAAGTCCCATGACTCTTGGCTGTTCTGGCAGGGGCTGTTGGGAACTGTAGTTCAGCAACGCATGGAGAGGGACCATTACCCATCCCTGGTTTAACCTAACTACTCCTGGATTTTCTTTTCCATGGGGCCAACACTAACTGGGTCTGTGTGAGTTGATTTTAGGTTTTGGGGGAATGACGCAGGGGAAAGAATTGTAAACTCTTCCCACAAAACCGAAGCCCCTCTCATCTCTTATCTTTTACACCTTAGATTCAGGCTGCACAGGACCTAGAACAGGCACCCCCAAACTGCGGCCCTCCAGATGTTTTGGACTACAACTCCCATGATCCCTCGCTAACAAGACCATTGATCGGGGAAGATGGGAATTGTAGTCCAAAACATCTGGAGGGCTGAAGTTTGAGGATGCCTGACCTAGAACAAAGCTGTAGAATTCTGGACTGGACCAATTCAGAGTGCCTGGCTGCAGGTGTGTGAAAAGTCTTAAGTACTTTTGAAAGTTTCCCATGTGAAACAAAACCACAATAAGCACTCTCTGCGTAGAGCAGACCAATACCTAAGAGCGAGGTTTAGATTCTTCCTTACCCTGATGTGCTGGTTTTTATTTCATTTGGGTGCTGTTCTCCTTTCCCCCACAATGGTGTGTTTTAAAAAGCGAAGGTTCCCGCCTCCCACTCACCCCCCCCCCAGGGCCAGCTGAAGTGGTACATTCCAGGATTTTACTACCTTATTCTGTCCTTTGAAGTGTAGATTGGTTGTTATTGCTGTTGTAAGGTGTGTGCACCAGGCCGTTTTTCATGCAGGTGGAATGTGCACGATAAGCTTTCCTCCTCTAGCCTGTAAGAAAACGGTTCATGTCTGAAGCAGCCATAATTCAGGGCCGGGACATTGTCATTTTGAGGCAGACTCGTATCCTGCCAGCTCCAGTTCCCTTGAACTATTCGGGTTCCTAGTGACACCGCAAGCCCCTCTACCCACACCAGGTCCTTTTAGGGACGCCGTCTGCTAGGAACTTCTGTCATTGTGCTCCATTGAAATGCATGGGGCGGAAGTACTTTTATGAAATGTCTGTTTCAGTGAGCACTTCCATGTTGGATCATAGCTGCCAAGTCTCCCGTATTCCCCGGGAAACCCCCGTTTTCCCAGCTGTTCACAGCCGAAAAAACCCGGATTTTTTTGTTTTCCCCCAGTTTATTCTGGCGCGGCGGCCATTTTGGAACAGGGCAGAGTAGCATCAAAAGTAGCTTCTGAGCATGCTCCGCCCAGTTCCAAAATGGCGGCAGCACTACTTCCGGTCTGCTACTTCCGGTCCAGTCCCTTATTTCTCAGGCCGGAACTTGGCAGCTATGTGTTGGATTGTGCCAGCGTGATTTGCCTGGTGCCATGGAACTTGGCAAATGGAACCGGCCTTCACTGAAAAGATGACCAATATGCCCAGTGGCTGTTGTTATTATTTTTTCTGGCACAACGCTTGCCCCGCAAAAGAGAAATAAACGTACTCTTGTCGCATTGAGAGACTTGAGAATTATCTGGTCAGGGAGGATGTCCAAGGAGTAGAATTAATTGCCAACCGATGGATTGGCACACCGATGAATGAAATAGTGTTAATATGGGTCCGAGGTGCTCATAGTAGTGGTGTGGTGAATGGAATACACTGGGGAAAGGACGGAGTTTAGTCCATCAGCCATTCTGGAAACCGATCTTGCGGTATTCCGTTCTGCCTGCCCGTGGCGGCCAGCAACTTTTTAAAAGAGAAATTTGCAAAGTCAAGGAGCGAATACGCTTGCGGGGCCCGCCCCGTGCCTAGGAGTGTGTGGTGAGTTGGCAAAAGTGCCATCGGAGGAGAATGGGGCGTTGGTCAAAAGGGCGGGACATGTGGCAAGCGGGCATTAAAGGGGACCTTGGGACGTGTCACACTTTGTGGATGACCCCTCCCTTGAAGTGTCAGGCGTTGAGCGCTTCTGGTGAAGCAATTAAGAGAACTCAGGAAACGCATCTAAACTAGGCGTGCACAATGAGTCCTATGCAACAGTGATTGTGCTGGAGAGAGAGAGAGAGAAAGATGTCCTTTCATTATAAGATGCCTCTCTCTGGAAGATCAGCAGGGAACCAGGAATGTCCACGTTGCCATTGTGGGATGTTGCCGTTCTTTTCTGCATCTCTTGAATGTCCATCTGGGTTGTACCATTTTGGGGTGCAGGTAGGGTTCGCATGATGCAATTCTCTTCCATCTGGGGATCCTCTTCCTGCTGGGAAGCTAAGGAAATAGCTAAGCTGAAATCCTTCTTCCTGCCATGCTATTTATCGGTATGGAGATGCTTTAATTAATTAATTAATTGAGAGCATTCAGTTACATGAGCATTCACCAACACCACCCCAGGCAATATGAAGTGGTACAGCCCAAACACAGCTTTTCCACTCTGGTTAGAATTAGGTCTCAAACACAGACCTACTTTACACATTCTGCAGTTCTATGATTCTATTACAGTGGTACCTTGGTTCTCAAACTTAATCCGTTTTGGAAGCCCGTTCCAAAACCAAAGCGTTCCAAAAACAAGGCGCGTTTTCCCATAGAAAGTAATGCGGAACGGATCAATCCGTTCCAGACTTTAAAAAACAACCCCCTAAAACAGCAGTTTTAACATGAATTTTACTATCTATCGAGACCATTGATCCATAAAATGAAAGCGGCAATCAATGTACTATACTACAAAATAAGTAAGACAGTATTGTAGATGATGAAAATAAAAAATTATTATTATTTTCCTACCTGCACTGATGACAGTCATTGTTTGGATGGGGGGCTTTTATCCATTTCCACAGTCACATAATCAGTTGATCAGTAGCTGAACTGGGTTCCACGCAGTCACAAAAACAAATCAATTGAAAAAGCCTCAACAACAGCAAATACGCAAAATAAGTAGCAAAAACAAAAGCGCCAAACTTAATCCATTCCGGAAGTCGAAAACTGTTCAAAAACTGGAACACTTCTGGGTTTTCAGCTTTTGAGAACCAAGGCGTTTTGAGAACCAAGGTACCACTGTGTCTCTTGCGGGATCCCTTCCAATGGTACTGGGTAAATGTTGCTTATGCTAGTTTTTTTTTTGGGGGGGGGATACAACCTTATCCAAGAGTGGCTAAATTATGACACTGACTTTACGCCTCCTTAATCCTGATGAAATTTATGTGCATTGTAAAACATATTTAATTTCATTTGGGCATTATTTTTTTACTGAATGTGAGAAGTCCCTGGTTCTATTTTTCCTTAGGGCGCAGTGTTTGTTCTAACTCTCTAGTCCAGTGATCAGTTGCTAGATGTGTCTGACGTTAGCCTGTTACGACGGGGGCTGTTCTTTCGACGGCAGCCATGACTAATTGTACGCGACTTTCCAGTTTTATAAGTAACTCTCTTTTCACCCCTGAATTTTGCCGGACCTTTCAATGCGAATCCTTTCCCTTCGCCCCGTGAATTTGTGAGTGCCGGCCAAGTTCTTCTAATTTAAAGGAACAACATCTACTCCAGGGGTCCCCAGACTTACCGAGCGGCGGGCCGGTGCCCGCCGCGCCGACCGCGCGGTGGGCCGGACTGCAGGGGAGTGCGCGCGCAGCGGGCCGGAGGGCGGGGGAGTGCGCGCCCGTGCGCATGCGCACACGCACACGGGCGGGAAAAAAATCGGCGAAAATCGCTTGTGCGCATGCGTATGGGCCTCCCCCGACCCGGAAGTGCACCAGAAATGACCTCTTCCGGGTCGGGAGAGGCCCGTACGCATGCGCACAAAGGATTTTCGGCGATTTTTTTGCCGATTTTTCAGATCGCCGCTGCGCCGCGCGCCGTGAGAGCGGGCGGCGGCAGCGGGCGGCGGGGGTCGTCGCGGGCCGGATTGGAAGGCCGATTGGGCCGCATCCGGCCCGGGGGCCGTAGTTTGGGGACCCCTGATCTACTCACACATATTGTTACTAAAACGTGGACCGTGAGCCTCAGGCAGGTTGCTCTCGAGTAGACCCTTTAGTGCACACTGCCCTAAACACGCTTCCTAGGGAGTGATATCTGCAGGGCTTAAGTACGACCAACTCCTGAGCATACCGGTTGAGGCTCGCCCTGTTAACAATGTATCGGAAGATACTGCAAACAGTAATACCAAGACAAGTGAATGGGTGGCTCCACAGCAAGACAAAGACAAGCTTGGACCATCTACGTCAATGGCAACGCGCATGGAAGTCGTCGGACTGCTTTCGCGGACTTTCCAAGGCAGCAAAAGCAAATGTCATTGTGTTATCTTGCGTACAATTTGACGATTAAGTTATGTTCATTAAAGTCTATGAGATGTCATAAAACTTATATGGTGCACAGTGCTTGAGAGATGGAAAGCTGTATTGAGAAATATGGTTTGAATTCTTCCTAGGGGTATTTTTGTTTGGATAAGAGAAAAACCCTCCTCATTCCCTCTTTCCAGACAATCCATAGTTGTATAAATCTCTTCTATGCTCTTGTTTTGTTTTTGTTTTACAGTCATACCTCAGTTTAAGTACGCCTCGGTTTGAGTATTTTCAGTTTAAGTACTCCGTAGACCTGTCTGGAACAGATTAATCCACTTTCCATTACTTTCAATGGGAAAGTTCGCTTCAGGTTAAGTACGCTTCAGTTTAAGTACTCCACGGACCGTCTGGAACGGATTAATCCACTTAAGTACAGACCTCCGGAACCAATTGTGTTTGTAAACCGAGGTACCACTGTAGTAATCTTTCTCTTCCACCTAGACTAAGAAGGCCCAAATCTTTCTAGGTTTCACAGCCTGGTTGTTGCCACTGAAAAAGTTCTGCTCTTGAGTGTGACAGAACCCAGGAGCAAGTTCTTAATCCATTTATTATTTAATAATTTATTTACCACCCTATGCCCAGCGGTCTCAGAAAAAAAAAATCAAAATATAAAACCACAAAATATGTACAGTCATACCTCGATATCCGAATGATTCGACTTCCGAAGGTTTTGACTTCTGAAGTAGACACCCCCGGAAGTATTTTTGCCGCGCACGGTCGGCGCATGCGCAGAAGTGGCGCTTCAACATCCGAAGACCTCGACTTACGAAGACGGCCGCAGAACGGATTGTCTTCGTATGTCGAGGTACCACTGTAATCAAATATATAATATTTACTCAGTGCCTCCAGGGTTCTAGATTGGGTAGTATGGAACTTGCGGCTCTGTAGATGATGTTGAATACCCCATCATTCCAGATAATTGATCATGCTGGCTGAGGTTGATGAGAGTTGAGAATCCAACATCTGGACAGCCATAGGTTCCCCATCCCTGTTCTAGATCCCTGTTCTAGATCATTTCCTGATTCAGCAGTGCCATCTAGTGGGGCTGAAAGGCTCTTTGATATTGAGGGTTTTATAGCAGGAGGGATGACCTCTGGGAGGAGTGCAGAGAGAAGAAACGCCATGTTGCATCTGCATCAGCACAACCGGACGCCTTCATCTTCCCCAGCTGCAACAAAACATGTCTCCTGTATCAGTCTCTACAGCAGCAGCAGGCGCTGTAACCTAACAGCTTGACTTCGCCCCCCCCCCCAAGGCACACTCCTCCGTTGTCTCCTGAGACAGGTGGATGCCAACACATTTTATGTGTCTGCCCAAATTCAGCAACAAAGATCCGAGGCCAAACAAAACAACAGATCTCTGGATCGCCCGTCTCAATTGTCCTCTCATTTGGTTAAAATGTGACTGTGTAATAAAGGTAAAGGGACCCCTGTCCATTAGGTCCAGTCACGGACGACTGGGGTTGCGGCGCTCACCTTGCGTTATTGGCAAGGGAGCCGGTATACAGCTTCCAAGTCATGTGGCCAGCATGACTAAGCCGCTTCTGGCAAACCAGAGCAGCACACAGAAACACTCTTTACGGTACTTTCCCGCTGCAGTGATACCTATTTATCTACTTGCACTTTTTGGGGTGCTTTCGAACTGCTAGGTTGGCAGGAGCTGGGACCGAGCGACGGGAGCTCACCCCGTGGCTGGGATTCGAACTGCCGACCTTCTAATCGGCAAGCCCTAGTTAACCCACAGCGCCACCCACGTCCCTTTACTATGTGTAATAAAGGTAAAGGGACCCCTGACCATTAGGTCCAGTCGTGACCGACTCTGGGGTTGCGCGCTCATCTCGTATTATTGGCCGAGGGAGCCGGCGTACAGCTTCCAGGTCATGTGGCCAGCATGACAAAGCCACTTCTGGCAAACCAGAGCAGCACATGGAAACGCCGTTTACCTTCCCGCTGTAGCGGTTCCTATTTATCTACTTGCATTTTGACGTGCTTTCGAACTGCTAGGTTGGCAGGAGCTGGGACCAAGCAACGGGAACTCACCCCGTCACAGGGATTCGAACCGCCGACCTTCTGATCAGCAAGCCCTAGGCTCAGTGGTTTAACCACAGCGCCACCTGGGTCCCTCACTATGTGTAATAGGTACCCTCTAAGAAGTGTATAAGAATCTTTGCAAATTTGTGTTTCTTTACTCGTCGTGAACCATGGATCACCGAGAGTCCCTTAAATTTAAGGATTAAATTCTTTCTCTGAATTCAACCCCGGTGTCATTATTACATTATTATGTGTAATAGGTACCCTCTAATTACAGCTTTGGGGGGGAAGGATTTTCATTGGCAAAATGGCCCTGGGGATAAGGGAGCTTTCAACTTCCTCTTTTTAATTTCTCCCTCCCCAACATAAGAGGATCCCTGACGGGTCAGAGCATCATCTGGTCCAGTATCCTGTTCTCACAGTGGCCAACCACATGCAGCCACGGGAAACAGAACCCGAGTACAACACTCTGCTCCCCTGTCATCCCCGGTGACTGGGATTTGGAGGCACAATACCTCTGCCAGTGGTTTCATTGCAACTGGTAGCCATCAGTAGCTCTCCACAAATCTGCAATCCTCTTTAAGCCATCCGAGTTGGTGGCTATCTGCGGGGGTGGGGGGTGGGTTTGCATAGTTCACATGCTGTGAAGCAGCAAGAACTGGTTTCATATGGGTTTGGCAAGCCAATACAGTGGAACCTCGGTTTATGAACACCTTGGTTTACGAATTTTCAGTTTACGAACACCGCAGACCCATCTGGAACGGATTAATCCACTTTCCATTACTTTCAATGGGAAAGTTCGCTTCAGTTTATGAACGCTTCAGTTTATGAACAGACTTCCGGAACCAATTGTGTTCATAAACCGAGGTACCACTGTATTCATGCTGCAGCACTCTGCACCAGCTTCCAAACCACTTTCACGTAAGGCTGGGTCTGCAATAGGAATCTGCCAGCAAAATCCGGGGCCTGCTTTTTCTTTCTAAGTGTCCCACTTTGGAATGAACTCACCTGGTGTAAAGGGGCTTCAAGGCAGCATTAGCCGTACCCAGATTACATCAGCACCCTGCTGCCAGGCCTGAAAATAATACCAGAGAGGCCCATCAGACTTCTAGTAGTTTAGGGAGGTTTTTTAAAAAAATGTTTTATTATGCTTCTAATTCTGTTGGGAGCCACCCAAAGTGGCTGGGGAAACACAGCCAGATGGGTGGGGTATAAATAATAAATTTCAAAGCTACCAACATGAGTCTGACCAAACTGCGGGAGGCAGTGCAAGACAGGAGTGCCTGGTGTGCTATGGTCCATGGGGTCACAAAGAGTCGGACAGGACTAAACGACTAAACATCATCATCATCATCATCATCATCATCATCATCATCATCATCATCCTTTTATGGCCTGGAGGCCCAGGGTGCAGGGGAGCATAGGATGTCACCCTACATTGGCAACATGTCCAGGGTACTTGTGTGTCACGGGAAAATCAGTCTCTATAGTTCCCATGTCCCCTGAATGCCATGACACTCAAGATCAGGGGTCTCCAAACTCACTGGGCTTCGGGCCAGTGCCTGCAGTGCCAATCACGCGGCGGGCCGGAGGGCAGGGAAGTGCACGGGAGTGCGCACCCATACCCGTGCGCACACACTATTTCCAGTGCACTTCCGGGTCGCAGGAGCACCGGAAATAGTTTGTGCGCATGTGCACGGGCCTCCTCCGACCCGGAAGTGCACCGGAAATGATGCTTGTGCATGTGTGCAAGCTATTTCCAGTGCTCCTCGGACCCGGATGTGGGCAGCCGCACCGTGCCGGTAAGAGGGCGCAGCGGGCGGCGAGGGTCGCCACGGGCTGGATAAATGGGCTGTATCCGGCCTGCGGGCTGTAGTCTGGGGATTCCTGCTCAAGATAGCATCCTCAGATGCTCAAGGCACTCAGCATGCGAATTTGGCCCTTTCTCCACTGTCCCATCCCCTTCAGGCCTCCTAAGGCAGGTCTCCTTCAAAACTGGGTCGCCAGATGTTGTTGGACTACAACTCTCATCACCCCTGACCATTGGCTCAGCTAGGGAGGGATGATGGGAGTTGTAGTCCTGTAACATCCATGGACCCACCCTGCTGCTTGGAACACCCAACACTTGACTCTTATTCTTGTCGCACGGCTTATCAGCTTCCTTTCCACGCACTCCATTGCGGTGCTACTCCTATTCACTTCCATGGGGCTCGAACGGGAAAACTTCCTGGTTTTAGAATCATCTCTATCCGTTCAGGTTCAAAATAAATTATGTCAATATGGTTATTCGCAGTTCCCCTAGCTGGGCTTTTGATGCAGGCCTGCTGCATGGTTTCTAATAAGCCAGTGTTTCTCAACCTTTTTTGGGCCAAGGCACACTTGTTCCATGAAAAAAATCACGAGGCACACCACCATTAAAAAAGTTACAAAATTTAACTCTGTGCCGCCCTATATTGACTATATAATTATGACTGTAAGAAACACTTGCCAGTTGCTGTGTTGGTTGCAATCTCCTGTAATAAGGCTTCACAAGCCGCTGATTTCTCTGCCAGCACAATCCTTTGCTCAGCAAGTTTCAGGTTGAGCTCATCCAGCCAGCTTCTTTAAGTTTGTCTAAAACCACCCTCCCGTGGTGGTGGCTGTTGAGAGCTGCGCTCGCCCCGCATCGTGACCCGGCCGGCTTCCTTTCCGGTGGGTCAGTGTTGTGTATTGGTGGCCGCCAGGCACGTGACAATGCAAATCGCCCTTCTCGTCGCCGCACGTTGCGGCACACCAGCCAGCGTCTCGCGGCACACTAGTGTGCCGCGGAACAGCGGTTGAGAAACACTGTAATAAGCCAAGGAAAGGAAGGAAGGAAGGAAGGAAGGAAGGAAGGAAGGAAGGAAGGAAGGGGCAGTCTAAAGACTGGGGTGTCTGTTCATTGTGGATGAATACAACACACACACACACACACACACACACACACACACACACACACACACACACCAAACATGCAGTCCTGCTCTGCAGAACTCACTTTTGGGTAAAGAAAATTGTCATTAGAACACCTTCAGGAATGCCTAGGGACAAAGTCCTTTGGCGCCACCACGTGGCTACGTTTGAATATTACAGCCCACTTTATTTTCAGTTCCAGCTTTAATAACAGTTCATTCAATGTTACTGTAGCTATTAAGGCCACGGCAAATGGCAGCCCAGGACGAGTCCTACTTCCCCTGAGTTCAATCTACTAGTGTCCTGTTGTCATGACGAGGTCATTGCCTTCCCTGCCAACAGGGGAATGAGAAAATTCACAACACAAGGATGGAAGCATACATCAGTGTTGGTTTTCCCCTGTTCCCCATTCCCCCCCCCCAGTCTTAAGTTCAGCTTGCCACATGTCAGGGACTGCTGGATAAGGAAGAGTGTGGAGGAGGGCACAGAAGGTGACGACTTACGGTAGGCTGGATCTACACTATCTTGTTCTAAAACGTTGCAGGACATACTTGTAAAATAAAGCATTTCTTACTTCTGTTTCCCCCCATCAAAACGGTTATCTCCCTATTGCTAGTCGCTGGTTGCTCTACAGCGCCCTCTGGTGTCACATTTTACGAACTCCTTATGAATGTTAAAGGTTATAAGCAGAACTTTGTGTGTCCATATGGTTATCAAAACCATTCCTTAACGTTAAAAACCACAAGGGTAGATCCGCCCCTAGAACCCGGATCCTGGAGGTGGGACACTGAAGTGCAGTCTGCACAACTGGGATGAGCTGGGAGGTGATAGAGGCAAGGGGGTTGAGAGATCAAGAGGAGTCAGGAGAATCTCTCACCCAACCTGGGGTTTGAACCCAAGACCCTGAGATCGCATGCTTGTTCCGGGTAGAACAAGGTCTTCCAGAGCAGAGCTAGAGGCTGAGAGTCCCAATGTGAGTGCAGACTGAGAAAGGAGTCAGAGGTTGCCCTTGCTGTCCAGTCCTGCTGGCTCTGCTCCCCCTCTAACACCCCACTTGAGGAACATCCTGCACATTGCTGAGCAACAGGCCAGACAGGCCCAGAGGAGGGGCCAATCCCCTCATCAATCAGCTAAAATGCAGATAACTGATCATCTTTATTCAGCTGGCAGTCCTAACTAGTGTCCCTTGAATTGTTCATAATAAATATTTCTATATAAAAAAGTTTAAAAATTGCCCAGTAGTACCTTAGAGACCACGGGACCCAGGTGGCGCTGTGGTTAAACCACTGAGCCTAGGGCTTGCTGATCAGAAGGTCGGCGGTTCGAATCCCTGTGACGGGGTGAGCTCCTATTGCTTGGTCCCAGCTCCTGCCAACCTAGCAGTTTGAAAACACGTCAAAATGCAAGTAGATAAATAGGAACCGCTACAGCGGGAAGGTAAACGGCGTTTCCATGCGCTGCTCTGGTTCGCCAGA
Organism: Zootoca vivipara; assembly: GCF_965207765.1. Taxonomy (NCBI): domain Eukaryota; kingdom Metazoa; phylum Chordata; class Lepidosauria; order Squamata; family Lacertidae; genus Zootoca; species Zootoca vivipara. The sequence continues at coordinate 92,811,792 of NC_142587.1, forward strand.
AGCAGCTTTGTCATGCTGGCCACATGACCCGGAAGCTGTCTGCGGACAAACGGCGGCTCCCTCGGCCTATAGAGCGAGATGAGCGCCGCAACCCCAGAGTCGGACACGACTGGACCTGATGGTCAGGGGCCCCTTTACCTTTACCTTAGAGACCAAGTTTGTTCTGGGTATAAGCTTTCGTGTGCATGCACACTTCTTCAGATACACCAGTGATGGCGAACCTATGACACGCGTGTCAGCACTGACACGCATAGCCATTTTCGGTGACACGCCGCATTCCCCTTTTTCCTTTTTTTAAAAGGGGAAACAATTATACATTTTTGTTATTTAAACTATAAATATCGTGAAAATATGGGGTTTTTTTCTCGAAGTGACACACCACCCGAGTTATGCTTGGGTTTTTTGGCGAATTTTGACACACCAAGCTCAAAAGGTTGCCCATCACTGAGATACACTGAAACAGAAGTCACCAGACCCTTAAATATAGTGGGAGGGTGGGGAGGGGTATTTCTCAGAAGGGTAGTACCGGTAGGAGATGGGTGATTGACTCAATGGGTATGGTAAAACTGTTGACGACTGGTAACGACTGCAATTAGTCCTACAGGAAAAAGCAAGGGATAGTATGCAGATGATTAGCATATGTAATGAGACCGGAATCCAATATTTCAATTAAGACCAGGTCTCTCCATAGTTTTCAGTTTAGTTGTTGTTGTTTAGTCATTTAGTCATGTCCGACTCTTCGTGACCCCATGGACCATAGCACGCCAGGCACTCCTGTCTTCCACTGCTTCCCGCAGTTTGGTCAGACTCATGTTCGTAGCTTCGAGAACACTGTCCAGCCATCTCATCCTCTGTCGTCCCCTTCTCCTTGTGCCCTCCATCTTTCCCAACATCAGGGTCTTTTCCAGGGAGTCTTCTCTTCTCATGCGGTGGCCAAAGTATTGGAGCCTCAGCTTCAGGATCTGTCCTTCCAGTGAGCACTCAGGGCTGATTTCTTTCAGAATGGATAGGTTTGATCTTCTTGCAGTCCATGGGACTCTCAAGAGTCTCCTCCAGCACCATAATTCAAAAGCATCAATTCTTCGGTGATCAGCCTTCTTTATGGTCCAGCTCTCATTTCCATACTTTCCCCACTACTGGGAAAACCATAGCTTTAACTATACAGTTTAGTGATAAGTTGTAATTCAGCAACTTCTCTTTCAAGTCTGTTTCTGAAATTCTTTTGTAATAAGACAGCTGCTTTGAGATCCTGTATTGAATGTCTTGGGAGACTGAAGTGTTCTCCTACTGCTTTCTCTGTCTTGTGATTCTTGATGTTCTAGCTGAAATATTTCTAGCCATTTAGCAATTGTTTCGAGTGATGTAGAGGTGCTGGAGTTTACTGTGTTAAGAAGAACGATCCATGCATTTGAGGATGCTTAGCCATCATCTCCCAGCCTCTAGCACATGCCCGTCAAGGCCTCCTTAAACCAAACATTGGTTCATGGCACGGGTAGATCTGCTCCTTCTGCACAGCACCCCAGAACCCAGAAAGCAGGTCCAAAAAGGACCTCATCAACAAGTATGGCCCAGGCAAAATCCCAGTCCAAACAGGAAGTCCTTATGGCTCTTCCTGTTGAATGAGCCAATGGCCAGCCCGGATGGGTGGAGCTATGCCCATACCTTGGAACCCTTTACACCTGAAGTGGGAAATCTATTGCTGGAGTACAACTCCCATCATCCCTGCCTGTTGGCCATCCTTGGAGTGGGACTGATGGAAGTTGTAGTCTGCCAATATCTTGAGGGTTGCAGGCTCCTCACCTGTATTAGAACCTGCAATGTCCTTATGCTTTGAACAGGATACTTTGAAGGATACTGACAAGCTGGAACGTGTCCAGAGGAGGGCAACCAAAATGGTCAAAGGCCTGGAAACGATGCCTTATGAGGAACGGCTTAGGGAGCTGGGTATGTTTAGCCTGGAGAAGAGAAGGTTAAGGGGTGATATGATAGCCATGTTCAAATATATGAAAGGATGCCATATGGAGGAGGCAGAAAGATTGTTTTCTGCTGCTCCAGAGAAGCGGACACGGAGCAATGGATTCAAACTTCAAGAAAGAAGATTCCGCCTAAACATTAGGAAGAACTTCCTGACAGTAAGAGCTGTTCGGCAGTGGAATTTGCTACCAAGGAGTGTGGTGGAGTCTCCTTCTTTGGAGGTCTTTAAGCAGAGGCTTGACAGCCATATGTCAAGAATGCTTTGATGGTGTTTCCTGCTTGGCAGGGGGTTGGACTGGATGGCCCTTGTGGTCTCTTCCAGCTCTATGATTCTATGAGCTGACGATCAGAAGAGGCAGCTAGATGCGCTTGATGGATATGATTCTGCTGTGAAATACGCTCCAGTGGTCTTTAAAAGTTAAATCTGTGTTTACTTCATTCTATTTGTCCCCCCTCCCCCGCATTATCTCCCCTCCCCTTTAAATGTGCTGGGACAAATTGTTCTGAAAGGCTTTCCTTCTAATAAATTCCAGGGAAAGGGCGATTGGACTAAAGTCTAATTACTTCTCCTTAATTGGCATGCGCCACCTCAGGAGGCCCAAACCGACTGCTGATTATGAATTGTCCTGACTTTGCTAATGGCTGCACTTCCTTCTTGGCAGGTGATATTTACGAAGCCAGATGGCGACAATTACCATATTCATAATGCTGGGCGCAACTGTTAAGGAACGAAATTGCAGAGCCATCTCTCTCTCTCTCTTCACCCACCCACCCACACCCAGAGAGAGAGAGAGAGAGATGGAATGAGCTGTTCTCCCAGGTTCAGCTCTTATCCAGATCAAGCAGGCTGTTGGGAACAGGAAATGATTTTTCTTAAGCGTTCATCCATATAGGCCTTCCCACATCTCATAGCCAGGCTTTCTGGGTGCGTACACAACCCAGGATCAATGGGTAAGTGCACGAGCTTCCTCTTGGCTGGGGGATCTGTGCTTCCTCTGGGGGATCTGTGCTGAGCAGGGGCGTTGCTAGCCACTTTGGCACCTGGGGCGTCAAAGCGGAGGCAACCCCTGGGGGCGGGACACCACTCCGCTGTGTCGTGACTGCATGCCTAAGCCATGCCAAGACCCTCCAAGTGTCCCTATTTTCCAGGGACAGTCCCAGATTTACAGAAGCTCTCCCAGTTTCTGATTTGATCACAGAATGTCTCACTTTTCCTTGGGATGTCCCTACTTGAATTGTTGGAGGGTATGAAATTATGTGATCCCCGAACCAAGGAGATAAGTAACTTACTCAGCGCTGTTTTTCTAGAAAAAGAGGTGCCGGAACTCACCATGAACACCTCCCTCGTTCTCTTATCAAGGCAATGAAACCCACCAGGGAGGTGCCGGAACTGAGTTCCAGTAAGTCCCCTCTGAAAAAGGCCCATATGATTTGATAACAGTGGTCCATATTCACTCCCGACAGCTCCTTCCAGTGTCTAGCTATGATGCTTCTGGCTGCTGAGAGTAGGTGGGCTATAAGTGCTTTATAATGTGAGTGGTCATCTCAATCTTTTTTAAAAGGACATCCAAGTTTGGCAGCTGTGGCTAACTGCTGACATTGCTCAAACCACTTTTGCAGATGCCCCCATTTCCCTGCCTTGGTTGCATGGCTTTAGGAAACCTCCAAGCCAATTTTGCTGTCAAACCAGTTGCTTGAATATTGCTTGGGTATTCAAATTTGCACCAATTATTTCCCTGGTGTCCCTAGGTTGGTTAAACCCCAAATGACTTAGGTCATTTCCTGCAGGTTGGATCCAGTCACATGCAAGCAAATGCAGGCTGTACAATTAAAGTGGATTCGGTGCTCTTGCGCAATAAAGAAAGACTTTTTGCTTGAAGGAAAATAATGGGAAAATGTGTGTGCGATTGCGGTCGGGGGGGGGGGCGGTTTGAACTGCTTGACAAAACAGAAATAATTCTCAATAAACAGTGGATGTAGTTTAACCTTCCCACAAACTTCCCACAAACAAATCATGTTGAATGCTGAATAAACAGGTTATCTGGAAGCAATCTTAGTCTGATTTTGCATGGGGTGCCGCTTTTATAAAATGGTGCAGTTCTGCCCTGTGTCCATCAGATGGTGCCAAAAACATTTACATATTCATTTCAGACAAGCTCCATTCTGCGGAAGTATCTGAGGGTCCATCAACAGCTGAGTAATTTTATTGAGCGCTTGAAGAAACAATCATTAAAAACTAGCGCACATGCATTATCTAAAATCTACAATTTATTATTAAAATAGGACATGGAGCCGGAGCAGGTTCAAATATAAACAGTGAAATAGGCTCAGGCTATGAAGGTAAAGGGACCCCTGACCATTAGGTCCAGTTGTGACCGACTCTGGGGTTGCGCACTCATCTCGCATTATTGGCCGAGGGAGCCGGCGTATAGCTTCCAGGTCATGTGGCCAGCATGACAAAGCCGCTTCTGGCAAACCAGAGCAGCACATGGAAACGCCGTTTACCTTCCCGCTGTAGCGGTTCCTATTTATCTACTTGCTTTTTGACGTGTTTTCGAACTGCTAGGTTGGCAGGAGCTGGGACCAACCAACGGGAGCTCACCCCGTCACAGGGATTCGAACCGCCGACCCTCTGATCAGCAAGCCCTAGGCTCAGGCTATAGGTAAAAACTATTCCAGCAGTAGGTTATCCAGGAAAAACTGTGGACTACAGCACATAGACACTTGTTGAAAATGAGAATAAGGGAAAACATTTTTTAAAATAATAATGTCCAGGTGTCATATCACCCCTGCTATATGATAAAGTAAATAAGTATTGTTGTTCTATATGTTGAAATTGAAAAAGAGAAAAGAAAAAGGGGTATGGCAAAAAGTTTTGGAAATAATGTGAGTTGTAGATGATGAGATTCTGTTAGATTTGGGGGTATTGTGTTTAATTATAATATAAAGTAGTTGTGTTCTATGTCAGTGGTTCCAAACTGGTGGTCTGTGGACCCAAGGGGTCTGTATAACCACCCCATGAGGTCCATAGCACATGCCTGTCAACTGTCCAGGACACCCTGTTTTGGGGGCCATGCTTTTATGTGAGAGCACGGTGCACCAAAACACATGAGATTGTGGCTGGATGCGTGGGTCTGGGTCATGTGACTTGCGCAGGCACAGCCTGGAAGACACATGTCCCGGTTTTGTGCTGGGACCTGTTGGAGGGTATAGTGGCATTGGAAAACGAGCAAGGTCCCAACCAAAGAAGAATGGCAGCTTAAGTTGATGGAACATGCACACTGCGCAGCTTGCAGATCTAACATAGAATAAGACAGGGGCCCCCAAACTAAGGCCCAGGGGCCAGATGCGGCCCAATCACCTTCTAAATCCGGCCCGCGGACGGCCCGGGAATCAGCATGTTTTTACACGAGTAGAATGTGTTCTTTTATTTAAAATGCATCTCTGGGTTATTTGTGGGGCATATGAATTCATTCATATATTTTTTTCAAAATATAGTCTGGCCCCCCACAAGGTCTGAGGGACAGTGGACTGGCCCCCTGATGAAAAAGTTTGCTGACCCCTGGAATAAGAGAACAAGAAGAACAGACACTGAAAGAAGATTGGAAAATGTTTATTGAATATATGGGGGAGAATTGTGTACACTTGAAAACGTTGGCAGCATTAAGATAAATTCAACAGTGTAAATAAGTTTTGATGGAAGCAATAATGGAATACTGAATGGTCTAGTTTATATAAAATACACCGGGATTTATGCTATGCAAAATGAACCATGGGAAGAGAAGAAGGGAAGTCATTGATATTTTAAGGTTGTTTAAATGAATATTCTAAATTGTAAAACAGAAAATTTATTTTTTTATATCTATCTATCTATCTATCTATCTATCTATCTATCTATCTATCTATCTATCTATCATCTCTCTCTCTCTCTGGCACCATTCACATAACTAAAACTACCACAGATATACCAGCATTTTCAAAAGTCCATGGCTTAGCTTTTGAAAAACAGGGAGTTGGCAGTACTTACCGGTAGCTAATTGGGAAATTGGGAACCACTGCTCTATGTTATAAACCAAGCACAGTTGTTTCTTTTTATTTTCCAACGCATTTCTTATCAGTAACAAAAAAATAAATGATGTGGCGCAAGCAAATTTTTATCCTGAAAGTGTGGCCCAGAGAAAACCATTTGAGAACCAATGACCTATGCTCTTCCGTACACTCATACTCCTGTTTACAGATCTACCGAGTTGCTGGCTAATGTGGATAAATGAGGACCGGAGGAGTTTATTGACTTCTCCTTTGCAAAAGTTATGCAACCAGAGCTTTATGGGGGATTAACATGCAAGCGAGGATGTAAAAAAGGCAAGTAAACAGATGCAAGGGGAGACCTTCTATTCTTCTCGAATGATGGACGAGGCCCCGCAATTCCTAGGAAAGAAGGAAAGAAATGTGAGACAGAGCCAATTCCAGGATTGCTGATATCAGGAAGTCAGTACCAAAATGCTTTAACATGGTGCAGAGGTGTAAAAATCATTTATCTATGTCTCCCTCTCAAACTGCAACTCTTCCTACAGTCAGTCAGGGTTGGGTGTTTGCTGAAATTTCACAGAATGCAAGGTAGGTGTTAGTGGTGGGGGAGTCCTGAACATGGTGTTGGTTGCTAGGTTTCATTTTTGTTGTTGTTGAAAAAAAGCAAGTTTCTAGCCATTAAGGATATTAAGATATTCTTGCTGTTGTGTGGATAATCCCACACGCTAAAAAAATGTTGCTTGGTGATTTCCAGAAGTCAGTGGAGAGGACCCTCTAAAGCAGGCACCCCAAAACTCGGCCCTCCAGACGTTTTGGGACTACAACTCCCATGATCCCTAGCTAACAGGACCATTGGTCAGGGATGATGGGAATTGTAGTCCCAAAAAATCTGGAGGGCCGAGATTGGGGATGCCTGCTCTAAAGGCACATCCAACTTCATACCTTTAAATGACATCTTAAAAGCACATGGCTTCCCTGCAAAGAATCTTGGGAACTGTAGTTTGCTAACACTGTCACTCTGTGAGGGGGTAAACCACATTTCCTAGGAATAATGGGGGGGGGGAGATTCATGCATCTTGAACATGCTTTAAAGATACAGTTGTGGATGTAATCTTGCCCGTCTGCAAGGCAACCTAAATTAGGCAAAACAGTATTTCAGGAAAATACAATGCACATTTTCTTAGCTTGCATGCAAGACACAAACCTCAAATTTTGATTTTGGGGGGTCTATTTTAATGCAGCGTACATTACCGTACCTTCTCAATGCTCATCTGAAAGCAAGTTTGCTGGTAGTATTGAGTTGGGGACCTGCTTCAGAAAGAGGTCTCTGGCTCTTGAATCCAAATCTTGCCCGCCCGAGCTGGAATTGTGCTTGAAGGGAAAGGTTATTCCGCTGGCATGCAAAGTGCTTCCAATTTATAAAAGATAAGCCTAAAGGGGCCCCATAAAGTTAGAAAACAGACATTCTAAGCTTGGAGGCACTCGCAACAAATTGAGCTGCTTTTTGCAGATGCGACTATTCCATCAGTCCTAACTGTTCCTTCCGTTTCCAATGTGCTTTATCATTAAGCGGATCAGTAGTAGGGGGAATAATTAGTAGTAGCATTGAGGCGATGACATTGCCACCTGCAAAAATCAGCATGCATTGTGCATGGCGAAGGTCCTGGGATCAATTATGGCATCTCCAAGGAGGGCTACAAATGACTCTGTGCCCGAAAACCTGGAGAGCAGCTGGCAGTCAGTGTCAACAACACTGAGCTAGATGGATTGCTTGTTTGTTTGTTTGTCTGAGTGAGAGGAAGCTCCCAAAACTGTAATAATAATAATAATAATAATAATAATAATAATAATCCTATATAATAAAGTCCCTGTGTCTCTGCGTCCAATCCCTGTGTCCCTGTGTCCGTGCTACTGTGCATGTGCCCCACGGACACAGGGATTGGACACAGAGACTTGGAGTGCAGAGACCGGCCCCTCCTCTGCCTCCTCCCACTGTCCCGAGTAGCAACGGCCTCCTCCACCTCCCTTCTCCTGAGGAGAAGGAAGAGGCCTCTGCCGCCGCCTCCCGCAGCGCGCCTCAGGTAAGCGCGCCGCCCCTCGCTCTCCCGCCTCGCCGCCCCGCGTCACTCCGCTGCAGCAGGGAGGTGGAGGAGGCCGTCGCCACTCGGGACAGCGGGAGGAGGCAGAGGAGGGGCCGGTGGGCCTCAGGCGCTCGACGGAGGCGACGCCTGCACGGTCCCAGGGCTGCCCCTCCGTTCCCGCCCGGCTAGCGCCCGTTTACTTAACGGGCTGAATGACACTAGTAATAATAATAATATACCTCGCCCATGTGTCAGGGTTTCCCCAGCCACTCTGGGTGGCTCCCAACAGAATACTAAAAACACGATAAAAGATCAAACATGAAAAACTTCCCTAAACACCTAGATGTCTTCTAGGTGTTTCAGATGTTTAGGGAAGCTTTTAATGTTTATTAGATTATTGTATTTTAATATCCTTCTGGAAGCCGCCCAGAGTGGCTGGGGGAAACCAGCCAGATGGGCGGGGTAGAAATAATAAATTATTATTATTATTATTATTATTATTATTATTATTATTATTAAAGTCAGATCATTGCTTATTTCCTTGACATTTGCTGGGAGGGCGTTCCACAGGGCGGGTGCCACCACCGAGAAGGCCCTCTGCCTGGTTCCCTGTAACTTCACTTCTCGCAGTGAGGGAACCACCAGAAGGCCCTTGGAGCTGGACCTCAGTGTCAGGGCTGAACGATGGGGGTGGAGATGCACCCTGTTCATGATTCTGGCCATGCCATTCCATAAAAACATAAGCAGAGACCTGCTGGATTAGGCCAACGGCACATCTAGTCCAACATTCTGTTATCAAAGTGGCCAACCAGGTGCAGATGGGAAACCAGCATACTGGATTCCATTCCTTCTCGCCTTGGTTCCCACCCACCCCAACCAACACTCTTATTGTTGGGCTATTTTGAGTCCCCATTCCCCGCTAAAGATTTTGCATACTTCTGCAAACCTTGTGGTCTCCCCAAGCTCGCTGATACCTTCCTCTTGTGCATGGATGGAGACATTTGCTCTAGTACCCAGAGCATGTTCATTGAAAATAGGAGAGATATGATCCTCAAAAATGCTTCTGCTGACTGAGTAGCTCTTGACGGGTAGGAGAAATGCTATTTATTTATTTAATCTGTATCCCAACCTTTTCGGCAGAGGAGCCCAATGTATTTAAATGAACTTTTAAAGTTGTTCTCCCCCACCCACCCTTTTTAAAGTACCTTTTAAAATCAGAGATTCTTGGCTATATTTCCTGGATGCTTTCAAGGACAGTGTGCATTAATTTTGGAGATCCATTGACTCAGTTGCCTATACCCAATAAATTATAGCAGGCAATCAAGCTATTTATTTTCGCTTCTCTGCCTCGTCCCCGATGTCCTTGTAGGATCTGATAGGCTGGATTGATTTGCAGCAGGAAACACGCCGCGGTGTGGCTTGTTGGGGCCATGGGGTGGGTGTTGATAAGGGAGACTGAGCATTCATGTCTTAAGAGCATTCATGTCTTCATAGGTTAATAAAGGCTTGTATAATTTATTGAAGGGACTACACTATGCCAATAGACTTTTGCATCCTTGTGTGGAGGGCCTGACTCTTAGCCAGCGTATGTCTCACTGCATATCTTTGTGGGATTGTGTCTATTTTTCTGGCTTGACCCCCCCCCCCTTGGGCATTGCCATGTGCAGTGGATGAATTTGGTGTGGAGGAGGCTCTGTCTGCTTGCTTTTATGTGTGTGAGAAAACTGATGTTGCCTTCTTCCGTGAGTCAGCCTTACCACCATTCCCAGTGTTGCTTCCATCTCCACAGCCTCAAGGACTGTAAAGTCAAAGGAGCATCCTTTAATAACCCAGGTAGCTCTGCCAGGAAGATGCAGCTAGACACACCAAAGGCTGTCTCAAGCCTACCCAACAGGGCTTCACCTCTCTGCTGGGACAATACCTTCCAACAGCTCCCTTAGTAGGAGAGAATTCCTGCCAGCAGGGCTCACTTGGAACTGTCCAGGCTCCTGCTCTTTTCTGCTTTTGACAGCATCTTAAAAAGCAGAGACATCACCTTGCCTACAAAGGTCCGTATAGTTAAAGCTATGGTTTTCCCAGTAGTGATGTATGGAAGTGAGAGCTGGACCATAAAGAAGGCTGATCGCCGAAGAATTGATGCTTTTGAATTATGGTGCTGGAGGAGACTCCTGAGAGCCCCATGGACTGCAAGACGATCAAACCTATCCATTCTTAAGGAAATCAGCCCTGAGTGCTCACTGAAAGGACAGATCGTGAAGCTGAGGCTCCAATACTTTGGCCACCTCATGAGAAGAGAAGAATCCTTGGAAAAGACCCTGATGTTGGGAAAGATGGAGGGCACTAGGAGAAGGGGACGACAGAGGACGAGATGGTTGGACAGTGTTCTCGAAGCTACGAACATGAGTTTGACCAAACTGCGGGAGGCAGTGGAAGACAGGAGTGCCTGGCGTGCTCTGGTCCATGGGGTCAAAAAGAGTCAGACACGACTAAATGACTAAACAACAACAACAGAATACAGTGATACCTTGGTTCTCAAATGCCTTGGTTCCCAAACACTGAATCCCCGGAAGTAGGTTTTCAAATGTTTTTCGGAAGCTGAACGTCCAACACAGCTGTTGGCTATTGTTTCCGGGGCGCCTGCACCAATCAGAAGCCGCGCTTTGGTTTTCAAACATTTCGGAAGTCAAACGGACTTCCGGAATAGATTAAGTTCGAGAACCAAGGTACGACTGTATTTGGTGCTTTTGTTTGCGCTATTTATTTTGCGTTTTTGTTTTCGAGGCTTTTTCGGTTCATTTGTTTTTGTGACTGATTGTGTGACTGCAGAAATGGATAAAAGCACCCCCCCCCCCCAACAATGACTATCATCAGTGCAGGTAAGAAAAAAAATTAATTTTAATTTTTATCATCTACAATACTGTCTTACTTATTTTATAGTACAGCACATTGATCATTGCTTTCGTTTTATGGACCAATGGTCTCATTAGATAGTAAAATTCATGTTAAATTGCTGTTTTAGGGGTTGTTTTTTAAAGTCTGGAATGGATTAATCCGTTTAGCATTACTTTCTATGGGAAAGCACGCTTTGGTTTTGGAACGCTTTTTGGTTTTGGAATGGACTTCCGGAAGGGATTAAGTTTGAGAACCAAGGTAGCACTGTAATAGTATCATAGAATTGCAGAATGTGTAAAGTAGGCCTGTGTTTGAGACCTAATTCTAACCAGAGTGGAAAAGCTGTGTTTGGGCTGTACCACTTCATATTGCCTGGGGTGGTGTTGGTGAATGCTCATGTAACTGAATGCTCTCAATTAATTAATTAAAGCATCTCCATACCGATAAATAGCATGGCAGGAAGAAGGATTTCAGCTTAGCCATTTCCTTAGCTTCCCAGCAGGAAGAGGATTCCCAGATGGAAGAGAATTGCATCATGCGAACCCTACCTGCACCCCAAAACGGTATAACCCAGATGGAAATTCACTGCCCCACTGAGGTATAGGCTTGCGAGAGCACGGAGGACAAGTTGAACTCGTTACAGTGAAATAAATGCAAGTTGTTTACTGAGTCAAGCTTACTGCTGGCTCCTGGCATCGCAGAGGCCCAAATCTGAGCCCATAAAGTCTGATAATGGAGGAAGGAAAGCGGAGATACGCAGGTTTTTGGAGATAACAGATAATGAACAAACTTTACGAAGGAAAGCAAAGGAGCCTTGTTAACCGAGAGGGATGGCAATTGTTTCCCACCGAATTAAACTTTTATGAGTCTGGGGTGCGATTATGCAGGACTTATAAAGGCAAGGCGGGAAGAGATCCCATTTCCACAAGATGGTTGAACAGATAAACACATCACATATAGGGGATGAGTTTTCCAAGGGATGGGGAACAAAATGTTTCTCTTGCAATTAGTGTGGACCTGTTGCCATGTCTCTTCTCTCCTAAAAGAGGGTTCCCATCTTCAGGGTTTGTTTGTTTGCTTGTTTATTTTATCTCTTCATTAAATTTATATCCCACCTTCCCTCTCAAAGGAGACTTGGGCAGTGAAAGAAGGAATGATAAAGCTATTCAAACTTCTAACAGCAACTCCAAAGCTTGATGCAGGTTAGAAAAGAGATCTCAACCTTAAAAGGCTTTTTGGAAAGAGGAAGGACTTCAGTAGACACTGAAAGAACAGCAGAGGTGACACCCATCTAAAATTCGAGGGGAGGGCAGTTGCAAAGGGCAGCTTTTGCACAGAATGGACCTCCTGCTATGACAATATCTTCAAGAGTCCGTCACCTGCAGAGCACAGCGATCTATTGGGTATATAAGGGGTGAGATGATCTTTCAGGTGTCCATCCAGCCAACCAGCCAGATACGCCCCCTTCCAGGACACTCCATTTCATTATGTACGCTTTTAGATGATATTTTTGCATAATTTTACATAGGAACACTAAAAGACCCATTATATAAAATATAGTAATTTTAGCCTTTGATGCATTTTGTCGTTTCTGTTGAGATTGTACTCAGTGCTGTCTTTCACTGTTGTAAAAATTAATGGATTATTGCTGCTTCGTTACGGTTTGTAAGTGATTGCAAGCAGGCCACCCCCCCCCCAGTTCTCAGCTGGAGGGAACCAGGGAATCAAACCCGTGACCTTTGTGTATGCAAAACATGTTCTCTGCCATCGAGATAGAAGACCCTCTTCCCTTGCTTTGTAATGAATGTTCTGCATAGATCCAGCACCCTGGACAGCTCCTTACATTTCCCACCAACGCTCCCCCTCCCCCTTTTAGTTTGCTTTCCATATTTGCCTTCAATCACTGTGGGACCTTGAAAATCCCCACTCCAAAAAATGTGAAGAATTACTGCCTCTGCTTCAGCCATGGAAGCAATTAACTCTCCAGTGGGGTGGAAAACAGCTTTTGAGTTGTATTTATTGATGCATAGATTCCACCGTAGTGTGATATTTGAAGACAAATTGCCGTGGCCCATAATTAAGAGTTGTTTGAGGGACTGGCAGGCAAAATGCAATGATGGAAGACCAGCGGAAAAGGGCAAGCTGATTTAGATTGGTCGGGATGAGACGATCTATATGACCTCAGTGCCCTACTCCTGCTCATTGATTTCCCAATTAAATATAACTTTTTATTCAATCGCTTAAAATATACTGCAGGTTATTGACGCACTGCGTTCAAGAAGCCCGCATCTCAGTGAATTGGAGGAAAAACCGGTGATCAAACGCTCTTTTTGTTTTTAACATTCTATCAACCTTTATATGATGAAGATTACAGGTTTTGCTGGTGGACTTGTCTGGAGTCTACGATTCTGAGGCCTAATCTTGCTTGATGTGGATATGACATATTTTTCTGGCCTTGATCTCAGCCCCCAAGCTCAGAGGATAACTCAGATGGGGAAGAGTCATTGCAGGACCCTCCAGACCAGAGGATAGGGCCCTGTGAGGCTCCCCTGTCTTGGCAAACGTACCCCTGAAGGAATTCCCAGCACCCCCAGTGCTATCAATGGTCCTTTAAGGGTTCAGATTGAGCTTCGGGCTGAGGTGGGGCTAATTGGCAAGACCAGATTGGCTGGACCTCCGGAGTCTCGGCAGCCTTCTGAGACAGCCAGTCAGCATCTCCTGGACTGTGCTGTCATGGTGTTGGGAGAGAATTGCCAATTGTATTATTGAGTTATTTCTGATCCTATGGTTTGCATTTGTATTATTGTGTTAATTCTGATCCTATGGTTTGCATTGCCTGCATTGTATGATTGTGAGTGTATGGCTTAGCCTCCCCCCCCCCAATATATCCCCCTGGGATGTCTTGCTTAAAATGCTTTTTTTTCTTTGCCTCTCTCTGTGTGCCAAAGGGTAAGCCAGACAGAATGCCCTGCTAAGCTATCAAGGCCGGATGACTGTTTTGTCTGACGCTATCAACCTGATGCACAGAACAGGCAAGCCCCCACTCAAGGCTGCTGGAAGATGCTACCGGGGTAGCATGAGTCAGCATGTGTTTATGCACAGGACCGGACACAGGAAGATCCTTATATGTACTTATGACCCCCTTGCATGCGCACATTTACAGAGGAGGGGGAAAGGAGCCCAAGAAGTGTATAAGAAGCTTTGCAATTTGTGTTTCTTTACTCTTGTTGTGAGCTGATCACCTAGAGTCTCTTATTAATAAGAAATTAAATTCTTTCTCTGAATTCAACCCTTGGAGTCTTGTTGACTGTCTCTGTCCTTGCCTGGGCGCAACTTAAAGGACCCTTAGTAGCTGATAAGGCTACAATGGGACTCTGATTTAGCCGATGTCATTTGGACCAACCATTAAATTATCTGCTGCTGATCTGAGAACAGGACAAGGGAAACCTTTACTTCTGCTGGCGTTGCACAGGAGTAATTATTTGGTAGGCCTTGTGTGTCAATTTTTGACTGGTGTCCCCAGAGTTAAACTATTGAACTCACTCCCACAAGAGGTGGCTACCAATTTGGATAGCTTTAAAGCAGAATTAGACAAATTTATGGAGGAGAGGGTTTCTCGGTGGCTACTAGCTACTAGCCATGATGGCTATGCTCTGCCTTCGCAGAAGGAAAAAAAGAGAGAAGAGGGAAATAGCTTCATTTCTTTCTTCTTTGGCTACCACTCGTAGCCGAGTCAGTTTGTCTTCCAAGCAAGTGACTGTGGAAGCCAATTCTGGATCCACACGTCCTTCTACAGTGGGGAACTAGGTTTCCGGGTGGGAGTTGATCATGGTGAGGGTTTACCAAGTGTGTCTTCCTCTTAGCACATTTCTCCCTTTCGTCCTGAGTTCGAGTATCTTCAAAGCCCATGACACCTTTGGTAAAGGCTGTTCTCCAACTGGATTACTCGCAGGCCAGTGTATCCTAGCTGTCTGTGTTCATACTACATTTTTTTTAGATTTGCCTTGAGAGAGTCTTTGAACCTCTTTTGTTGACCACCAGCATGACGCTTTCCATTTTAAAGTTCAGAATAGAGTAGTTGCTTTGGAAGACGACGATCAGGCATCCGAACAACATGACCAGTCCACCGAAATAGCTTGATCCAGACATGACAGCCGATGGAGGGAACAGTCTGAAGATGGGAGGAACCATATGGGAGTTGATTGCAATCAGATTTAGGGGAGCATTACTGGTTTGGTCACACTGGTTGCAGAGCCTTGGGGGTGCTGCAGGGGGCTCCGCAACTATCATGTAGAATGGGAGGCAAGAGGTGCCCCCCCAATTTTGGCATTGCACAGGACGCCACTGAATTTGAGACCCCAAGGCTTGCCAGTGTTCCAATGAAGCCGACAGAGAGGTGTCTGAGGCAGCTTGATGGAACGATGATCTAGAAATGTGTCAGGGCACAACATGACCCAGTCCTGGAAACTGGATACTCCCCTCCCCCAAGCATATCTATGGCCAAGTGCATAGGCAAACTCGGCCCTCCAGATGTTTGGGGACTACAATTCCCATCATCCCTGACCACTGGTTCTGTTAGCTAGGGATCATGGGAGTTATAGTCCCAAAACATCTGGAGGGCCGAATTTGCTTATGCCTGGCCCACTGGTGGAGGAAGAGGAGTGCGGGGGGAGCACACTGCCCTCGGCAGCCCGATCCCAGTGGGGTGCCACTGTGGCTGCCCCCCTGCCCACACTGGGTGCCATGCCCCTATGGGTGACACGCCCTGCCCCCAGGATGCCCCGCCTGCACTCCGCCCTCTGGCACTGGCCTGGCCTAGTGGCTCCCTAGCCCAGTGTTTCCCAACCAGTGTGCCTCCAGATGTTTTGGGACTACAACTCCCATCATCCCTAGCTAGCAAGACCAGTGGTCAGGAATGATGGGAGTTGTAGTCCCAAAACATCTGGAGGCACACTGGTTGAGAAACACTGCCCTAGCCCACTGGTTTTGCCAGCCTTTCAAGAGTAAGATAATTCAGGTTGACCCAATCTCCTAATGTTGCTTAGCCCATAAGCGGTCAGGCATACATGCCCTATGAACAAATACAGCAGATTCTTTGATGCAAGGCATTGGGGTGGATATGCAGAGAGAGGCCCACTGTTTCTGCTTATCATCCTGCCAGCTTGTGGAGTTCTGAAAACCAGTCATGTTTGTAGGTTTTTGCTGCAGATCGAAGCTATTTGTTTTCATTTCATTTCACCTATGGGGATTCGGTTATGATGATCTCCCTCCAGCCATTAAACTGTAACCGTGTGTACTTTCCATCTGCCCCCCCCACCTCCGAACACACACGTCACGGCTTTGTTGATGGATGGCCCTACAGAAGCAGCGTAAGATTGTCTCCTGACTTTGCCCTGAGCAAACTGACCTTCCTACACCTGCAGCAACTTGTCTGCAAATGTAGCTTTGGTAGTTCCAGTGCGAAAGTCGTTTTCTTTCATGAGGAGCAAGAGGCAAAGGCATGTATTGCAAGGTGCCCCAAACAGAGCATCATTTGCAGAGACAGAAACTGCAGGCTGGGCAAATTTGTTTCCCTGGTATGCAATGTTCAATATTACCATTGTACAGACTATCCCCTGGAGTGTGTGTGTGTGTGTGTGTGTGTGTGTGTGTGTGTGTGTCGTTGCAATATCTTCTAGTTGCACTCAAGAACACGAAGAGGTTTTAAAAACACATCCAGTTTGTTTCTACAGAGGGATATATGCCAATGTTTCTCTCTCCCCACTCCAAGATTAATTAATTTCTTACATTCATATCTCACCTTTCCTCCAGAGCTCGGGATAGCACACATAGTTCTTCCAGACCCAATTTTATTCATAACCCTAGAATAATAGAATTGTCAAGTTGGAAGGGACCCAAACAGCCATCTAGTCCAACCCCCTGCAATGAAGGAATCACAGATCACACCAGTGAGATCATTTATGTATTTATTTATTTATTGTTTGCTTGCTTGCATCATTTATATCCCAACTTTTCCTCCAAGGAGCTCAATGTGGCATTCAGGGTTCTCCCACCATCCTAACCCCCACATCAACCCTGTGAGGTAGGTTAAGCTGAGAAGCAGTAACTGGCCCAAGGTCACACCCAGTGATCTTCATGACTTAAGTGGGGATTTGAACCCTGGTCTTCTAGGTCTGACATTCTAAGCACTATACCAGGCATCCCCAAACTGTGGCCCTCCAGATGTTTTGGCCTACAACTCCCATGATCCCTAGCTAACAGGACCAGTGGTCAGGGATAATGGAAACTGTAGTCCAAAACATCTGGAGGGCCGAAGTTTGGGGATGCTTGCACTATACCATCAGAGGTGGATTTAGGGAAGCGTGAATGGTGTCCCCCCCCCCCCACAGGGCACTGAGCCAAGGGGTCAGCTTCCTGCCCTCTTCCTAAAGCCTAGTAACACCCCAAGATTTGGGGATGGTGGCCACTGTAACTTGGCAGCAACTGAAGGGCTATAGATAGAGAGGCTCAAGGTTTTAATTCAGCCCACATTTTTAAGGGGACTGCCCTGGGACGGTATCCAACCATGGCTGGCCCACCCATGAGGCAGACTGAGGCAGCTGCCTCAGGTGGCAGAATCCCACAAGCGGCAACATCTCCATGAAGTCATGCCACTGCCGGATAAGCAAGGAGAAGCAGTAGCGGCAGCAGCTTGCGGTGAGGTACTGTGAGTTATCATGGAGTTATCACGAGATCTCACAAGAGCTTGCACGAGATCTCGCCCCCGCCACCACTTCTCACTTCTGTGGTCTATGTGGCATGCTCCAACGAAGGTGGGTTGCCCTGCCTGCTGCCTCAGGAGAAGCAAGGAGGAATGAAATATACTCGGAGTCGAGAGTGAATCTCATGTTCTTTATTCAGCTCGTAGTCATCAAGGAGAAGAAGAGAAGAAGAATGCCCTTTCCCCCAAACCATCTGCTTATATACATTATTTACACAATGGGCCATGGGTGTAGGCAGGGGGGGTAGGAGGGGGCAGCTGCCCCCCCCTAGAAGCAAAAAAAATAATGTATTTTACAGACCATAACCAGCACTTTCCCCCTCCAAAAACTGAAGTGGAAAGGGCTTTGCTTTAGCAAGAGCAGCTAAGTCTCCGCTTGCTGGGGGCGGGGGGACACAGCAGTAACAAAAGCACATCAAATAAATAAAGCAAAGTGGCTACCAGTAGTTAAGCAGTTAAGACAATGGAGCATATATCCCCAGGCAAGATTCGATAGCTGACCATTTCACCCTATTGTTCTTAAGTGGGAGTTGTTAATGAGCATTCAGGAGCATTAAGAGTTCTATTGGCGATTTAATGAGGGTGCAGACTCAGAGGATTCAATTTGACTAAGGTGGCTCTGCAAGGCTAAAAAGAAGTGAATAAGAAAGGGGGGGGGGGCTGTAGCTTTGACAGACACAGTGATGTTTATAAAAAGCATTGGTGTTCCAGTCTGCCCCTCCTCCTGCATCTGTATACTGTAAATCAGGGGTGGCCACCTCTCAAGAGACTCTGATCTACTCAGAGTTTAAAACTGGGGGTGATCTACCCCCTTTTGGGGGGTTCAGGTCAAAGCTGTTGAGTTTTTTTTAAAGGAAGGGAAGCCCTGTTTTTTGGGGTTTAGGTCAAACTTGTTGAGCTTCTTTTAGGAAGGAGGGAGGCCCATTTTTGTTTAGGGCTTCAGGTCATAGTTCAACTTTTTTGAGGGAGGAGGAAAATTTTGGGTGAGCTTTTTTTAGGGGTGCCAGTGACCTACCAGTGATCTACCACAGACATCCAGGGATTTCCTGGTAGATCACAATCTACCTGTTGGACGTGCCTGCTGTAAATCAAGCAGAGAGAAAGCTGCTTACAAGGCTCCTGCACATGCAGAGTTCCAGCATCACAGCGTAACCCAGAGGCACCCACAAATATGAGTTATCCCTCTCTCTATTTCTTCCTTCCTTCCCTCCCTCTTCCATCCTTAATAAAATACGGGGGGGGGGGCTGATAAGCCCCAATCAGGCTGCTCCTGCAGGCCAATCAGGTTGCGGATTCACTTCCACCTGGAGTTGGATT
Source organism: Zootoca vivipara (assembly GCF_965207765.1). Classification (NCBI taxonomy): domain Eukaryota; kingdom Metazoa; phylum Chordata; class Lepidosauria; order Squamata; family Lacertidae; genus Zootoca; species Zootoca vivipara. Next base: position 92,830,845 of record NC_142587.1, read on the forward strand.
GGGTGGCTCCTGTGGACCAATCAGACTGCTGATTCTGGATCCTATTGTTCTATGATTCAGCTCAGTACATAACAAGGAATGGCGGTGGCCTCCGGGTTCCAGTGCGATGTCAGTGACGTCATGGGCCCCTTGCAAGATCTTGCTGCAACCCAGAAGTCACAACTGCATGACCCTGGTATCATCACCAGCATCATAATTTTATTTGTACGCCGCCTTTCCGTGGTTAAAATAATGCTCAAGGCAGCTTACAACATGACAAGGTTTACATAATTACCAACATAACAGAAGTCATAAAGGTGCACAACCAAATGGAAAACAATTTCCACATAAATAATAAAATCTGAAACTAAAAAGACAACGTTAATATCAATCACAATTTAATATGATATAGATAAAAAATAAAAACAATTTGAAAAAGGAGCCCTCTCTGTTGAGCAGCAGCAGCAGCAGCAGCTGTCCTTTATGGAGCTTGTCAGGCCCCGCCCCAAGCCAGGTGGAGAGAGGCAAGGCAGGTAAGCAAGGACTATTGCCCCCTGCCTTCTTACTGAGGAAAGGCATGCCATCTTGGAGCCAGACCTGTCCAGCCTAAATGCATATATCTCAGACAGACAGATGAGGCCGAACAGTTAAATCACTGCCCTGGGGCAAATGGACATCTTGGAAATAAAAAGGCCCAGCAGCCCCAAAGTAATGCTTTTTTTCATTTCCACTCCAGCTCTTTGCCCTTTTACTCCCTCTTGCTTTCCTTGTACTCCACAAGTACATTTTGGAAAAAAAAAAGAATCGTCCGTGAAGGCAGTAAATAAATACATTTCAGTACGTACTTGCTGAGAGGGTTGGGCAACCTATAAAGGCCGCTGTAAATATACGTTTCTGCTTTACCATCTCCAGCGTTTTTAGGGCGCCCCATAAAACGCCTTTATGGACTGAGAGAGAAGGATAGGTCCGCTTAAGAAATAAAGAGGAAATGAAATACATAATTGTTTTACCTCCGGTGGGGTTTCCAAAGTGGGTTGCTGGAGGAAGGCAGAGCTATTTCATGCCTTGGAGGCGCAGGCAGGGAAGGCCTCCGTCCTTCAAGTCAGACAGCATCGAGGATGGAATGGAGGAAGGGGAAAACTTATGAAAATACTCTTTTGTTTTTGGGGGTGAGTACTAGACTCATAGTAGGTGTTACATTTAAGCCAATATTCAGCATCAATATTAAGCTGCTTGAACAGATCATCAGGGGGTTTCAGAAGTATTGTTTCTGGGGGATGGGGTGGGCAGGTGTGGAGGACTCCCTGGTCCTGAATGGAGTAACTGTGCTCCTAAAGGACCAAGTGCACAGCCTGGGAGTCATTTTGGACTCATAGCTGTCCATGGAGGCGCAGGTCAGTTCTGTGTCCAGGGCAGCTGTCTACCAGCTCCATCTAGTACGCAGGCTGAGACCCTACCTGCCTGCAGACTGTCTCGCCAGAGTGGTGCATGCTCTGGTTATCTCCCGCTTGGACTACTGCAATGCGCTCTACGTGGGGCTACCTTTGAAGGTGACTTGGAAACTACAACTAATCCAGAATGCGGCAGCTAGACTGGAGACTGGGAGCGGCCGCCGAGACCATATAACACTGGTCCTGAAAGACCTACATTGGCTCCCAGTACATTTCTGAGCACAATTCAAAGTGTTGGTGATGACCTTTAAAGCCTTATGGCCTCTTGGCCCAGTATACCTGAAGGAGTGTCTCCACCCCCATCGTTCTGCCCGGACACTAAGGTCCAACTATGAGGGCCTTCTGGGGGTTCCCTCACTGCGAGAAGTGAAGTCACAGGGAACCAGGCAGAGGGCCTTCTTGGTAGTGGCGCCCGCCCTGTGGAACACCCTCCCATCAGATGTCAAGGAGATGAGTAACTATATAACCTTTAGAAGACATCTGAAGGCAGCCCTGTGTAATGAAGCTTTTTAACGTTTTATTATGTTTTTATATATGTTGGAAGTCGCTCAGAGTGGCCGGGGCAAGAACATGTGCAGGGTGGCCCTTTGCATGCACCTGGTTTTATGAGCCCCACTTCCATTTGCAATGCCCTGTGCCACTGCGAATGAATTTATAGGGTCTCACGTTTGATGCAACACGATGAGGCAAGCTTGAAAGGTGATATCCCAGTGCACATGTAGAAACACTTAAACACCCACCCACAGGCTCTTTGATCTGAGGCATTATATCCCAGAGATGTCCTAAACAGGCAAGACTTCTGGGGTATCCCACGTATCTCAAATTATGCTTTCTTTATTGCCATCCTTTCAAATCCTCTGTATCCTCACGTCGACTGTAAACAATTTTTAATAAAACATGCCTTCTCCTGTGGCTGACAAGGAGCAACAGCTAGATCATAATTAGAAAAAACAAAACAAAAACCCAGCAGGGATGTTTATTATCTTCTTACCCTTTGTCTTTAAAAGAATGCTGCTGCTTTTCAGGAAGAATTGGCTCCAGCATTGGGATGGTACGATAAAAAATTCATACCTTCCTGCTGTTAGTTACTGAATGTGGATATACATGCAATATGTTGGCAACATCTCCGGTCGAGACAGTGGGTGTCAATGAACTATTGGTAGGCGATGTTCCTGTTGAAGGGTTTCACTCTGGATGTCAATTATCTGTGATGGCCTTTATAACTCATTTCACACTGTTTCTCTCTCTCTTTCTCCCTCTCACTGTTCTGGAACCGAGCGAGGCAGCTGCATTTCAAAAGGCTGCGTACTTTGCTGACAGTGGTCGTCCTTCCAACGATACGAGCTCCTTAAGTGCTGAAACTCTTCAATTAAGCAGCCCTGCACCACACTGGATCGATCAAGCTATTAATTGATTGCTGAAGACTTTCCTGAAACCAGGAGTCAGCTGCTTCCCTTATGTCTCTCTCTCTCTCTCTCCCCCTCTCCCTCTCCCTCTCCCTCTCCTTTGCTTTGTAGTATTCCTCCCCCCCCCACAAAAAAATGAAAATGCAATTGTAGTCAGGTACTGGGAGATATCCTGCAGTGCAAACAGCATTTTGTCGATCAGTTTTGGAAAGGTTGAGGTTGAGGTTGAGTGCTGCTACTCACTAAAACAGCCAAAGATGGATGGAAATTGGTCCAGTTGTATTCTGTCCTTGGGTATCTGTTTGGCAACTGTGAAAGGAGTAGGTCAGACTAGATGAGCCTTTGGTCTATTCTAGCAAGGCTCTTTTCATGTTCCTCTGTAATCTGCTGTGTTATTATGGATGGATGAAGATTTGAAGATCTGAACCCCTTCAGATTCTCAAATAGCTGAATGGCTGTCACATGGAAGATGGAGGAAGCTTGTTTTCTGCTGCTCCGGAGGGTAGGACCCAAGCCAATGGAGTCAAGTGACAAGAAAGGGGAAAGGAAGAACTTTCTAATGGTAAGAACTGTTTGACAATGGAACAGTATACCTTAGAAGGTGCGCAGCCTGGGAGTCATTTTGGACCCGCAGCTGTCCATGGAGGCGCAGGCCAATTCTGTGTCCAGGGGAGCTGTCTACCAGCTCCATCTGGTATGCAGGCTGAGACCCTACCTGGCTGCAGACTGTCTCACCAGAGTGCTGCATGCTCTGTTTATTTCCCGCTTGGACTACTGTAATGCGCTCTACGTGGGGCTACCTTTGAAGGTGACCCAGAAACTGCAACTAATCCAGAATGCGGTAGCTAGACTGGTGACTGGGAGCAGCCGCTGAGACCATATAACACTGGTCCTGAAAGACCTACATTGGCTCCCAGTACATTTCCAAGGACAATTCAAAGTGTTGGTGATGACCTTCACAGCCCTAAATGGCCTCGACCCAGTATACCTGAAGGAGGGCTCCAGCACCGAGGACCTTCTGGCAGTTCCCTCACTGTGAGAAGTGAGGTTACAGGGAACCAGGCAGAGGGCCTTCTTGGTGGTGGCGCCTGCCCTGTGGAACGCCCTCCCATCAGATGTCAAGGAAATAAACTTCCTGAGAAGTCCCACTATTAGTGGTCTCGCTCTTTCATAGAATTGCAGAACCACAGAGCTGGAAGGGACCAAAAGGGTAATCCAGCTCAACTCCCTGCAATGCAGGAATTATTTTTAGATATTCCCAGCATTAACTTATCCATGAAGACTTTGTTCTCTTTAGAAGACTCTTCCCAGTCTTCTAAAGATCAAACTTCTGTGATGGAAAATTACTCTGAATTGTTTATTTCATAAATTACATACTGGAGCTAATTTCTATAGGTGGAAGGTATGACTTGGCCTCTAGGCTACTGACTTTTCCAGTAAATTATATCATCCAGAATGCTATGAAAGGGATCAAGGGTTTAACTAACATTTGTCGATGTTCATAACCCATCAAAGGATTGATATTTATATTGAAGCTCATCTGAAATGTTAATGCAAATCATTAATTCCACTCTACAGACTTCATTCAGATTGCTAAATGAAATTTGGGTGAAGGGGGGAGAAAAACAGTTCTCTTTTAATGAGACTTTTTGTTGTTGCATGGATTAAAACCCTCACAGCTTAATCTTCGGCTGTGCTATGATTGAGCTAAATAATAATTAGATGATGGGTTGTACTTGTTTGAAGTTATAAAGAACAGTCAAACTGCACACACACCCCCCACATCCTGCCAGGTGTTTAACCCTGACTTGGAACAATCTCAATAGAATTTAGAGAGTTATCAAGACTTAAAATGGTGGCAGTTACTGCTAGCTTGAGCAGACCTACCAATGCAATTGGAGATGTAGCCACAATTTGATAGAGGAAAACAGGAAGATCTTTTTTTTAAAAAAATAATAATTTTAATTTATTTATTTGCTCAACACATAACAAAAAAGACAAAATAAGCCATAATGAGAATACCATCAGTCGCGCCTTACATAGAGAATTAATATAAATTTCATAAACCATAAACTGTAATGGTCTCATCTTTTTTAAACCTGACTTCCCATCTACTCCATAAATCAAATCACCATTCTTTGCTGCCAATACATGTTATTACTGTCATCTCAAATCACTTCAAAATATGTTAAATTGTATAACTAGTGAACGATATTGCTGGAATTATTCAAAGCCGCTACGGATTTTAAGTCAGTATTATTAATTTTCAAATATATTTTAAATATTTCCCAATTTGAAATGAATTCTTTCCTTGGTTTGTTCTTTAATTTTTCAGATAGGCTATCTAATTCAGCATAGTCAATCATTTTATGGACCCACTCTTGTCTTGAGGGAACTTTTTCACTGTTCCACATTGATAGCTATAAGAACCCTCGCTGCCACTGTTGCATAGAGAAAAATATCATTATTTTTTTGTAAAGTCCATATCAATAATACCCAATAAGTATGCCTCTGGCTTGAAGTTAAAGGAGATTCTTAACAGGCCCATCCTAGCCATAGAGGCTAGTGGCGCAGAGAACCACGGCGCCGGGCGCTGGAGGGCGCTGGAAGGGCGGCAAGTGAGCACAGGGTTCTGGCGATCTGGCCAGGACTGCGCTCCTTCTCCGAGGACTCCGCGCTGCGCCTCCTTCTCGTTTCCCCAGCGCTGGGTTCCGCTCAGTCGAGCTTCGCCACCAGTGCGCGCACAGCGCCCAAGCAGCTGAAATATGGCAACCCTACCCTAATCCCAAAGGGCCCCCCAGAAATGACTTTGGTCCACATTGCTTAACAAAATTGGGTCTAGTAGATTCGAGTCGCATGACTCAAATTGAATAATTTGTTTGCTGCATATATTTCAGCAGGTCCAAAGTTTTGAGAGTCAGTACCACAGATGTCGCAAAGGTGGGGTGTCAGGCTGTTGGCTGTTCGGCTGAAGAGCATTTAAATTCTTTGTGCCTATTGACTCTAGAAAATGACTTTGCAAGGAGACTGTCATATGGCGGAACTGTACATGAGTATAGTTACAGGTAGGTAGCCGTGTTGGTCTGCCGTAGTCGAAACAAAATAAAAAAATTCCTTCCAGTAGCACCTTAGAGACCAACTAAGTTTGTCATTGGTATGAGCTTTCGTGCGCATGCACACTTCTTCAAATATCTGTATGGTTTTTTTTTTAAAAAAGAAAACCTTGTGAGCTCTGGAGAATAAATGCCCAGACATGTTGGCAGTTGGTGATCCTTCCATCAAAACATAGTTAAGTAGTTGCATGCTATTACAGGCTTCCTCAGCCTCGACACTCCAGAGGTTTTTGGCCTACAACTCCCATGATCCCCAGCTAGCAGGGCCAGTGGTCAGGGATGATGGGAATTGTAGTCTCAAAACATCTGGAGGGCCGAGGTTGAGGAAGCCTGTGCTTCCCAATCTTTATTGGGAAGGTTTTGTGATTCCAGGCTGGGGTTTAGAAAGCTGAAAGCCACTTAAATATACATGTAAAACACACTCCCTTTGCAATCACTGACTCCGCATGAATGAGTTGTTTGGAAGTTCCTGTCATTAGGAGGCATCTTCACCAATACTTGAAATTAAATTCACGAAGTGCTGAAAATTAAGTGCTGACCTTTAAAGCCCTAGACGGACTCGGCCCAATATACCTGAAGGAACGTCGCCACCCCCATCGTTCAGCCCGGACACTGAGGTCCAGCTCCGAGGGCCTTCTGGTGGATTCCTCCCTGCGAGGTTGCAGGGAACCAGGCAGAGAACCTTCTCGGTAGTGGCACCCACGCTGTGGAACGCCCTCCATCAAAGAAATAAACAACTTTCTGACGTTTAGAAGACATCTGAAGGCAACCCTGTAACAGGAAATTTTTAATGTTTAATGTTTTACGATTTTTTGTGTGTGCTGTAAGCTGCCCAGAGCGGCTAGGGAAACCCAGCCAGATGGGCAGGGTATAAATAATGAAATTATAATTATTATTCATTAGGTAAATCTGAGTTGGAGGAGAGACATCAAGGAGTTTGCCAAATCAGGGCTAACTGAGGCTGATGGCAGTTGTAGTCCAACAGCAGATGGAGAGACACAGGCTTTCCATCTTTACTTTAGAGTAAGCACCATTGCATCCCTCCTCCCAGTATTTCTGTCCTCTAAACATTTATTTTGTTCGGTTTAAAGGGGTTAGGCACATGCCATGTTCCCAACATCTCTGGATGTACAACTAAAAAGAAAAGGGACGTGAGATGTGGCCCTTATTAACTCTGTATATTTGGATTCATTGAAGGACATTACCAGACAGCAACCAGCCTAGTCCAGGAGCCCTGCTGAGTTATTCTGCTCCTGCATTGCAAGCCGCAAGCTGTGATGTAGAGTGAATTGTCTGTCTGCTAATAATAAATACCCCATAAATTCTCTCTCTCGTTTAACCTGCAACAGCAGATAAACTATATGACTGCATGAGCCCTGTTCTTCCCTACCCATACATTTTATTCTGAGTTTGTCATCTATTTCAAAAGTAGCGTAATTCCTCTTTCTTCCTAGTTACGGTTGTAGGTATCACCTAATTTCAAGCAATCCAACGAACAGAAAGTCGTAAGCTATCCCATTCTGGCTGTCATCTTTACCCATGCGGATTGAGAAAGTTATAAAGCAGGAGTGGAGGGATACTGAGAGAAAAAAAATGCCAGTTTTAAACAACAGCAGATGCTTGAGTAAAGAAAGGATGAAGGGACGTGGATCGTTTTTTAAATAAAAAAATTATATTACCCCCCCCCCCCCAGTTTTAATAAGGAGAAACAGCATCAAAAACATCAAAAAGCTAACACAACACAAAAAACCTCCCTTTTAATTGTACTCAAACTTCATTTGAAACTTCCTCCTACTGGGTGTGAGTCCCTGCATGTTCTCCTCAAACCTCTGTCATTGTTTAAAGCGGCTACTTTTCCTCTCAATGTTTCTCCATCCCTGCTTTATCCAAACCTCTGCCATTGTTTGAAACTGCCATTTGCATTTCAGTTTCATCCACCCCTGCACTATCAGACTTCTGCCATTGCTTTAAATTAAAACATCACTCTTCCCACTCTCGGTGCCTCATTCTGCTTGCTCCCATGCCATGTTGTGCAACCTGGCTTCGCTTTTGCTCCCCTACCTGTCCCTGACTTCATGCAAATCCAGGACGCGGCACTACAAATGATAAGCATGCATGACAACAGTCTTACATGCTTATCATATAGAGAGATATACTGTGGGATCAAACCGACAACCCATTTACTCCTGTATCTTCTTCTCACGGTGATCAACCAGATGTCTATGGGAAGCTCAGAAGCAGTCCCCCATCTCCCACACAACTGTTTTTGTTCAAAAAGACAAATCTAGTATTTTTTAAAAAAAAATTCAGAAAAGGAAGGACAGGTTTTTTTGGGTATCGGTAGCCACAGTTTCTGACATTCACCCAGGAAGCAGCATTGGAGATAACTTTGGCAAAATGTCACTTGGAATATAATGCTCATTTTCTCTCTACAGAAAAGACTGGAGGTGTGTGTGTGTGTGTGTGTGTGTGTGTGACTTCATTGTGCCACCAGGCTCTCTGCCTTGATATTATTCATTTCATGTTCTTTGTTGTGACATTTAGAGGCTGCTTTTCAGCGAGTAACCCTCCCAAATTGGCTCACAGTATATTAAGGGTGCAAAATCCACTTGCAGCATAATTACAAACCATAAGCCCACAATCTAGGAAACACGAGCCATGCAATCAGAAGCAAATGCAATGGAATTCAATGGTGTCCATAGCAGATGGTATGGTCAGGCTTACCAGGAGGTAGAGGGGGGGGGGGTGATGTGGCAACAGGATTGCCATGGTGCAAACATACCAGCGGAGCTAATAATAATAATAACAACAACAATAATTTTATTTATACCCCACCCTTCCCAGTCAAGAAAAGGCTCAGGGCAGCTAACAACAAGAATATCAAAGCAAGCATAAAAGAAACAATTCAATTAAAATGGAGATTAAATACAATGTTAAAATTCAATGTTAAAATTAGGAATCTACAAGTGCAACCCAGGGCCATCTTAAGCGTATCTGGCGCCCTGGCGCCGGGGTACGAAGATCCCTCCGGCGCCCCCCCGCCCCGTTTCCCAGTGCGGCTGTCTGGCGGGCGCAGCACACAGTGCGGTTGCTGTGGGCACAGCAACGCGGTGCCCCCCATGGCGCCTCGGCGCATTGCGCCACCCAGCCTTGCCTTAGAGCCGGCCCTGGTGCAACCTCATTTAAATATCTGTAGGATAAAGCCTTAGGGGAGGGTAATACTGGGGTCAGACTGAGTCAGTCCAAAGGCCAAGCGGAACAGCTCCGTTTTGCAGGCCCTACGAAAAGATGACAACTCCCGCTGGGCCCTAGTCTCCTGAGAGAGAGCGTTCCACCAGGTCGGGGCTAGTACTGAGGAGGCCCTGGTCCTGGTCAAGGCCAGTCTAACCACCTTGTGACTCGGGATCTCCAGTATGTTATTATTTGTGGACCTTAATGTAATCAGGCCCGGCTCTAGGTGCAGTCCCGTTGACGTGGGGTGCCAGGGCGCTGGGCCGGCAGGGGGGCGCTGCGTGGCGAAGCAGCGTGGAAGCCATGCTGTGCGCTGCGAGGGTGGGGGCGCTGGAGCGATCTCCGCGCCTCAGCGCCAGGGCACCCGACCTGCCTGAGATGGCCCTGAATGTAATCCTGTACTCCTGCCAGTATGTTTGCACCACGCTGACCTCATCACCTCTTCCTCACTCCCCTCTGTCTCCTCATAAGCAGCAGTGATGTGACCGACTGCTTGTCAGGTAAGCACCACTGCTGCCCCCCAATTGTCCACTACTGAATGGGACTTACTCCCAGGTAAACTTCTATAGGCTTGCAGCGGAAATAATATGAAAACATTCTAATAAACTGCATTAGTAGAAAAGTGGCATAAGTATAAACGAACAAGTGGCAATTAATAATGAGTTTAAAACATCAAGTAAATGCATCAAGTTTTTGAGGTCCAGTTAAAAGCTAGCAGGCGCTGAAAGCCATCGATAAGCAGAGGGCCACCACTGGAAAGGCCCTGTTTTTATGTTAGACCCAATAGCAGCCTGGAATTACAGATATGGCTGATCACCTCAGACCAGTGTATCTTCTCCTCTACAGCTACTTGATATGTACACAGGCAAGGACGGTTCAAATAACTAGCAGAAAGGGGCATTTTGTCGTGATACAACTACACATAGTGAGACCTTTTGGCCAACCTATATAACGACACCACATCTACATGTATACACAGTCCATGGCTGGATCTAGCCACCTCAAAAAAGCATTTCAGGGAAACGTATTGTAAACTTCATAGTGGGAAATCACGTCGGCAAAGAACAAGACTCCACAGTACCATCTGGTGTCACAGTGTTATAATGCATATAAAACGCTTTTTCTTTCCTAATGTAGCTCAGTCCCATGTTTGCTCACCCAGGACTATCTTCTCTTGGTTTCTTGCTAGATTGAAAGAAAATCCTTTTGTATATTTTGGAGTCCCTTCTAACTTTGTAATTCTGCGATTCTATAGAGGTAATGCCACACTCTCGATTGACTGTAAGAAAGAGGGCGACCTTGGAGGAAGCAAGACTGCAGTTGGTAGGTCTGTACCCCGTTTGCCCCAACATACTAGCCTTGCAGTCTTTACCCAAGATTTCCCCGACACTTAATGTCACTTCCTGACATCTGTGGCTAATCTAATTTCTGTGCTCTTGTTTCACTGATACGTTTTGCTATTGTCATGGCTTTTATTATCATACGTTTTTATTATGGCTTTGATGTTTCATTAACTACCTCAGTCTTTCTTAGAAGTGGAAGGCGATATACGAATAATTGTAATAATAAGTGAACAAATATATACGATGCTAATAAAAGGGAAATGGGACCCAGGTGGCGCTGTGGTTAAACCACTGAGCCTAGGGCTTGCTGAACAGAAGGTTGGCGGTTCGAATCCCTGTGACGGGGTGAGCTCCCGTTGCTTGGTCTCAGCTCCTGCCAACCTAGCAGTTCGAAAGCACGTCAAATGCAAGTAGATAAATAGGAACTGCTATAGCGGGAAGGTAAACGGCGTTTCCATGTGCTGCTCTGGTTTGCCAGAAGCGGCTTTGTCATGCTGGCCACATGACCTGGAAGCTATACGCCGGCTCCCTCGGCCAATAATGCGAGATGAGCGCGCAACCCCAGAGTCGGTCACGACTGGACCTAATGGTCAGGGGTCCCTTTACCTTTACCTAATAAAAGGAAAAGGAATCACAAGAGCACAAGGTAATGGGGAGATCTCTCCCCCCCATGCCCTGTCAAAACGAATGGGAGTGGTGCAAGAGTTTTCATAAAGCTCCCATCAGTCGTGATGGACCTTGCCCACAAAAACTCTCCGCAATTTGGGTCCCATGTGATTTTTCTCAAATAGTTCCTGCTCTGTCTCAGCATCCCATTGATCCTCTTGATTTGCTTTAAAGCTCTGACAGGCCTACAAACTTCTGTTGAAAGATGTTTCTTCAAACCCAAACTCCAGATACTTTTGGGGCCAGACCTTAGGGGGAAACAAGAGTAGTGAGGATGAGAAGGAATTTGACCTGGTTAAAAATCTAACCTCTTATAACTTATTGACTAAAGAAAACAAAAAAAAACCTATCTGCATGATATTAGGATGCACTTCAGCCTTATAAACACAGGTTAAAAGGCGCCCTGTTTAAAAATTTAAACACATTTTCCATGCACAACTTCTTTGTTGTTCATATTTTAATAATACCCTGAATAATTGAACAATGTGTGGGCTAAATAATAATAAAAACCCTCGGTGACTTGTGTTCCTCCTTCCCCCCCGAGATGCTCACTATGCAAAAAAGAAGCTTTTATGTATGAATAACGGATGGCTCCACTGGGACCCCAATAGTGTATAATTCAACACACATGGCTTGTTGTGTCTGAAGGGAGCGCAGGAACAACATTTGCAGTTCAGGACAAAGAGTGGCTCTCTGGTTGCCTTCTCCGCGATTGATATTCTGCATGATTATGCTAATAACGTTGGCGCGGGAACGATACGTGAGGAGACAGGGCTCTGGGCGCGACCTTGCTCAGAGACTTTTGCGTAAGCTTTGCAAGGCGGAAGAAGATGCTACCCCACCAAAAACGTGGACAGGGTATCACAAGAGGATGGAGAATAAAGCAACCAGCAGCTACTAGCCGCAGTGGCAATGTATCAGTGCTTTTCTTCTAGAAAAAATGGGTGCCAGGACTCACCATGAAGTTGTAACAGTAAGTGCCACACTTTTAACCAGTGCTTTTCCTCTAGAAAAAAGAAGGTGGCAGTACTGCATACACCCGAGTACCCAGGGCCGGCCCTACGGCAAGGCTGGGTGGCGCAGGGCGCCAGGGCGCCGGGCCGCCAGGGGGGCGCCACACTGCGCACTGCGCCCGCCAGACAGCCCCGGTGGGAAACAGGGCGGGGTGTGTGTGTGCCGGAGCGATCATCACACCATGGCGCAAGGGCGCCAGATATGCTTAAGACGGCCCTGTGAGTACCCCCAGAAGAAAAGAAACACTGGTTATGTTCCACCTCCACTATTAGAGGCAGTAGGCTCCTGAATACCAATGGCTGAGAATCACAGGTGAGCAGAGTTCTGTTGCACTCAGGTGCTGCCTGCGGGATTCCCAAAGACACCTGGTTGGTGGGCTAGATGGGCCTTTGGTACTTCTTCTTTTTTTAAAAAATTATTTTTTATTAAAATTTTTGAACATATAAACAAGAAAAAAAAGAGAAAAAAGAAACAATATTCTCCTACTACATATATCCTCTTCAAATATCCAACTTTAAGAGAAAATAGAGAAAGAAAAAAGAATAAAAATAAGAATAAAAATCAACATTCCAATATCCCAATTTCATGATTCAGTAATCGACCTCCAAGAACATCCTTTCTAACGGTTCAATACATCTCCAACTACGCAGGTTCAAATCAAATTATTCAACTATCCGACTTACATATCTAACCTATTTAATTTTACACCCTTATTCCCTAACCTACAACCTACACAGTTGCTTATAATCCTCTTCAAATATCAATTCTACAATATTTTTTAGAATAAATTCTGAATTTCTTCCACTCCTCTTCCGTCTTCTCCTCTCCCCGGTCGCGTAGCCTTCCGGTCAGGTCAGCAAGTTCCATATAGTCCAATGGTACTTCTTCTGTCTATATCTGACCCCAAGGCTCTGCTTACAAGCTTTATCCCTAGCTGCAGTAGTCCCTGATGGGGCCTTGTGGTTCGGGATGGAAGGTTCAGTCCATTCCCCATCCACATCAATATCATGAGTGTTGCCTAAATTCTTAAGAAGAACCCCTGCTGGAACCAACCAAACCCTATCTAGCTGACATTCTCTTTCCTGCAATGGCTAACCTGCATTTCAGGGGCTCGGACTAGATCACCCTTCCAACTCTACCATTCTATGGGTTCCATGATTCGCTTAGAAATATATTTCTTTTCGAATTTTCAAATGTTTAACACCTATACTTCAAAACACAATGGACTTTTCTTTCCCCACCCCATTTTCCATGGTGTTTTGATGCCCTCCCCTCTTCTGCACAGTGTCTTCTCCGCCTTATACCGTAATAACAATACTATAAGCTCTAATTCCTTCTGTTGCTCATAATTCAAATTCTGCTCGCGAGTTCATCCAACTATAATATAAGAGTCCAAAAAGGGCCTCCATTCTTCCACAAAACAGTTATCGTTAAATTCTCGTATTTTGGCTGTTAACTTACCCAGTTCTGCTTAGTCCATCACCTGACATATCCATTCTTCTTTGGTGGGAACGGTGGTGCTGTGGGTTAAACCACAGTCTAGGGCTTGCTGATCAGAAGGTCGGCGGTTTGAATCCCCGCGACGGGGTGAGCTCCTGTTGCTCAGTCCCAGCTCCTTCCCACCTAGCAGTTTGAAAGCACATCAAAGTGCAAGTAGATAATTAGGGACCGCTCCGGTGGGGAGGTAAACACCGTTTCCGTGCGCTGCTCTGGTTCGCCAGAAGCAGCTTTGTCACGCTGGCCACATGACCCGGAAGCTGTCTGTGGACAAACGCTGGCTCCCTCGGCCTATAGAGCAAGATGAGCGCCGCAACCCCAGAGTTGGACACGACTGGACCTGATGGTCAGGGGGCCCTTTACCTTCACCTTTACTATGGTTCTATGATTCTGTGGCCATTATTACCATTGATAGCTCGGTCCTCTTTAAAGTTGCCCAGTTCATTTCTGAAACCATCTAAGCTGGTGACCAGCTCCCACCAAAATCAGCAACTATGTATAGCAGCCTCCCCCAAATTCATAACTCCCGTGGGAGCTTGCATGAGAGTTCCCTATGGGATGTGCTCACTGCTGATGGAGTCCTTGATTGGCTTCCATGCCTGAGTCAGCATTCCAGGCTGACCAAACTTAGAAAACAAAGCCAGACACTGATTTAACAAGCCCAGGCAGAATTGATGTAACATATGTCAGACACACCCCTTCATGGATCACTGCATTGTTGTGGCGAAGGGGCTTGAATAACTCTAAGAAGCTACCATATGAGCTATGCCATGCAGGGCCACCCAAGGCGGACAGGTCATAGCCGAGAGTTTAGACTAAATGTGATCCACTTGGAGAAGGAGCTGGCAAACCACTCCAGTATTTTGCCAAGAAAACTCCATGGAGAAGCTTTGAGAAGAAAGTGAGAGTTTCCAAGGCATGCTCTGGTTCATGGGGTCATGGAGAGCCGAGCACGACTAAGACGAATAAACAAAATGTCAGAGGCAATTAATACAACCTTGCATGGGTGCAGGGCACCAGGGAGAAAGAAGTGTATTGCATCAAATGATGAAAAGTATAGAGAACGGTTTTTGCAACAGGTGCTGTCACAACAAGGATGCTAGGTCTTCGCACAGGAACTATCCATTGCTGGCTTACCTGGATTCTCTTAGCGCTGACTCCCCAACAATAGTTTGGATAACATTGACCCAAAGAACATGTGAATACCAGGAAGAAAACTTGCATTGCCTGAAGTAGCCCTGCACCAGTGGTGGCAAACTAAAAAGGGATGTCTTGTTCCTACCTGCTGGATGAAGAATTCCAACTCCCAGCTTGTTTTCTGCCAAATACTTTAGTGCATAAATCTGATAGATGCACAACCCAGACTCAGGTTACAAGTTGCAGCAGGCATAAAAGAGGTCTAGATAACATGGTTAAACTCAAGCTAAGCCATTGATTCAACAATAACTTAGTTCCCTTTCTGATTCTGATTCAATTCTCTCTAAGAAACGTAATAATATCCTAAAAGCATTTACCACTGTTATATCTCCGATGATAATGCACTTGAAGGACTGTTACACAAAAACAGACAAAGACTTTCCTCTGCTGTCCCATAGAAGGGACCCTGAGGGAGCCAGTGTGGTGTAGTGGTTAAGAGAGGTGGACTCGTAATCTGGGGAACCGGGTTCGCGTCTCCGCTCCTCCACATGCAGCTGCTGGGTGACCTTGGGCTAGTCACACTTCTTTGAAGTCTCTCAGCCCCACTCACCTCACAGAGTGTTTGTTGTGGGGGAGGAGGGGAAAAGGCGATTGTTAGCCGCTTTGAGACTCCTTCGGGTAGTGATAAAGCGGGATATCAAATCCAAACTCTTCTTCTTCTTTTATCTAAGTTCAACTCCCAGCAAAGCAGGAATATGCAAGGATCAAACTTGCAATCTTGGCACCATCAGCACCATGCTTTAATTGAGCTATCCAGGCTGACACACAATACATTTAAAGCACTATGGTGGCACTTTAAATAGCTTCTCCCAAATAATTCTGGGAGCTGTAGCTTGTTAAGGGCACTGAGAGGTGTCAGGAGGCCCCTACCGTGTTTCTCTGAAAACAAGACACCATCTTATATTTATTTTTCCTCAAAAAAACACACTATGGCTTATTTTCAGGGGATGTCTTATTTCCCCCCCTCCTCCTGCCGCAGCTGGCATTGCTGCTGCGCCTATCACTATGTCTTATTTTTGGGGTATGGCTTATATTCCTTGAATGCTTAAAAATCCTGCTATGGCTTATTTTCTGACTACGTCTTAAAATAGGGGAAACAGGGTATTCACTATACATAGCAACAGTTCCCAAAGTGGTTTAGCAACCAATCCTCTGGGAATTGTAGCTCTGTGAGGGGAATAGGGGTTGCTTAATAAATCTCAGCCGCTTTCACAAACTTCACTTCCCAGGATATATGTGCTAGACCTATATGGTGCAAATGTGGTGTAGATCTAACAGGCTGCCTCAAGGTGCAGGAGGTTAATTCCAGAAACTGCTTGGTAGGAAGACGAGTTCACCTAGGGTATTAATTACCTAAAAGCTGTTTGCTACAGCTTTTAGAGAGGCTACAGTGACTGGAGGTCTTTCTTTGGAGATCACTCGTAGCCGAGTAAGATTGTCTTCCATGAACACGGTCTTAACAGTGTGTCCATAGGCGACCGTGGAGGCCAATTCTGGATCCACACGTCCTTCCACAGTGGGGACATAGGTTTCCAGGTGGAAGTTGATCACGGTGTGGATTTGCCAAACATGGCTTCCTCTTAGCTCATTTCTCCTTTTTGCCCTGAGTCCGTGCTTCTTCAAAGCCCATGACACCTTTGGTAAAGGCTGTTCTCCAACTGGAGCGCTTGCAGGCCAGTGTTTCCCAGTTATCAGTGCTTATACTACATTTTAAAAGATTTGCCTTGAGAGCGTCTTTAAACCTCTTTCGTTGTCCACCGGCATTATGCTTTCCATTCTTAAGTTTGGAATAGAGTAGTTGCTTTGGAAGACGATAATTAGGCATCTGAATAACACAACCAGTCGAATAAAGTTGATGTTGAAGAATCATTGCTTCGACACTGGTGAGCTTTCCTTCTTCCAGAATGGAGAGGAGGTGTTGAGGTGGCTGCAGTTCAAAAGCACTAGTGAGCTATTAAAAAAAAAAAAAATTAAATACAGCAGAAATTCACGTTGGGAGAGCACACCAAAGACAGGTCAATGTTTCTCAAGCTTAGACAGAGACTTGAGAGATGTAAAAGGGAGGGCATAAAAGGGTCAGTTTATTACTGCAGTTGTTTTCACTATTTAATCACCTAAGATACACCTGTCTTCCGTGAAGATCCACCTGAGGATTTTAGGGAGACCGGATTGAGAAAATGACCAACTGTTGGAGGTGTGGATGGCTGGCACGAGTGGAATATGGCAGTCAGAAGCAGTTTCAGGGCGGAAACTGCTGGAATGTCCATGAAAATCAAGAAAATAGCTCAAAACCCCCTTTCTCCTTTGTGTTTATGGTGATGTCTCTGCTTTTTAAGATGCTGTCCAAAGGCAGCATAGCCTTTCTCCAAAGGCAGCATAGCCATGCCATAAGACCATAAGAGTCCTGGTGGATCAGGCCAGTGGCCCATCTAATCCAGTAGCCTATTTTCACAGATGCCTGTGGGAAATCAGTAAGCAAGACCCAAACACAAGAGCACTCTCTGCTCCTGCAACTTCCAAGAACTAGTATTCAGAAGCATTACTGCCTCCAACCACAGAGGCAGAGCAAAGCAATCATGGCTACTAGCTAGCGATAGCCTTGTCCTCCATGAATTGGTCCAATCCTGGTTCAGTATTGTCTGCACTGCCTCACCAGGTTTTTAGATGGGGACATTGCCAGCCCTACCTGAAGTTGCATCGTTGAGTGGCAACCCATTCCCCTCACGTTTCGGTGGAGGGAAAGTCAAAGTTTTCTCCTCACAATTATTTGAGAGGTTCATTTGTTGTTTCCAGAGCTGTTCCCGTCAAAACAGCAGACACAGCAAGAGCCTTCTGGAACCTCGCACCGGCACTGAGGAGCCAGATGGAGGGCCCAGCGATGCTTTGTAGGTGCGGCAGAATTGTCTGTAAAACAAATGGGATGATTGCTTCATTATCCACCAAGAAACAGCAGAATTATTTGCTTTCGTAGACCCTTCCCGGAGTGTTGTTTTGAAGAGCTCGTGCCAACTAGCATGAGATGGATGCTGCGTTGACAAGACAGGATGGGAAGAAAGGAAAGAACAAGCATAGGGTCCTTGTCTTACTATGTACACAACTTTCAAATCATCCATCCAAATTATCTTCGAAATAAGACTTCTTCTTAGACAGATCCAAATGTAATGCACATACCCTGTGATGATCACCTCAGGAGATGTTCATATTTTTATGCTGCTTGTTATTATTCTGAGGTAAGAAGAAAAAAAGTGCAAGCAAATCGCTATTACTGCCCTAAGGCCATCGATGCATGTATATTAAATTTACTTCACTCAGTTCTGCTGTCAGTAAGGAACCGTAAGGATAACAGATTGAAGAGTACTGAAAAGTAGACAGGTTTATTTTGGAGAATCTAGGAGACAGAGGGAGAGCCCGCTACTGCTTTAGGCGGTAGCAGATGGAGAGAGGGAGCAACAGGGCTCACCTGACCTTCAGTTGGACATGTTGGTGCTGCATACAGAGAAGGAGAGGGGCAAGGGGATGAGGAGGCCAAAGTTAGTCAATGTTATTGAGCCTTTTTTTAGTTTTGCCCAAAGTTGTTTGCTGAACCTTTTTTTTTTTTTTTGCAAAATCTAACACCTTGCCTACAAAGGTCCGTATAGTTAAAGCTATGGTTTTCCCAGTAGTGATGTATGGAAGTGAGAGCCAAGGGCGTACCCACCACGGGGCAAGTTAGGGCAGCTGCCCTACTCTAGAAGCCAGCTGCCCGCCCCCCCCCCAAGCTAAAAAGAAAGAAATCTCAATGCAAAAAGTGGGGTGCGCGGCCCCAGCCAGAAAGAAACAGACCAGCCCTCCCCCCTTTCCATAACCCATCGCACTTTCTCCTCTCCCCCTCCCACTATCGAGCTGCAAAAGCGGTGGGGTGTAAACGTAAGAGACGGAGGGAAACAGCGCACCCGGGGGATGGGGCGAGCTGCCCAGAGGGGCGACCAGTGCCGTGGGCAGGGGGGCAGGAGGGGGCAATTGCCCCCCCCAGAAGCAAAAGGCTAAGGGGCGCAGCGTGGCAGCCCCAGGCTCCGGCTCCCAGCGCAAAGCTCCAGAGGCGCGAGGGGAGCGTAAGCGGAGGAGCGCTAAGCGGGAGCGGGGAGTGTAAGTGGAGGAGGCAGCCACAGGCTCGCGTTCCCCGCGCACCTCTGGAGCTTCGCGCCGGGAACGGGAGCTTGGGGCCGCCTCCTCGGAAGACCTGGGAGGTGCGGAGGAGGCAGCCCCAGGCTTGCGTTCCCCGCGCGCCTCTGGAGCTTCGCGCCGGGAACAAGAGCCTGGGGCTGCCTCCTCAGAAGAGCTGGGAGGACGCAGGCCACGTAGCCCCGCCCATATTCCCACTGTGGCCCCTCCCCTCCCGCCCCTTGCCCCCGCCCCTTGCCCCCCCCTAATTTTGATCCTGGGTACGCCCCTGGTGAGAGCTGGATCATAAAGAAGGCTGATCGCCGAAGAATTGATGCTTTTGAATTATGGTGCTGGAGGAGACTCTTGAGAGTCCCATGGACTGCTAGAAGATCAAACCTATCCATTCTTAAGGAAATCAGCCCTGAGTGCTCCCTGGAAGGACAGATCCTGAAGCTGAGGCTCCAATACTTTGGCCACCTCATGAGAAGAGAAGAATCCTTGGGAAAGACCCTGATGTTGGGGAAGATTGAGGGCACTAGGAGAAGGGGACGGCAGAGGACGAGATGGTTGGACAGTGTTATCAAAGCTACGAACATGAGTTTGACCAAACTGCGGGAGGCAGTGCAAGACAGGAGTGCCTGGCATGCTATGGGCCATGGGGTCACGAAGAGTTGGACACGACTAAACGACTAAACAACAACAACATGCTGCCTTTGACCATTTAATTCAGAACTTTGCAAGATGTGACCTGCTAGACAAGATGCATCTTCACCAGCCATGGGTTCAGTGTCCTTCTCAAAAGAGGGTGGCAACTATCTGAGATGCTATGACATACCCAGCTCAGTTTAGCAAGTTGCAAGCTTTGCAAGTGTAAAAATCAATGTGCTAATGTGCTCTCCACTCGAGATGATGATGGGAGCTCATTTGGCCAACCGCAAGAACAGAGGTCTTGCAAGCTCTCCAGATTTGCTGTCCCCAGCGCTGCAGGCTGTCCATCAAACTACTGAAAGGAGGCTTGAAAGAAGCTGTTTCTGAAATACCCTTTCATGGCGTTGGCTCTTTTCTTCTGCCAGGCATACTGCCTTTATTTTCCATCCAACTCCCTAGAAACTTACAAAGACTTCTTACCTCTTCTGTATATTTAATATATTCTTTTTTGTCCCCCTACCCCCCTGCAAAGTGTATTTCGTTATGCAGAGAGAAATGGGGTTTTCGAACAAACGGCTCTGCAGGAGGCAGGGTGGTTGCGCAGTGTTGGCGGAAGACAAGGTATTCTTACATTACAGGGGAATGTCTCGGATAAGCCTGCCTCTAGGAGGCTTGATTTTCATCTCAACAGCTCTCCATCCCTGAATGGTTTGCAGTGACACACTATTGTTATTACTTCTTTGAAAGAAAAAGCTCAGGGAAGGTGGTTTGGACATGTGAGTACGTTCAGTTCCCAAGGAAAAATCCAAACCGGCAGTTGTTCACGTTTGCTTAGCCATAATTAAGAGCATACACCTGAAGAATTAATGCGCTAGTTGTATGCGTCTCCTTTTTAATTCCACTTGTTCCAACTGCTGATCAAACTGGCCCCGAAGCATAATTATGGACCGCTTGGGATCCTTCGATGTGTTTTACAACAAGATGAATCATGAGCACCTTGGGTTTTTAAGCAGGTTTTACTCTGCTGGCTTAGAGGGTTATTTGCGATTAAGTTTTAGTGCACTGACTTGAGAGAGAGAGAACTGGGATGAAGGCCACCCTGGGAAGAAAACCAAGCACTTTATGGCATATCAGTGTTGATTCAGGATTGAGGATGGACGCAAGTGGCAAAAAAATCCCTGCTTTACACATCTGTCAAAAGAAGATTTTTCGGGGTGTGGGTGATTTTTCTGGGTCTGGGGTTTACCCCTTCCTGCATTGGTTTTGTGCTGCCTGTATCTTTAAAAGGGCTGGAATTGATCCCACCAGGAGCCAGCGAAGACCCACTCCAGCTGGGCTCTTGGGAGGCCATGCTGGCAAGTAGGGATGGGTGCAAAATTGGGCACAGTTTGCATCGAAAGGCCAACTCACTTGACTTCCTCTTTCTAAAGCAATATGCGAACTGAACAAATAGGCATCCTTCGAGATTTCATTTCTCCAAATTTTGCTGTGCAATTCTCCAGGCAGGCAATGTGCACAAAAGTGCACACATTTCTGAAAATTGCTTTGCAGAAATGCATACGAGAAGGTAGAAATTTGCAGTCGAAAGCTGATAGATTCTCATTAGACTTTAAACATGCACAAGCTGAACTTGAGACGGGGAAAACGAGGAAACAAAACAGGTAGATTCATTCATCTTTACCAGTGGGTGCCCACAGCTAAGCAACAAATGGCATGAGTATCTCTCACGCAATGAGGGAAGATGATGTGTTTTGAGCTGTTCTGGGTTCTGAGCTGAAGACTGGAGCAACTACACTAGACCTCTGCAGATGTCCAAATTATATATAGATAATATATATCTGAAATGTGGAAGGTGTGGGATCTACTATGTATGTTCAGTTGACATGTACCATGCATGTATGCTCTTTTACCTAAAATATTCTTTTTCAAAGGGGCAGAGCAACCAGAGATTAAATTGCAAACATGCGCTGGATTATGGAGAAAGCTAGAGAGTTCCAGAAAAACATCTACTTCTGCTTCATTGACTACGCAAAAGCATTTGACTGTGTCGACCACAGCAAACTATGGCAAGTTCTTAAAGAAATGGGAGTGCCTGATCACCTCATCTGTCTCCTGAGAAATCTCGATGTGAGACAAGAAGCTAAAGTTAGAACTGGATATGGAACAACTGATTGGTTCAAAATTGGGAACGGAGTATGGCAAGGCTGTATATTGTCTCCCTGCTTATTTAACTTATATGCAGAATTCATCATGTGAAAGGCTGGACTGGATGAATCCCAAGATTGCCGGAAGAAATATCAACCTCAGATATCCTGATGACATAACCTTGATGGCAGAAAGTGAGGAGGAATTAAAGAACCTTTTAGTGAGGGTGAAAGAGGAGAGTGCAAAACATGGTCTGAAGTGCAACAACAACAACAAAAAAAAACTAAGATCATGGCCACTGGTCCCATCACCTCCTGGCAAATAGAAGGGGAAGAAATGGAGGCAGTGAGAGATTTTACTTTCTTGGGTTCCATGATCACTGCAGATGGTGACAGCAGTCACGAAATTAAAAGAGGCCTGCTTTTTGGGAGGAAAGCGATGACAAACCTAGACAGCATCTTAAAAAGCAGAGACATCACCTTGCCGACAAAGGTCTGTATAGTTAAAGCTATGGTTTTCCCAGTAGTGATGTATGGAAGTGAGAGCTGGACCATAAAGAAGGCTGATTGCTGAAGAATTGATGCTTTTGAATTATGGTGCTGGAGGAGACTCTTGAGAGTCCCATGGACTGCAAGAAGATCAAACCTACGGTATCCATCCTGAAGGAAATCAGCCCTGAGTGCTCACTGGAAGGACAGATCCTAAAGCTGAGGCTCCAATACTTTGGCCACCTGATGAGAAGAGAAGACTCCCTGGAAAAGACCCTGATGTTGGGGAAGATGAAGGGCACAAGGAGAAGGGGACGACAGAGGATGAGATGGTTGGACAGTGTTCTTGAAGCTACGAGCATGAGTTCGACCAAACTGCGGGAGGCAATGGAAGTCAGGAGTGCCTGGCGTGCTCTGGTCCATGGGGTCACGAAGAGTCGGACACGACTAAATGACTAAACATTCTTTTTGCATGCATTTTATCCCTAAAATATGCATTTTGTACCCTCCTCAATTCATTTCCCCCTGAAATGGACATTTTTCTTCCTTTAAAAAAACAAAACACCCCCCCCCAATGAACCTATGATGCAAAAATTCCAAAAAAGCTTTTCATTCTTTGCTGTATTCGGATCCACATTCATTTAAGTCCACTCCATTCAAAATGAGGACTGAAACAAATTCTGCCACACCCAGCCCAGATTTGACATTCGCAGAGAAGCATTTGTAATGATGGAGCCTTATATCCATTTGTGCGTTGGTTGTCATGGATGAGAGGGTTCCTAATATGGAAAATGGAAGACCTGCATTCATTGAGCTGACATTTGGACAACTGTCGCCTGGCCCCCTTTATGGCTGTCGATTGTCATTTGAATGTCACATCCCTCATGCTGTCTCCTCTTCGTTGGCTTGTGTCTGTGATGGAACGCCTTTGTTTTACGGCACTTAATATGTCACAGAAATTGTTGGACAGCACCATCAAATTGATGCAAATGGCTTCTGAGTGTTGTACAGACGACTCCCCCTCCCTGTGCCTTTTGATCTGAGGTTTCTCTTCCTGAAATGCAGTGGCTGCCGTTTCCCTTGAAAAGGTAATTCAATAAACTCTTTTTCCCCTCTAGATATTTTTGACCAGGGATTGGGGATCCTCTGGTGGGTTTTGAAGTGGCTCGCCATTCAGGGCATCATCATCAATATTTTATTTTATACCCTGCCTTTTCCCCTGTCAGGCACTCAAAGTGGCATGCTGATAAAAACCAAAAACAGCTAAAAACATAGAGAAAATAATTTAAAAAACAAATAAACATTGATAGAATTAAAACTAAACATTACATTACAATGCAATACTTCTTCTTTGGCGATCACTCATAGCCAAGTAAGATTGTCTTCCATAAATATAGTTTTAAGAATGAGTCCGTAAGTGACTGTGGAGGCCAATTCTGAATTCACACGTCCTTCCACAGTGGGGACATAAGTTTCTGAGCGGGAGTTTATCACAGTGTGGATTTGCCAAGTGTGTCTTCCTCTTAGCACGTTTCTGAGTTCGAGTGTCTTCAAAGACCATGACACCTTTGGTAAAGGCTGTTCTCTAATTGGAGCGCTTGCAGGCCAGTGTTTCCCAGTTGTCAGTGTTAATACTACATTTTTAAAGATTTGCCTTGAGACAGTCTTTAAACCTCTTTTGTTGACTACCGGCATTATACTTTCCATTTTAAAGTTCGGAGTAGTTGCTTTGGAAGACGATAATCAGGCATCCGTACATGACCAAGATGATGTTGGAGAATCATCGCTCCAACACTGGGGATCTTTACTTCTTCCAGTACACTGGAATTAGTTTGCCTGTCTTCCCAAGTGATGTGTAAATTTTTTCAGAGACATTGTTGATGGAATCTTTCAAGTAGTTGGAGATGACGTTTAGAAGTGGCCCATGTTTCACAAGTAAAACAATACAATACAATACAATACAATACAATACGCACATTAAAAACTATTAAAACCGTACAAATGATTGCAATAAAAACAGCACTGCACTAGCTCTTTCATTAAAAGCAGTCAGTTCTCAAAAGCCTGTTGAAACAAGAAAGTCTTTACCTGCTGGTAGGAGGACCACAAGGAGGGAGCCAGACTAGCTTCTCTAGGGAAAACAAGCAAAGGAGCAACCACCAAGAAGGCCCTCTCCCACATCTCTGTCAGGCATGTCTGTGAGGGAAGGGCTGCTTGGCTGTGCTGTGCCAGGCAAAAACATTTTCATTTACCCAGGGCTTAATTCGTTGGGCACGTAAGCAAGTTCGTGGCATCTCCTCCTCCTCCTCCTCTTTTTTTGTGCAGCGGGTTAAGCTGGATCCGTCCTTTGATATGTATTACGGATGAGCATTTTAGGTTCTTATTTTATTCTGGCTTCTGTACTTGGTTTTAATGTATGCCTCTGCAGCATTGTAGGTCGCTTTGAATCACTTCTTGGGGAAAAAACTGGCAAACAAGCAAAGGAACACTAATAATTTCATTTCCTGGGAAATGCTGTTCTGTAGATTTGTAGCTCTGCAGTTGTATATGAAATGTTAACCCACAAATTCCTTGGCTAAGCGAACACAGCCCAGCAGATGGCATTAGCATCCCAAACACCAAGCAAATAGTAGGGACTGTTCAAAGCATCATGTACTAAAGGAAACCAGTTTTGGGTTCCTGCCTTCGGCAACTTGAGCAGAAGACACAACGTTGACCCAGAGAGGTAACAAATAGTTTCCTTAATAAATCGGATGTGCCTTGATGTCTGTACGATCTATGCACACACAGGTAAACCCTTTCCTTCTCATTTTAGAAGAAGCCATGAGTTCTGGGGATAGGGTTTGCCCTACCAGTAGGCAGAATGCAGCAATAGTCTCAGGTGGCAGTTGCTGGGGGGCAGCCCCACATCTATTCCTCCTCAGTCCCCTGGCAACTGTACCCTGTTGGAGAGCACAGCTCTGTTTACTAGACAAGACCTACGCATCCTAAACTATTCTACTTTCCTTAGGTGCACTGGGTGATATTATTAGGTAACCTCACAGTACAATTACTGCAGTGTGCCCTATGTGGGGCTATTCTTGGGGTTGGTCCAGAGTTGGTGCAGAATGCCATGGCTAGGTGATTTGTGGGGGCAAACTACTGCCAGTTTATAACTGGGATTTGCAGTAGCAACCAATTTGCTACAGGCAGGGCCGTCTTAACCATAGGCGCCAGGGGTGCTGGGCATCCGGACGCCAGGCTCTCAGGGGCGCCATACCGAGATTCCGGGGCCTGAGAGTTGGAGTCCGGGGAAGAGCCTGCCCATTGGTTGGAGCACCATGGCGGGCTCTTCTACTGTGGGTGGCTTTGCGCTGCAAGTTTGGGGGCAAGCGAGCCATCGAGGCGCTGAGGCGGCTGGCTGGCTCTGCCCTCCTGCATGCCTGGGATTGGCGTAGGTCCTTGGAGAGGCCCACCCAGCACACACAGTTTACACTACGAGGCGCCCGGCTTCACTCAGTCGCTGACGCCGATGCCTTGGGCTGCTTTGTTCTGCTGGGCTCCTAATGTTTCCCCTTTTCTTTTTCTGAGCAGAGATAATCGTGGTGTCAGCTCCCTAAAAAAGGTTGACAACTCTGGGGAACCTGGAGGGGGGAGAGGTGCCGGGTGGATCTTTGTACCCTGGCACCGCATATGTTTAAGAGGGCCCTGGCTACTGGGTCAAATTCAATGTGTTGCTACTAGCACATAACTCCTTCCACAGCTCGGGACAAGGTTATATGTTGTTGTTTAGTCGTTTAGTCGTGTCCGACTCTTCGTGACCCCATGGACCAGAGCACGCCAGGCACTCCTGTCTTGCACTGCCTCCCGCAGTTTGGTCAAACTCATGTTCGTAGCTTCGAGAACACTGTCCAACCATCTCGTCCTCTGTCGTCCCCTTCTCCTAGTGCCCTCCATCTTTCCCAACATCAAGGTCTTTTCCAAGGATTCTTCTCTTCTCATGAGGTGGCCAAAGTATTGGAGCCTAAGCTTCACGATCTGTCCTTCAAGTGAGCACTCAGGGCTGATTTCCTGATTTCCTTCAGAATGGAAGACCGCCTAACCCAGGCACCCCCAACCTTCAGCCCTCCAGATGTTTTGGTCAACAATCCCCATGATCCCTGACCACTGGTCCTGTTAGCTAGGGATCATGGGAGTTGTAGGCCGAAACATCTGCAGGGCCGCAGTTTGGGGATGCCTGGCCTAACCCCTTATACAACCAGCAGATCACCGCTGTCTGCAGGAGAGCTTCTCTTGCCAGTTCCAAAGATCTCAGAAGCCCACTCTGCAGTAACTCGGAGGAGGGCTTTTAGTGTGGATGCCCCTGTTCTCTGGAATGGCATCCCTGTTCAGATATTCATAGGCTCCCATTAGCTGCACTTTTCAGATATTTTTTTTGTTCCTGCAGACTTTTGCAGTTGGAGAAATAGGCCTTGACCACGAGCGTTCACTTTTAGTGGCTTTTAGTCTTATTTTAAATGTATCTGTTGTTCTAAACTATTTTCAAATATTTTATATGGAGTTCACCTTCAAGCAGTGGTTTAGAAAGCAATTAATACATCAATGACAATGATAAATAGTGACAATTATAATGGTAATGATGATAACAGTGATGACGATTATAATAATATTTTGTTGCTAGTGTTGTAGCAATATCCAACTGCTAGTCCAGTTATCTTCTGTACATGGAATGAGGGCAAGCGTCACCTTGTCCTTTATAAAATGTCTTGTGCTTGGAAGCCAAGCACCCAAAATACCCAAAACTGAGGTTGATCTTGGTGAGTAGACAGGATTAGAGCAATTTAAAGACTCTTATTTCCTTTGTATCTGCATGTTTTCATTTCTGAGCTACTTCTCTGCTCTCCCTGTTTTGGGCTCTGAGCTGCTGTTTATAAAACAGAAGTCGTGTCCCCAATTCAGTATAATAGGGAACCCAAAAATCAGGGTTATCATTTCCTTCTTTTGCCCAAAGCGGATGAAATTTGCAGCCACAGGAACACCTTCAGTAGGAACTAAGTCTGCCAAATTGCAGTCAAATAGGTTCACACTGCATTTGTGAGGGAGCTTTCCTCCATAATTCATATTTATTAGGTCAAAATCTAAATTAGTTTCATATTTTTGAGTGGAGGCTCCCTCTCTCTTACCTGGAGAGGTAGTTGAGTGCTGCATATTTTGCTTGTACATTTCCTAAACATTTCTAGTTATTGGGTGTTCTTATAGTTCTCTGCTAGGCCTTGCAACACGAGACTGTCTAGAACCCTGGCTGTGAAGTTCTGACGGGCTCTGTGTGTTGATTTTCTTTTTGCTAAAGCAGAGCCACATAGGATTTTTTTTTTGTTCAAAGAAGAAAACCTTAAATGAATCCTTTGAGTTTTTCCCTTTTTTAAAACACGCACCCACCGCTGTGCTAACTGTGAAACTCATTTGGCTTTACTCCATAAGAATGAAAAATAATGTACGTTAGGACTGTTATTTTATTTTCGTTGAATGCTCAATTCATCCACAAGGGCCACATCGACACTTTCTGCCAGGAACTGCATCAGTGGCCTTAAGCGGCCAGCCTGTGATTTAGGATTCCCTCCTGTTCATAACTTGCCATGCCTTGATCATATTTTGGGATTGCTTTGTGGGTAATAGGAAAAAAGAAAATTTATGATGGATAGAATCCACTCTGAGCATGCCAAAAGAGGTCAAAACCACAACCAGTTCATAAAAAAAGATGAGTTGAGGGCAACCCTATGTTACCTGAGGCTGCTTCACTGAAAAGCCAATTCAGTTCTTTTGCAAAAGGGTCACATCAATTCTTATGTCTAGGCTATACATTAAGGTGAACTTAATGCATTAAGAGGAACACCCACAGCTGCAAGATTACTGCCCTCCTGCCTTTCTCCCCAGCTACCATGAAATGTTCTCCGTCTGCTGACATTTTCAGGGGAAACACTGTACAGTGGTGCCTCGCTTAACGAATGCCCTGTAAGACGAATTTTTCACTAGACGAATGGATTTTGCGATCGGAGGTTGCCTTTAATTGCCCTGCTCTCTTTTGAGTCTGGAAACCTTAAAGAGAAACCAGCAGACCCTTTGTTTAATTTCTGCTGGTTTCTCTTTAAGGTTTCCAGACTCAAAAGAGAGCAGGGCAATTAAAGGCACAGAAGTCCTGTCCTCTATTGAGTCTGGCAACCCTAGTTTCTGATAGACGTCTCCATTAATTTGCCTAGTCCTCTTCTAAAGTCATCCAAACTAGTGGCTCCTTCTTAGCCACCATGGCTAGCAAGAGACACAGTTCAGTTCTATGTTTTCGCCCTCTCTCTTTTGGGGTGGAGAAAAGGGGAAAGGGTGAGGGTTACGCTGTTGGGATACAATATCAACCACAACCAACTGCCACCTGAATTTTCAGGATCATGTCCATAGAACAGATAAGGATAGGTCCCTTGCTTCGGCTCTCAAGGACATTATTAGGGAATGTTAAGTGGGTAAAATTATTCCTGAGTGCCCTAAAATGTTACCTACACGCTTTATGAAAATTAAAGAGTTTCAAGAACGATAAATAATTGCCTCTTTAACTACCATGTTTCACAGGGTTATTGATGGCAGGCTGTCACATTTTGGGGGTGATATATGATTGAGCCTGGGAGGGCAGGGGACATCACCAAAGTTTTCAACTTTCAAGCTTTTTTTAGAATATATTTAAATGGGGGAAATATGCACTTATCTCTTCTCCTCAGATATGGCTTTGCAAGGCCACAGAAGAGGTCCTATTACCGCCACCTGCAGGCTGTAACATTATTACTTCTCAATTATAATTGTTCGTAAAGCCTACACCTTGCACCAATTTCCATAAAATCTCTGACACCGGACCACAAGTGTTTTTTCTTCCCAAGGGCAGCCCACAAGGACAAATTTATAAAGCCCAAACTCTGCACCTTGAACAACCCTGCACTACATGATCAGCATAGCTGCCAAGTTTTCCCTTTTCTCGCGAGGAAGCCTATTCAGCATAAGGGGAAATCCCTGTAAAAAAGGGATAACTTGGCAGCTATGATGATCAGCCCCCACCCAGGGCCGGCTCTAGGTAGACCCCCGGTGGCACAGTGCGCCAGGGCGCCGAGCCGGTAGGTAGGGCGCCGTGTGGTGAAGCCGCGCGGAAACCATGCTGCACCCTGCGAGGGCAGGGGCGCCGGAGTGATCTCCGCCCCTCAGCACCAGGGCGCGCGACCTGCTCGAGACTGCCCTGCCCCCACCCCACAAATTTCCAACCTTGAACAAGCTACTCCGAAGAGCACAGAACCCAGGAAAATCCCTAAGCAGACTGGCTTGCTCCACCCATTCCCACAGCTTAAAAATGCAGCCTGCTACAAATCTTCTAGAAGTTCAAGATAATTTAAAGCCACACATCCTCCATGGAACTTTATGACTATGGTTTTTTTTTTAAATAGCATTATGGCTTCTTATTATTACTTGATGGAGGTGGAAGAAAACACTTTGTGTGGAAACCAAACTGCAGCAGAACAGAAGCAGCTCTGATTGTGACGCAGACGGTTTAGAACAGAAATATCTGCTTTCTTAAACCTCTCCCTGAAACACTGCCAGTGAGTAAAGTTTACAACACAATTTCACTAGGTTTTTTTTGGTTTTTGAAGGAAAAAGCAGGGTGTAATCTGCGGGTAGCTTTTTACAATGCTTTTGTTATACTGTTTTTATTCATTTGCCTCAATTTCATATTATATCCCGCCTTCCCCATCCTGCAAGGAGCTGAAGGTGGGGCAATGGTTCTCCCCTCTCCATTTTATCCTCACAATGAAAAAAAACCCTGTGAGGTAGTTTAGGCTGAGAGCTGGCAACTGGTCCAAAGTCACCCAATGATTTTCATGGCTGTGTGGGGATTCGAACTCTGGTCTCCCAATCTGGAGAGTGCCTGGCTTGGTACTCTAACCATTGCACCACACTGGTTTTTCCATGTTTAGAATATCTGTTTTGTTTAGCATATCGTTCTTTTTGTATATTGAAATATCTATAAATAAATTTTTAAACAATACACCCTCAGTCTCTCACAAATCACACTTACTTTGAACAGCACAGTATCCTATCAAATTCCTAAGCAGAACAGCTTGTATTGTCTTCGAGAGATGGACTTAAGGAAAGTACTCTCCTACTTGTAAGATCTGTTTCCCCCTGTCCCTACGCCCACACCCACGTGCTATCCCCCCCCCAACATAATGAGTCTCTTAATCACAGGGTCATGGGTTCGATTCCCATGTTGGGTGAAAGAGTTGGACTAGATGGGAGTTGGACTAGATGATCCTCACGGTCCCATCCAACTCTGCTATTCTACGATTCTATGCTAATGTATATGGAGTTTCACAGAATGCAATTTTTAGAAGGCGCAAGGTATCAGAGGCCAGACTAGACGATTGCCAGGGATACCATTCAGGTACTAAGATATTTCATTTCATGGCCCCGTGGCCTTGAAACAAATGGCTTGCAGCCCTAAGGGCCATGAATCTGAAACAATCCCTTGCACAGCGACAATATTCATGACACGCACGGCTGTTACAATGTTTTACAAGTCATATCCATCCCTCGCAGAGGTAATAGCTCTGGGACTCCGTTATTAACAAGGGCGCTCAAATAACCACACATCCCAAGGAGATACCCGTCTTCCTATTGATAGGAAGGTAGGCTTAAAAATGCTACTGTTTCGATATTTCCTTCTCTAACTGAAAGGACATTTGAGAATGCATTCCTCATCTGGGCGAGGGGTTAGTTAAGTGGGTTCTACGACACAGAAATCTGGTGGCAAATAAACAACGGAAGGGTTGTTTGCCCTCCCCAGATTTTATTAGAAACATTTTGTTTTAAAGGGCACAAGGATGGAATAACAAGCAGAATTTCAGATTTTTAACAAGAATAGGGATCAGAATTCTTGGCTGCACACCCAACTGGGAAGAAGTTGCGCTGAGGTCACTGGGACGGAGATAAGAATTGCAGCCTTTGTGTGCGTAAATACAAAAGTGGAGGTGCCATAGTTCTGCAACACAAGAACTGCTTTGCATATTTAAAGTCCCAGGTCCACAAGTTCTCCATATAGGGCTGGGAAAGATGAATGTAGGAGTCTCTTGGAAATTTACAGCCTTGGAAGGAATCAAGGAAAATATGATTAAAATGTCTCATAGGTGGTATATAACACCAGACAAGATTCACAAAATGTATAAGACAAAAAATAATCTGTGCTGGAGGTGTCAAAAAGAAATAGGGACATTTGTTCATATGTGGTGGCAATGTGATAAAATAAAACTTTTTTTGGAATCAGATCTTTGAAGAAATTTTTAAAAATATTGAAGTATAATGTAAAAAAGAATCCTGAATTTTTTTGTTAGGAATGGTAGATGAAGGAATTAAAAAACAGGATCAAAAAATATTCTTCTACGCAACTGCAGCCACAAGAATATTAATAGCCACATATTGGAAAAGACAAAATTGATGAGTGGCAGGATATTTTTTTTTGGATATGTAGATTTAGCAAAATTAACCAATTCGATTAGAGGCGGCAGTAAACAAAATTTTGGACAAAATTGGGGAAAATTCTGAAATTATATGAAGCAACAGTCCCACCTTAAAATCCTGGATTCATTTCTAGAGACCAGTACTGTAAGTAAATATTATAAAACAAAAGGAAACACAGGCGAAACATTGGGTGAGGGAAGCAGTAATTTGTCAAAAGCTTAAAGAGACCAAGATCAAGGCAAGAGGAAGTACATGGAAAAAGAGGAAAACTTATCTGTTATATATGTTTAAGAGAAATAATAAGTGTATGTTTTTAATTTGGATGTTATAGAGGAAAAGACTAGACAGGAAGGTTTAGTCAAATTATGTATTAGATATCAATTACTTTTCAGATGCAAATTTGGAAGTATGATATCTGTATGAACTTTTATATTTTGAGTTGATTTGTTTTAATTTGTTTTGTTATGATTTGATATGTTTTAATTAAAATCTCAATAAAGTTTTTTTAAATTAGAAAAGAAAGAAAGAAAGAAAGAAAGAAAGAGAAAGAAAGGAAGGTTTAGTCAAATTATGTATTAGATATCAATTACTTTTCAGATGCAAATTTGGAAGTATGATATCTGTATGAACTTTTATATTTTGAGTTGATTTGTTTTAATTTGTTTTGTTATGATTTGATATGTTTTAATTAAAATCTCAATAAAGTTTTTTTAAATTAGAAAAGAAAGAAAGAAAGAAAGAAAGAGAAAGAAAGGAAGGAAGGAAGGAAGATGAATGTAGGAGAGAGACTCCCATTAAGTGCATTCCTTAACACAGAAGACTTTCCTCTTTCCTTTGAAGCTGAGATCAGTCCTATCCTGCATCTGTACTGGAATTGTTTTAAAGTTGTTTTTTAAGATGCTTTCTTTTATCGTTGTATCATTTGTTGTCTGCCACCCTGGGCTCCTTTGGAAGGAAGGGCTGGGTATAATCTTAATAAACGGGCAAACAAATACATCTCTGTGTACTATCACCACCCCCAGAGCTGGCAACGAGGCACTTGTTCCCCCATTAAATGCATTAGGCAGGCACCCGCAAGCACTCTTTCTGTAGGAGGGCAGTTCAAATTGTGGCAGCCGTGAATTGCACCTCAGGCTGTGGGGCCTCCCTCCTTCCTGAATCCTTTGGTGTATGCTGGCTGCAAGGCTCCGTTGCCCATCTTTTCTCTCCTCGCTTTGACACATTTTATTTCTTTTGTCCAGGAAGGCTCATGAAAACAAAGTCTGGCACCCTCCACCCCCGTCCTCCGTCGTCCTCCTCTAAATCTGTAAGACTGGGACATGAAAGTCTCCCTTTAACATGAAGGAACCTTGCAGTGTTCTGACAAGTCGTTTTCAAATCTGAAATAATAACAGGAGGAGGATGGTATCTGCTGGCTGCAAAAATGGCCCCTTTTCATCCAGGCTGCAGCCACACAAGCAGCAGTGGCAATTCAGATTTCTCTCCCTCTCTCCACCTATGAATTAATGATCAGGTAAAACACAATGGTGTCTCTCTCTCTTTTCCCCATTTACAGATAAATGTTGCCTGGCTTTGATGGAAAGGTGTACGGAAAGAGCGAGCAATAACGGGTTAAATGGTGGAGCCTAGTGTATTAACAAACGTGGTTAAATTGGATGCTGTTTCCATCGGGGACGATGCCAGCAAGTGATTGGCGAGGCAAGGCTCTATGGCCTGTGGCTTCCACCCATCAGAGGTGCTTCATGTTGGTTCAAGGAGAAAGAAGGTAGAAAGGAGAATTCCCTGGATGCCAAGATTCAGGTTTGGGGCAAGTACTCTTTGGTGAGAGAACCCCAGCAGAGATTTAAAGTCACAAAATATGTAGCAAAGAAAAGCTTGGGAATATAGGCTGTTAAATCTTTAAAGCATGCCCTTTAAAGTAAGTTCCAAAATGTCCCCTGAAAAAGTTGCTTTCCAAAGTTTCCCTCTTACCACAGCGTAGGAAAAGACCATACGTATGGTAAGTTAAAAATGGTTTGCTTACATACTCTCAAAAGGTCATATTCATGTACTTCAGAATAGTTACACAGGCAGTAAAACAGGTTACACAGGCAGTTCCAAAATGGTGAAAGTTCCTAAATTGTTGGTAAAGGAGCTCAAGAGTGGCTTGTGAGAGCCATATGGTCCGCACTTGAGCAGCCAGCTCAAACCGCTTCACACACTGGACTTTCAGTTTTGTCCCAGATTGTTCCCTGAATATTTTGTTCAGTAAATGTAAAGGCAAAGGTAAAGGTAAAGGACCCCTGGATGGTTAAGTCCAGTCAAAGGTGGCTACGGGGTTGTAGCGCTCATCGTGCTTTCGGGTTGAGGGAGCCAGCGTTTCTCCACAGACAGCTTTCCGGATCCAGTGGCCAGCAGGACTAAACTGCTTCTGGTGCAACAGAACACCGTGATGGAAGCCAGAACGCATGGAAATACCATTTACCTTCCCGCCTACCTATTTATCTACTTGCACTGGCATTCTTTCGAACAGCTAGGTTGGCAGCAGCTGGGACAGAGCAACAGGAGCTCACCCCATCACGGGGATTCGAACCGCCGACCTTTTGATTGGCAAACCCAAGAGGCTCAGTGGTTTAGACCACAGAGCCGCCAGCGTCCCACCTGCATTTTTGTTTGTTCGTTCTGTAGTACTCAATGAAAG
The DNA here is from genome assembly GCF_965207765.1 of Zootoca vivipara. NCBI lineage: Eukaryota > Metazoa > Chordata > Lepidosauria > Squamata > Lacertidae > Zootoca > Zootoca vivipara. The sequence goes on from NC_142587.1 coordinate 92,865,368, forward strand.
CCAGAGGTAACCAGCTCATGCCATATCCCCCCCCCAGCTACACCCTAAATTTTGTTTCCCTGTACTTATTGCCTTCTATTTCTCTTGTTTGGGCTCACCACTCACCACCCCACTCTGAATTTCTGGTATCTAGAGACGCAGAGGCACCCATCAGATTATCTGTTTCTTTAGTTTGGGAAAGAGGTGGGAAACAACAGTGGGAGATGGATCTCACCCTCATTTCCTGCCTTGTAAACTTCCCCTTGGCATCTGGTCAGCTACTGTGGGCAACAGGATGCTCAACCAGATAGACCTTTGGCCTGATGCAAAAGAGTCTTTCTTATGCTTTTATCTGGTTGATCCTGGACTATACAGACCTTATATCTGCCCCAGCAGAGCTTTTCTGATGTTCTTGTGTTATGTAGCTCCTGTGTCAGAGGCAACATGTCCCCGAATGCTGGAGAACCACAAGTTGGGAGACTCCTGTTGCCTGGTTGCAGGCTTCTAAAAGTGAGCCATTGTTGTTGGATCCAGCAAGACTCTCCTTATATTCTAAAGTGCACGGATATGTGCACTTTAGGGCAACGAAAATGGTCAAAGGCCTGGAAATGATGCCTTATGAGGAACGGCTTAGGGAGCTGGGTATGTTTAGCCTGGAGAAGAGAAGGTTAAGGGGTGATATGATAGCCATGTTCAAATATATAAAAGGATGTCATATAGAGGAGGGAGAAAGATTGTTTTCTGCTGCTCCAGAGAAGCGGACACGGAGCAATGGATTCAAACTACAAGAAAGAAGATTCCACCTAAACATTGGGAAGAACTTCCTGACAGTAAGAGCTGTTCGGCAGTGGAATTTGCTACCAAGGAGTGTGGTGGAGTCTCCTTCTTTGGAGGTCTTTAAGCAGAGGCTTGACAGCCATATGTCAAGAATGCTTTGATGGTGTTTCCTGCTCGGCAGGGGGTTGGACTGGATGGCCCTTGTGGTCTCTTCCAACTCTATGATTCTATGATTCTATGTTTGGATTCTCTGCCCCTGATCCATTGGAAGGCACACACCGAGAGAAGAGAAAAGTGGGTGGCTGTGCCCGAACCCCGACCCTTAGCAGAGGCCACCGGCCCATCTCAACCTCTCATTTTGAGAAATGCTTCGCTCAGTTGCACAAGAACTCGCCTTTGCTACCCGGTGACTTTGCAAAGTTCTTCAATCTGCGCGGAAAGTCCTTGGAGTGGGGTGGGGGTGGGGAGAAGAAGTTGCCCAGAATAGCAATTGACAATGACAATATCTCCTGGCCTTTAAAATGTCAATGAAGGGGAAGCAAAGGAGAAAGGCAGTTGGATGGAGGACAAGTTTCTGAAGGGTTAGGAGCGTGGTTGAGGAACAGCTTGGAAGAAGTGCATGGGATGAAGTGAGGTGGCATTTATTCCAGTCCCTCGGACACCTGCCTCCTCATTGACGTTTCGATGGGGTCAGTTATGAGCCACCATCATTTTTTTGTATACACAGAGGGCTTTTCATCTCGAGGAGAGAAAGGTTCCTTTCCTTATGTTTCTGCCGCTTTCCTTAATTACGCTTAATGGTGTTCTTTCTCAGCCCACCGCACAATGGAACAGCTGTCATGGGAGCAGGAACCTTCTCCTCTGAAAGTTTAATGACACATCAATTAGCGCTGAAGGTAGCACCGGCAACGGGGATGCCAACACTTGCTCCTAATGAGAATGGACTGGGCTTCGCGACTCCCCCTTTTTTTTGACTTCTGCCATCATCTCAAAGACAGGACAAATGGTGGGAAATGAAAGCAAGGGCGGCAGTGGGAAGAGTCCTGCTAAACTTGGAAGAAAGTTGCCCTGCCGGTATATAACGACCTTGAAAATCAGAATGGTGTCTGCCTATTCTTAGTGAACCAGGCATTTCCACAAAGAATGTCTGCAGAGATTCATTTGAAGGCAGGTCCATGTGGAAACCGATGGCATCTTCATGGGTCCAATACCATGTGGACATAGAATCAGAATCGTAGCAAGAATCATAGCAATGCGATGCAATGCAATAATAATAATAATAATAATAATAATAATAATAATAATAATAATATTTTATTTATACCCCACCCACCCGAGTGAGAGCTGGGCTCAGGGCAGCTGACAACAATAAAATTCCAATAAAATGTAAAAGAAAGAAAAACAATTGATTAGAATCTGGATTTGACAAACCTAGACAGCATCTTAAAAAGCAGAGACATCACCTTGCCTACAAAGGTCCGTATAGTTAAAGCTATGGTTTTCCCAGTAGTGATGTATGGAAGTGAGAGCTGGACCATAAAGAAGGCTGATCGCCGAAGAATTGATGCTTTTGAATTGTGGTGCTGGAGGAGACTCTTGAGAGTCCCATGGACTGCAAGAAGATCAAACCTATCCATTCTGAAGGAAATCAGCCCTGAGTGCTCCCTGGAAGGACAGATCGTGAAGCTGAGGCTCCAATACTTTGGCCACCTCATGAGAAGAGAAGAGAACAATCCTTGGAAAAGACCCTGATGTTGGGAAAGATTGAGGGCACTAGGAGAAGGGGACGACAGAGGACAAGATGGTTAGACAGTGTTCTCGAAGCTACGAACATGAGTTTGACCAAACTGCGGGAGGCAGTGGAAGACAGGAGTGCCTGGCGTGCTATGGTCCATGGGGTCATGAAGAGTCGGACACGACTAAACGACTAAACGACAACAACAGAAATGCGGATTAAAATACAATTTAGATTAATTTTTTTTTAAAAAAATGCAGACTCACTTTAAAATGGCCCAGATCAAAACCATAAGGGAGGAAAAACATAGTGGTCAGACTGAGTCCAGCCCAAAGGCCAGGCGGAACAGCTCTGTCTTGCAGGCCCTGCGGAAAGATGTCAAATCCTGCAGGGCCCTGGTGTCCAGTGAGAGAGTGTTCCACCAATTCGGGGCCAATACTGTAAAGGCCCTGGCCCTAGTTGAGGCCAATCTAGCCACCTTATGGCTCGGGATCTCTTAAGGTCCTCTGCGGGGCATACCAGGAGAGGCGGTCCCATAGGTAGGAGGGTCCCAAGCCGCATATGGCTTTAAAGGTCAAAACCAGCACCTTAAATCTGATCCTGTACTCCACCGGGAGCCAGTGCAGCTGGTAAAACACTGGATGAATGTGGTCCCACGGCAGGGACCCCGTAAGGAGCTTGAAGATAGAGGTAAAAACTTAACTAAACAAACTGTATTCTGGAGGTTTATGTCAATAATCAAATAATAGATCTTATTCTGATTGCCCCTGCTAATTAATATTTTTTTTGCAGTTTTTGCTGTCACCTGATTATCCTGATCTGCTAGAAGAAAGGTCACAGGAGCAATGGTTGAACAACCTGGTATGGATAGTAGTAGAGGGGTAATAACCTCACCCCTCAAATCTTTATAAAGTGTGCAAGCTAGAAGCACATGAAGCACACTGACTGAATACTTCCATCTCCACGTGGACATAAACGTTTTTCCAGCGGAATTTTTTGAAATCGACCCTCAAGTACAGCCGAAGGCAGCATATTTAATCTTGCGTAAGTGAAAGCGCGTCTGTATTTCAGAACTGTTAACTTTTACAAATTGGGTGCCAACGTATCAAAATGACTAGGTGGAAAAGAAATATACCGTGGACTAAATTTCCTTAACGTGGGCAAAATATTATGTTGATTGATATCATATAGGCGCTGTCTAATTAAATTATTTGCTTTACTGAAGCCCAGGTGGAATCTACGCACATATTAAAAAATGTTCTGAAAATGCTTTTTTTAATTAAAAAAAGTGCTTTAAAAATATATTGAATTTTCCATAAGGCTCATGATCGCCATCTAGTGTCACATTGTATATTGCACTTATGACACACTTAAAACATTTTATTTGCCTGCACTGTTGTAGCGATAAACCAGAAAAGCACATGTGGACAATATTGGGAAGTCCACCATGCCATTATTATTATCTATGAAGCCAGCCTGAGCACCAAACAGTGTGAAAAGCAGCCTTTCCCCTCCAGGGTTGCACCCAAAATTTTCAGTTACAGGTAGGTAGCCGTGTTGGTCTGCCGTAGTCGAAACAAAATAAAAAAAATTCCTTCCAGTAGCACCTTAGAGACCAACTAAGTTTGTCATTGGTATGAGCTTTCGTGTGCATGCACACTTCTTCAGGTCTGTGCATGCACATGAAAGCTCATACCAATGACAAACTTAGTTGGTCTCTAAGGTGCTACTGGAAGGAATTTTTTAATTTTTAATTTTTTAATTTTGTTTCCAATATTTTCAGTTTCATTTTGCAGGTGTCAAATGAAATGAAATGTTTTAGATCAGGCATCCCCAAACTTCGGCCCTCCAGATGTTTTGGACTACAATCCCCACCATCCCTGACCACTGGTCCTGTTAGCTAGGGATCATGGGAGTTGTAGGCCAAAACATCTGGAGGGCCACAGTTTGGGGATGCCTGTTTTAGATGGTCTTATTATTCACTTACTAAAATATCAGTTGCTGCTGTCTTTCCCCCTTCTGTGTTCTCTGGGCTATGGTTTCCCATGAGTGGCTAATGAGGGATCACATGGTGAATGAGATTTTGTTCCTGGGTATTTGTAGCGAGTGGTTCAAAATTGGGAAAGGAGTACGACAAGGTTGTATATTGTATATTGTCTCCCTGCTTATTTAACTTATATGCAGAATTCATCATGCGAAAGGCTGGACTAGATGAATCCCAAGCCGGAATTAAGATTGCTGGAAGAAATATCAACAACCTCAGATATGCAGATGACACAACCTTGATGGCAGAAAGCGAGGAGGAATTAAAGAACCTTTTAATGAGGGTGAAAGAGGAGAGCGCAAAATATGGTCTGAAGCTCAACATCAAAAAAACCAAGATCATGGCCACTGGTCCCATCACCTCCTGGCAAATAGAAGGGGAAGAAATGGAGGCAGTGAGAGATTTCACCTTCTTGGGCTCCTTGATCACTGCAGATGGTGACAGCAGTCACGAAATTAAAAGACGCCTGCTTCTTGGGAGAAAAGCAATGACAAACCTAGACAGCATCTTAAAAAGCAGAGACATCACCTTGCCGACAAAGGTCCGTATAGTTAAAGCTATGGTTTTCCCAGTAGTGATGTATGGAAGTGAGAGCTGGACCATAAAGAAGGCTGATCGCCGAAGAATTGATGCTTTTGAATTATGGTGCTGGAGGAGACTCTTGAGAGTCCCATGGACTGCAAGAAGATCAAACCTATCCATTCTTCAGGAAATCAGCCCTGAGTGCTCCCTGGAAGGACAGATCATGAAGCTGAGGCTCCAATACTTTGGCCACCTCATGAGAAGAGAAGAATCCTTGGAAAAGACCCTGATGTTGGGAAAGATTGAGGGCACTAGGAGAAGGGGACGACAGAGGACGAGATGGTTGGACAGTGTTCTCGAAGCTATGAACATGAGTTTGACCAAACTGCGGGAGGCAGTGCAAGACAGGAGTGCCTGGCGTGCTATGGTCCATGGGGTCACGAAGAGTCGGACACGACTAAACGACTAAACAACAACAACATTTGTAGCGAAGCCACATGGATTAAGGACAAAGGAAGGCAGAGATTCAACCAGCAAAGTCTCTGGGGGAAAAGTGCATGCTTTCTCCTCCTGCCCAGATCTTTTTATTATCATACGAAAAGGTTACAGAAATTCAAATCAGCCAATAACAGTTCATCTTACTTCATCAGATCCCTCCCATGTTTACTCCCACAAAAACATGATACCTTGGGAAGATCTGGAAACTAACAAGGAATTGCTAAAAGGGTAATTCAACTACAAAGGGAATTACATCTAAACAGGAAAAAGGGGGGAAGGAAATTCCTGAGAGGATTATCAAGGCAGTGACAGGAAAAACAGGTTTAACACCTCTACAAAGCTAGGCAGGAAAGGAAGATTTGCAGATGCCCTTTTGACCAAATCTACTGAGCCAAATGTTTAGCCAAATGGCTAATTCAAATTACACTAACTTGCAATGTGCTTGTTTACCACATGTAGCAAGGCCTGTAGATCTGTGCATCAGATACATGTCAGAAACCTGGTTTGGACAAAGAGCACCCTACTCAACTGAATTTATTAATCCAGGAATATCCTGCTCGATTAATCCTACACCAGGATCTTTTATGAATCCTCTTTACCAATCTACAGAACCCCTACAGGTATTCATAAATAAGCTATGCATGCAGGCACAACCAAAAAGATGCCATAGTGAGGGCAATCTGAGTAAAGAAGCATTTTCACGATCTGAGTAAAGAAGCATTTTCACGATCGCTGAAAAATTCTTGAATGAAGGATGTTCATTGCTTCAAAGTGAAACCTGTGAATAGTATTTGATTCAGCTTTGGTTATTTTGTTGTTTAGCTTGGGTGTTTCCTGTTGTGAGTTGAGGACCTGCCACCCGCTTGAGGAAATAAAGACACAAGGACACAATGTATTAAGGTTAATGGGCGAAAAAGGCCTAAGAATTAGGAAGAACTTCCTGACAGTAAGAGCTGTTCGGCAGTGGAATTTGCTACCAAGGAGTGTGGTGGAGTCTCCTTCTTTGGAGGTCTTTAAGCAGAGGCTTGACAGCCATATGTCAAGAATGCTTTGATGGTGTTTCCTGCTTGGCAGGGGGTTGGACTGGATGGCCCTTGTGGTCTCTTCCAACTCTATGATTCTATGATTCTAACTTTATTTGTTACAGCATGTGAGTGGGATTGGCTTAGGCATCAAACAAGCTATACCTGACTCCACCCCGCTCAATGGGGAGTCATTCAAGGGTCAAGATAGATAAGATAAATACTTTATTGTCATTGTACATAGTACAATGAAATTGAATGCCATCTGATAAAAACAAAACAAAAAACACAATTGCAGCCACACATACACACACAACCATCACAACTCCCCAATATCATATTATTTAGTTACAACTGAAAGCCCCCCCCCGGATGCCACTGGGGTTCATGCCATGGCCCTAGCCACCAGCAGGGCATCGGACAGGATCCACGACCGCCGAATTCCTTTAACGGAATACCCAAAAGATGGAGGGGTAGGCGATGGCCCGAACCTTGCCCTCCGATACACCATAATTATTCCAATGCCTAACCGCCAATACCATAAAAGTTGTGACGATTTGCTACGAGGTAGGCGAAAAACCAAGAGGCGTGAGCCAATTCGCCAAATGGATAAAAACTCCTACCAGGCCCCTTGGGCAACCAACCAAAGTCCACAGCAATGTCATGAGCATAGGCATGACCTAAAGGGAGGGTGGGCGGGAGGTCCGATGTAAATCCGGTGCACAATGGGGGCTCAGGGCTGCCACGGATGCTTAAGTGCAGCTAAACCCCGCCCCCCGAGCCAACCCTATTGGCTGGCTGCAGGAGGCGCAGCGCGGCAGCAAGGGCAGTTAAGGCAAGGGGCCAAAACGTCCCCTTGCCGACGTGGGAGCCGGCTCCTGCTCACAACTCCTCCCCTCATGAAGGAGGAGAAGCTTAATGGCAATGCTCTTTCTTCCCAATTAACTGTTTGGTTCATGTGCAGAACAGTTAAAAACAAATGAACTAAGATTTCTAAAATTTCTGCAGGTCAACTGAGCAATTTGTGACAGGAACTTTCCTAATTTACAGCCCTTGTCTAGATGCAAGCATTGCAGCCTGTTCTCTCCCCCCCCCCCTTTTCGTCTACCAGTCCTGGAAACACAGGTGATCTCTCAAACTTGTCACTCAGCAAACATTTCAAAATGGGAGATGGCAGAGTTTTTATGAGTGTCCTGTTTGAATGGCATGGAATATCAGTCTTGCTAAGCACTTGCTATCAACCCAGTTAATCATGCATCACATCATTATCGCTCATTAAGGCCAGCAACGGAAGCTAAACCACCTCTTGCTGGTTTCAAAATGATGGAACATACAGGGCTTTGCATTGTTCCGACCTTCACAAATAAAATATTTTCGGCTAAGTTACAGCGAGGGCACCCCTGAAAAATGAGATGAGATGCAGTAGTGCCCGGGAAAACTGGGGTGGCCATAATTCTCATTAGGATTCTGCTCTACAGTGGTGAGAATCTGTGGCCAATCTTCAGGGTGCATTTTCGCCCCAAGTCCTGATGAACTTGGGCCAAAGACATAAATGGTCCTTCTATTGCAGCATCCTCTTCCCACAGGGCCCAACCAGATGTCTGTGGGAAGCCTGCAAGCAGGAGACAAGCACAGCAGCATTGTGTCTACCTGTGACTCCCAGAAACTGGTTTTCAGAGTACAAGCAGAACTTAGCATCATGGCTAGTAGTCATTGATAGCCTTGTCCTCCAGGAATTTCCATATCCTCTTTTTTTTAAAAAAGCCATTTACTCCTGCACTATTCACAGTGCTGGATTTAAGTATAAGCTAAACAAGCTTAGCTTGGAGGGACGCGGGTGGCGCTGTGGGTTAAACCACAGAGCCTAGGGCTTGCCGATCAGAAGGTCGGTGGTTCGAATCCCCACGATGGGGTCAGCTCCTGCCAACCTAGCCAACCTAGCAGTCCTGCCAACCTAGCAGTTTGAAAGCATGTCAAAGTGCAAGTAGATAAGTAGATAACCTTCCAGCAGGAAGTGCAAAGTGCAAGTAGATAAGTAGATAACCTTCCAGCAGGAAGGTAAACGGCGTTTCCGTATGCTGCTCTGGTTGCTTATGAACTGCCCTAGTAGGGCAGTAATTGTTCCTTGATAATTTGTCACCCCCCCTCCCTGCGGCCTGCCCCCGCCCCCCCTTTCCTACACTCCTGGGTCAGCACCAACACTTAGAATTGGTTACTGGGAGCCAATGCAGTTCTTTCAGGACCGGTGTTATATGGTCCCGGCGGCCGCGCCCAGTCACCACTCTGGCTGCCACATTCTGGATTAGTTGTAGTTTCCAAGTCACCTCAGTTTGTATTTCCCCTAACAGAAACATTTTTAATGAAATTCTGCCCAATATACACTTTTTTATTTTATTTGTGATTTCCCCTGATATATGCCTTCTTAAGCAGACTTTCACCTGATACATGCATCTTGCATACATATTTAGTTAGAGAACAGCTCTGCGATATTGAGGAAAGTGCACATTTAGAGCGGCGACTGCCTTTTGGTTTGCAAATTGCCCCTACCCCCAGGAACCACGAATCAGGTAGTTTTGCCACCAGCTGAACCAGAATCCTCCCCCATCCCTAGGTAAAGTTTTTCTAGTGTGTGACATTCACAAGTCCTTCCTTTCCAGATTGCTGCCTCCATTAGCAAACTGTGGCAACTGATTGAAGACGCAGGCCCGGTCCATCAATCCAGAGAATCGCCCCTCCCAAAAAAAAAAAAAAAGCAACAAAAAAGAGCAGGTTCTTTTCTGCCCAAAAATGCGATGGTTGCCATTTGTTATTAAAACATTCCCGATGGTCCCTCCTGGTTGAATGAAGGAGTGGGGAAAAATGACTCTGCTTTCTGCCCATTGGTTTTCCTTGCCCTTGATAGCGCAATGTACAAATGAACAGTGATTGTGTAATTCGTTCCCGCAATGTTCATTTTTATTTATAATCCAAAAGCAATTAAATTCTCTTTTATACCACATTGTCCGGGTGACAGATGCGTGCTGGATGGCTGACGGCTGACATAAATCATCTCACGATCAAAACGCCTGTTGACTTGAGAGCCTATACTTTACAGCAGATGCCTCCCTGAACAGGGTGACAGGGAAATTCTTCACATTGGGTCTCATTTCGGCTAACCTCCTTGCTTCGCTCTGACTTTGGGAGCTGACAGCTTGGTTATTTTTATGACAGCTGGGATTTTTCAAACGGATATTTACAAAAAAGGCTTCCAAGGATGTCGTTTAAACCAAATAATGCCTTTGATATGTCCAGCAGGTCTGTTAAGACGTACCAGGGAGCACTGGGCAGCCACTGTGGAGGGGAAAAGTGAGTGCAGTGGTTAAATCATTCATACAAAACACACACACACACACACACACTACACGTTGAGAGTGGAATGAGTTGTTTACATTTAATTTAGCCATGATTCAATCTGAATTCTGTTTATTGCAATGGGGGGGGGGCGTGGCTCTGGACGGAAGCTTGGGAAAAGAACTAGCTTTGCTTCACTTCCCTGCAAAGGAAGCAGGCTGAGAGGTGACAGAGGCACTGTGAAGTGTGAGACCCTCACAGAGGGCCATTGCCATTATAGGAGAACAAGGGAGGTGTTCATGGTGAGTTCCAGCACCTCTTTTTTCTACAGAAATTCTGTGTCCAGGGCAGCTGTCTACCAGCTCCATCTGGTACGCAGGCTGAGACCCTACTTGCCCGCGGACTGTCTCACCAGAGTGGTGCATGCTCTAGTTATCTCCCGCTTGGAATACTGCAATGCGCTCTACGTGGGGCTACCTTTGAAGGTGACTCGGAAACTGCAATTAATCTAGAATGCGGCAGCTAGACTGGTGACTGGGAGCGGCCACCGAGACCATATAACACCGGTCCTGAAAGACCTACATTGGCTCCCAGTACGTTTCTGAGCACAATTCAAAGTGTTGGTGCTGACCTTTAAAGCCCTAAACGGCTTTGGCCCAGTATACCTGAAGGAGCGTCTCCTCCCCCCTCATTCTGCCGAGGGCCTTCTGGCAGTTCCCTCACTTTGAGAAGCAAAGCTACAGGGAACCAGGCAGAGGGCCTTATCGGTAGTGGCACCCACCCTGTGGAATACCCTCCATCAGATGTCAAAGAGAAGAGAAGAAGAAGAAGAGTTTGGATTTGATATCCCGCTTTATCACTACCCGAAGGAGTCTCAAAGCGGTTAACATTCTCCTTTCCCTTCCTCCTCCACAACAAACACTCTGTGAGGTGAGTGGGGCTGAGAGACTTCAGAGAAGTGTGACTAGCCCAAGGTCACCCAGCAGCTGCATGTGGAGGAGCGGAGACGCGAACCCAGTTCCCCAGATTACGAGTCCACCTCTCTTAACCACTACACCACACTGGCTCTCAAAGAGATAAACAACTACCTGACATTTAGAAAACATCTGAAGGCAGCCCTGTTTAGGGAAGTTCTTAATGTGTGGCATTTTAATGTATTTTAATCTTTGTTGGAAGCCGCCCAGAGTGGCTGGGTACAAATAATAAATAATTATTATATTATTACAGTGGTGCCTCGCTAGACGAATTTAATTCGTTCCACAGGTCTTTTCTTATAACGAAAAATTCGTCTAGCGAATCCCATAGGAATGCATTGACATTTTTTGATTTTTTTTTTGCCCATAGGAACGCATTAATTGAATTTCAATGTATTCCTATGGGAAACCGCAATTCGCTAGACGAATTTTTCGTAAAACGCATTCGTCTAGCGAGACAACCTCCGCTAGAAAAAACCTTTCGTTAAGCGGAAATTTCGTTAAGCAGGGCATTCGTTAAGCAAGGCACCACTGTATCTGAAATAAAGCTGTACTAGCAGGAGACCAGATGTGAGTCGGCGCCATGACCACATTGCAGACCCTCCGAGTGTCCCTATTTTCCAGGGATGTCCTTGATTTAGAGAAGCCATCCCAGTTTCTGATTTGATTCCAGAATGTCCCACTTTTCCTTAGGATATCCCCATTTTCATTGGAGAAATGTTGGAGGGTTATGGAGTTATAAGAGCCCAGAGCTGCCTGAAGGCAATCCTGTACAGCAGGGGTGGCCAACTCCCAAGAGAACACAATCTACTCACAGAGTTAAAAACTGGCAGTGATCTACCAGTTCTTGAGCTTTTTTTTAGGGAGGAGGGAAAACCCGTTTTTGTGGGGAGACAAAGTTGATGAGCTTCTTTGGGGGGAGCCAGTGATCTACCGGTGATCTACCGCAGACGTCCAGTGATCTAACAGTAGATCACGATCTACCTGTTAGACATTCCTGCTGTACAGGGAAGTGTTTTTTAATGTTTAAATGTTTAATTATGTTATTATATATGTTGGAAGCTCCCCAGAGTGTCTGGGGCCACCCAGAAAGATGTGCGGGGTATAAATAGTAAAATTGTCATTATGGAATGGGATGTCCCTATTTTCATCGGAGAAATGTTGGAGGGTATGACATAGGTGAGGGGTGGGCCTATGGAAAATACGCAACACCACTCTTATATAGTGCCTCTTTCACGAGAGTACAGAACAGCGTGTGAAAGCATGTAGGAATGAAAGGGTCTCCAACTGTTTCTGAAAAGCCCAGTTTGTGGATGCCCACCATATCTCGACAGAAATGCTGTTTGACCAAACAGGGGCAGCCACAATGAAAGTCCTGCTCTGAGTTACTGTGGAGTGGGCTTCTGATATAATAGGTCTGGATAACTCAGTTAGTTAGAGCGTGGTGCTGATAATGCCAAGGTTGCAGGTTCGATCCTCGCATGGGTCAACGGTATATTCCTGCATTGCAAGGGGTTGGACTAGATGTTCCTCAGGGTCCCTTCCAACTCTACGATTCTATGATAATAGAATCATAGAACTGCAAAGTTGGGATGAGCTCTAAGGGTCATCTAGCCCAACTCCCAACAACAACAACAACAACAACAACAACAATTTATTTATACCCCGCCCATTTGGCCGGGTTCCCCCAGCTACTCTGGGCAGCTTCCAACTAAATATTAAAATACAAAAATCCACCAAACATTAAAAGCTTCCCTAAACAGGGCTGCCTTGAGATGCACCTAAACAATCCCTGACAGATGGCCATCCAACATCTGCTTAAATACCTCCAAGAAGGGAGAGTCCACCACCTTCTAAGGTTGTCCATTCCACTGCTAAACAGCTCCCACTGTCAGAAAGTTCTTCCTAATGTATAGCCGGAATCTCCTTTCTTGTAATTTGAATCCACTGGTTCGGGCCCTACCCTCTGGAGCAGCAGAAAACAAGTTATCCTGCAGACTTATAAAGGATAAGGTGGTCTCTCTCTCTCTCTCTTGGCCCCTCCCAAGAAGCCTGAAGATTGGCATTCCTGAAGCCCATATTCTGCAGTGGTTCAGTGACAACCCATCTAACTGACATTATGCCCATATTGGAAAGGGAAAAATAGTTTTGACAATCCATACAAAAGAGAGAACCTTCCCCTTCTTCTTATCTAATTAAATTTATATAAGATCAAATAAAATTTTTATACCCTGCATTGCAGAAGTAGTCATCAGTACATGGATCTTAAATTATCTGCTCTCTGAATGAGTTCATTTTACCGAGGGCGTTTTCATCAAGCCTTTAATTAAGCTTGAACTGTACGGCTTAAAAAGTTGGTAATTTGACGGCAACCTCTCCCTGATCTAAGGTGGCAGAAGTGAGATTCCAGTCTGAAAGCTTTTCCACATCAGGGTTCGGGCCTCTAGGTTTGGTAGAGGAAAGGTTAGGGGGGGTCAAGGAATCATTATTAAAATGATGTCCTTACCGGAAATATTTTTCTCTCTCATTTCAAAGAGATGTTCATCCCTTGGAGCTAGTTAATGGTCTGCACAGCATTTCAGAAAGTGGGGAGGGAGACTGTCTTCAGTTTATTTATTCCAAATCATTCCATCCTACATTTTCTTAAAAGTCATAGAATCATAGAACTGTAGAGTTGGAATGAACCTATAGGGTCATCTAGTAGTAGTAGCAGCAGCAGCAGTTGTTGTTGTTGTTGTTGTTATTATTATTATTATTATTCATTGCCCATCTGACTGGGTTCCTCCAGCCACTCTGGGTGGCTTCCAACACTTAAGGTAAAGGTAAAGGGACCCCTGACCATTAGGTCCAGTTGTGACTGACTCTGGGGTTGCGCGCTCATCTTGCATTATTGGCTGAGGGAGCCGGCGTATAGCTTCCAGGTCATGTGGCCAGCATGACAAAGCCACTTCTGGCAAACCAGACCAGCACATGGAAACGCCGTTTACCTTCCCGCTGTAGTGGTTCCTATTTATCTACTTGCATTTTGACATGCTTTCGAACTGCTAGGCTGGCAGGAGCTGGGACCAAGCAACGGGAGCTCACCCCATCACAGGGATTCAAACTGCCGACCTTCTGATCAGCAAGCCCTAGGCTCAGTGGTTTAACCCACAGCGCCACCTGGGTCCTTATAAAAACATAATATAACATCAAACATTAAAAACTTATTGATACAGGGCCACCTTCAGATGTCTTCTAAAAGTCAGATAGTTGTTTATCTCCTTGACATTTGACAGGAAGGCACCACTGCCAAGAAGGCCCTCTGCCTGTTTTGCTGTAACCTCACTTCTCACAGTGAGGCAACCGCCAGAAGGCCCTCAGAGATGGCCCTCAGTGGGACCATGAGGGCCATCTAGTACAAACACCTGCAATGCAGGAATCTTTTGCCCAATGTGGGGCTCGAACCCACAACCCTGAAATCAAGAGTCACATGCTCTATTGACTGAGCTTATTGCAAAAGTTCTTAAAATATATGCACTACATATATGGCTGACGCTGTGGTCTAAACCACTGAGCCTCTTGGGTTTGCTGATTGGAAGGTTGGGTGAGTTCCCATTGCTCTCTCCCAGCTCCTGCCAACCTACTGGTAGCAGTTCGAAAGCATGCCAATGAAAGGAGATAAACAGGTACTGCTGTGGCGGGGAGGTAAATGGCATTTCTGTGTGCTCTGGCACTCGTCACAGTCCTCTGTGCTCCAGAAGCGGTTTAGCCATGGTGGCCACATGCCCTGGAAAGCCGTCTGTGGACAAACACCGGCTTCCTCAACCTGAAAAGTGAGATGAGCGCCGTAACCTCATAATTGCCTTTGACTGGACTTAACCGTCCAGGGATCCTTTGCCTTACAAGGCCTGGTAGTAGAGCCAAAGGCAGCCAACTCACCCCCACACCAAGCCATTTTTATGTGCCGCTCATTTGGAACCCCAGCTCCCGCTAAGTGAAAAAGTACAAGCAGGCAGGCAGGAATAGTGGGGCGAATCAATATAAAGCACCATTGGTGCAGAAAATTCAGATCAAGTTGCTGATAAAAAATAGTCACTCAATTATAGATCATAGAATTGCTTTTCTGTACTTTCACCACCCCTGCTTTCTGTTTAGTGTGATATAATATTCACAGTAGGCTCTCTAATCCATCACTCATTTGTCTCTTGGGAGTAGCCTGCACTCGCTAAATCAAATCAATGTAATCTGGGAGACGTAGTGCGTCTTTTCCTGGGTAACCATGATGCATGGACCAAATCATTCACCACATAGTGGGTTATATTTATATATTTATATATAAAAAATTGCCTGTATGTTTTATTTGCCTTTTATTTACTGTGCTGGGGAACATTTTTCAAACAGCTTACCTTGTACGTCTGGCAATAAAGGAGTTCCCACTCCATCAAGCTTTTCTGAACAACAGTCATGCAAATAAAATCATAGAACTGGGAGCTGGAAGGGACCACGGAGATCATCCAGCCGAACCCTCTGCTCATTATGGAACTCTATTCTGCCTTGGGCAGACCACAGCTGCAGAACTGTGTCCAGTTCTGTGCACCACAATTTAAGAAAGATGTTGACAAGCTGGAATGTGTGCAGAGGAGGGCAACCAAGATGATCAATGGTCTGGAAATCAAGCCTTATGAGGAACGGTTGAGGGAGTTGGGGATGTTTCGCCTGGAAAAGAGGAGACTGAGAGGAGATACAATAGCTGTACTGTAATCAAATATCTCAAGTCCATCACATGGAATATGGAGCAAGCTTTTTTTCTCCTGCTCTGGAGGGCAGGACTGAACCAATGGCTTCAAGTCACAAGAAAAGAAACATCAGGAAAAGAACACCAGGAAGAACTTTCTGACAGTAAGAGCTGTTCAACAGTGGAACAGTCTCCTTCAGGAGGTGGTGGGCTCTCCTTCCTTGGAGGTTTCTAAGCAGAGGTTGGATGGCCACCTGTCATGGATGCTTTAGCTGAGATTCCTGCATTGCAGGGGGAGTGACTAGATGACCCTTGGGGTCCCTTCCAACTCTACAATTCTATGATTCTATAATTCTGTAGAATCATCCCTGATGGACAGAGATCCAGCCTCAGCTTAAATATATTCAGCAAAGGGGAGACCTGTTTGCTCCATTGTCAAACAGCTCTTACTATTAAGAAGTATCTCCTGATGCTTAGCTGAAACCTGCTTCCTTGCCATTTCTACCTGTCTGTTCTAGTTCTGCCCCTGGGAGCATCAGAAAATATGTCTGCGCTATCTTCTGCACGACAGCCCTAACCCTAACCCTTTGAAGACCATTGTCAGGAGTGGCTGGTGCAGAAGCTCCCCGCTCACACCACCATCCCAATGGCAAGCTGTAGAGGTGAACCAAACAGACTGGAAGAGGCTGGGTAAGGTGGTCCCGCTGGAGAAGAAGGGATGCTCAACCAGCCAGAGGATAAATGTGTGGAGTGTGGCACATTTGGAGGTGGCCCTGAGCAAGGAGCGAAGAAAGAAGGAAGTTGCAGCAGAGAGAAAAAGAGAGCAAAGAGCTAGCTTATGGGCAAGCCTTGTCATGGTGACCTATAAGGACACACAGCATGGGCATAGCTGCCAAGTCACCCGCTGAAAAATGCGGGATCAGCAGCGCCGCGGCACCGGAAGTTGCTTCTACGCATGTCTGGACATGCATAGAAGCAACTTCCGGTGCTGGTGCCGCCTGATTTCCAGTGCCCATACATGGGTAGTGCGGCAACGGAAGTTGCTTCTACGCATGTCTGGACATGCGTAGAAGCAACTTCTGGTGCCGCTCTGCCCGATTTTCGGTGCCCAGGTATGGGCGGAGCAGCATGTCCGGACATGCATAGAAGCGACTTCTGGTGCTGTGCTACCCATGTATGGGCACTGGAAATCAGGCGTCGCCAGGACCCAAAATGGAGCCTCCCTGGCAGGTAAGAAATCCGGGGGATTTATGGGCTGCCAGTGGGAAACGGTTTAAAATAAGGGGGTTTCCCGCGAAAAACGGGAGACTTGGCAGCTATGAGCATGGGAGGATGGCAAATGCAGTGGTTCTGGGGCCAGCCACCTGTCAGGGACTGGTCCTGAAGAGGAGGAGGAATGGTGGAGGTCTCCCCCCTTCTCTTGTAGCTTCCAGAGAGGAGGAAGCAGGGCCATCTTTACCCAGGGGTGCAAGGGGTGCTGGGCACCCGGGTGTCAAATTCTATGGGGCACCAAATGTATACCTACAGTATACCAGTCCCTCTCGATCGGCAGCAGTAAAAAGCAATGATAAGATAAGATAAGATATCTTTATTGTCATTGTCCCCTTGCGGGAACAACGAAATTACTCAGTTGCTACATCCATTCAGATAAAGCATTCCGCATAATCCAAAATTACAAAACCTAATTAAAAACAGTAAATATAATACAAATAACATTGCTCTGTTACTCCATGGCATCAAATATTCCCGATGAGTCAGGAACCAAAAGCAGTTTTCCCCGCCACTGCGTGTAACCCCCCTTAAAAAGGTCACCCCCCAAAAAAGGTCAACAACTTTGGCTTCCCCCTCCCAAAAAAGCTCAATAAAAGTTAATTTGGGGGCTAAACTAAATTTGGGGGCGCTGGGCGGATCTTTGCACCCTGGCGGTGCATATGCTAAAGACAACCCTGGGAGGAAGGCAGTCTCAATTTATAGCAGGGCTTGGAGGAAGACTGCAGCTCAGAGATAAGCGAACAGCAGAATAATGTGGTGTTGGGAGAAGGGAGAGGGGGGGACAGAGCTGCTAGCTGACATGTCTCTGGACAGCATAACCGACCCCCCTTCTCCTAAAACATGGCGTTCGTTATAGGTGCAAGAACAAAGAGCACGGAGACAATTGTCCGCGGACAGACGCCATAGAAGCAGGGGGAGGAGCTCAGTGCGAGCAACTCCATTATGGAGGAATGACCGGAATTAATTTTGTCTTTTACCGTGATGACTGAATAAACCGTACGCAAGAACATTCTTGTTTCCTCTTGGTGCCGTTGGGGGGGAGGGAGAGGATTCCTTAAGCCTGATACCACCTCAGCCAACTGGAGAAGTCACTTACACACCTGCCGATAGAGGGGGTTGTGGGAAATCAAGGCAGCTGAAACAAAACAGATTTCAGAAGGGCTCCGAGGATGACGACAACGACAACGACAACAACAACGACAACAACAACAACAACAACAACAACAGACTAATTATAAGACTAGAGCACCAACAAAGTCAGGTCCGACAGATTAATAGTCAACAGGTAAATCACCAGTACAAATCATAGAGCATTCCAGAGTCTCTCACACAATTTCCCTTTCATATCTCGGCTTTGATATATGCAAATGCTGCCATTTTATTCACTATAAATTTGCTTCTCCTGCTTAATAGGTTCTCAGTCTTATGTGAGACAGGTTGTTGATGGGTTGTTTTTGCTTTTTTTTTTTAAAAAAAAGAAGTGTCAAAAATCTCTCTCTTAGGGAATTATACAAAGGTCATGACAGAAGGCAGAGAGTCAAATCCTCAACTGCCAGGCGCACATTAATGTAAAAACTTTAGAGCTTTGAATTTACATTTTTTAAAAACATGCTTCAGTATATACACATTTTAGGCATATGGAAATTTATAATGGCCGTGGAAGCTTTTATAGGGCTGTTTTAAGTATTAAAGTTCTGTTTTACACACTCTGGTTCAGGATTCTTAACATCAGTCGGCATATTACTGTAAAGGGCAGAAGGTGGTTAAGTTTCCGCAACAGAAGTAGTCGCACAGTATGGAAAAGGTCACGACAGTGCTCTAAATGGTAAAGAAAATGGGAAATTAGTCTGGACAATTATTGAACTTTCTGGTAACAACATATCTACATATATCATTTGCAGGTAACAGAAGGATGTGCTGGGGAGGGTGGAAATTGCTTGGTCGAGGAAATTAGCATATTTAGCACAAATGAATAAAAATATTTGGTATAAAAATCAGGGCCGTTTCTGAAACATCCAGGCAGATTTCCTGCCACTCCAGAAACATCAAAGCCATAGGATTGACTCTTTTCTGCTTTGCTTAAAATCTTGTGAGTATAATATTCTTGCTATGTATGTCGGAAATTTGTTATCTTTTTGGTTAGTAACTAAAATGCCCACTCAGTATTAAACTACCTGTACATTGATTGTGTATCTGGTCTATTCTCTGGTGCGTCTGCTAATTCTCCCAACTATCGGTTTGGGGAGCTGCTGATTGCTCGTGAGCTGTGACCCCTTTCCAGCTCTTGAATGATCGCAAAGTTTAACCCCACCTGTCAAAATCCCTGGTGCAGCTTTGCAAGATTCCCCATGCTCCCCCCGGCCTTAAGAGCCAATTCTGGTAGCTGGGGAACACAGCAAGACTTAGAATCATAGAATCGTAGAGTTGGAAGAGACCACAAGGGCCATCCAGTCCAACCCCCTGCCGAGCAGGAAACACCATCAAAGCATTCTTGACATATGGCTGTCAAGCCTCTGCTTAAAGACCTCCAAAGAAGGAGACTCCACCACACTCCTTGGTAGCAAATTCCACTGCCAAACAGCTCTTACTGTCAGGAAGTTCTTCCTAATGTTTAGGTGGAATCTTGCAAAGGCCTTAAGACGTCCACTGCACTCCCAGTTCTGCCTCCAAGGCTGCTTCTTCAATCACCACACCTGCCAAAGACTAAAAACCATTCCCCATGCTCCTGTGGTGGCTACCTGCTTCTTCTTTGACTGGGCAGGTGACAGAAGCCCATGCCAACCCACTAACTAAAAGGAGAAGCACAAGCTGCCAAATCTTTGTTGCTCCTGGAAATCAAGTGTTTGCTCCAACACAGGTGAAAAGGATCTAGGGGTCTTGGTGGACCACAAACTTAACATGAACCAACAGTGTGGTGCAGCAGCAAAAAAAGAGCTACCACTATTCTAGGCTGCATCAACAGAAGTCTAGTGTCCAGGTCAAGGGAAGTAATAGTCCCACTCTGCTCTGCTTTGGGCAGACCACACCTGGAATCCTGTGTCCAATTCTGGGCACCTCACCTTAAGGATGCCGGTGGCACTGTGGTCTAAACCACAGAGCCTAGGGCTTGCCGATCAGAAGGTTGGCAGTTCGAATCCCCACAACGGGGTGAGCTCCCATTGTTTGGTCCCAGCTCCTGCCAACCTAGCAGTTCGAAAGCACGTCAAAGTGCAAGTAGATAAATAGGTACCACTCTGGTGGGAAGGTAAACGGCGTTTCCGTGTGCTGCTCTGGTTCGCCAGAAGCGGCTTAGTCATGCTGGCCACATGACTCAGAAGCTGTCTGCGGACAAACGCCGGCTCCCTCGGCCAGTAAAGCGAGATGAGTGCCGCAACCCTAGAGTCATTCGTGACTGGACCTAACGGTCGGGGGTACCTTTACCTTTACCAACTTAAGAAGGATGTTGACAAGCTGGAAGGTGTGCAGAAGAGGGCAACTAAGATGAGCAAGGGTCTGGAAACCAAGCCTTATGAGGAGTGTTTGAAGGATCTGGGTATGTATAACCTGGAAAAGATAAGACTGAGAGGAGATATGATAGACATCTTCAAATATCTGAAGGGCTGTCACATGGAAGAGGGAGCAAGCTTGTTTTCTTCTGCTCTGGAGGGTAGGACTCAAACAAATTTTTTTTTTAAAAGAGAGATTCTGACTAAACACTCAAAAAAGCTTTCTGACAGTAAGAACTGTTCAGCAGTGGAACAGACTCTGACAAGAGGTAGTGGATTCTCCTTCCTTGGAGGTTTTTAAGCAGAGGTTGGATGGCCAGCTGTAGTAGGTGCTTTCGCTGAGATTCGCTGAGGGGGTTGGACGAGATGACCCTTGGGGTCCCCTCCAACTCTCAGATTCTATGATACCTTGCAAATAATTTGAGAGCATCAAGCAACACTTCAAATCTGGACCGCATTTCTTGGATTTCTGCAAATGGCTCTCCTTTTATAACGCCGCCCTCTTTCTTTATCCCTTCAACTTCTTTTTGTTATTCCTCCATGCACACTCCAACCCAGCCTGGCTGCTCTCATTATTTTATTCATCAGAAACATTCCTTCAACTTGTTAAATATAGCACTCCACTTACATGCTAAAATTTCGTGGCTGCATGGAAGCGCGGATGGAACTGGTAGACTGGGGCTGCTTCTACCACTTTAGAAATTAATCAACTGCCTGGGATATAATGGCACTGCTTTTGTGTATCTATAATTGAAGGGCCAATTTACTTCCCATCATTTCGAGTGCCATAATTATATTGCATCTTTGTTGCCTGTTTAACAGTCAGCCTCGGAATCTGGCACAACCAACACCAGCAGGACTTCGAATCATTTTACCACTGATAGTTAAAGAATCTCTCTCTCTCTCTCTCTCTCTCTCTCTCTCTCTCTCTCTCTCTCTCTCTCTCTCTCTCTCTCTCTCTCTCTCTCTGTGTGTGTGTGTGTGTGTGTGTTAATGTAAAATAAGAACAAGCACATATCTTCCAATATTTCTTTGTAGACATTTTACTTTGAGCCTGCATGCAATGGAGTGGCAGCTAAAATAAAATAAGGCTCATAAAAATGCATATAAAACTGTCTTCCAAACTGATCATAACTCACTGTGCATGAAATTACAATGCAAAGGCTAAGCCCCCCCCCACCCCAGTGAAACTCCTAATAATTGTAATATACAGGATTGGTCCTTGGGTAAGGTTGGTTGAAAGTCTGTCAATGGGGGGGGGGGCAGAAAACTTGGTTTGAAGCCGAGGTGGAGAACCTGCGGCTCTTCACATGTTTATTTTATGTAATCATGGAAGTGATTAAAACATCATCTTAAACAGCATCTTAAAAAGCAGAGACATCACCTGCAAGAAGATCAAACCTATCCATTCTAAAGGAAATCAGCCCTGAGTGCTCCCTGGAAGGACAGATCGTGAAGCTGAGGCTCCAATACTTTGGCCACCTCATGAGAAGAGAAGAATCCTTGGAAAAGACCCTGATGTTGGGAAAGATTGAGGGCACAAGGAGAAGGGGACGACAAAGGATGAGATGGTTGGACAGTGTTCTCGAAGCTACGAACATGAGTTTGACCAAACTGCGGGAGGCAGTGCAAGACAGGAGTGCCTGGCGTGCTCTGGTCCATGGGGTCACGAAGAGTTGGACACGACTAAACAACAACAACAACAATCATGGAAGTAGCGCCTGGAGTCAGGTTGCGTATCCGCAGCAGTGACCAGAGGAGGAAGGACTGCTGGGAGGAGCGCAGGGAAAAGAAATGCCATGCTGCACCACCAGCAGCACAACTGGATGCCTTCATCTGCCTCATCTGCAACAAAACATGTCTCTCCTGTATCTGTCTCTACAGCCACAGCAGGGACTGTAACCCTCCAACAGTTTGACTTCACGCCCAAAGGTGCACACTTGCACTGTCTCCCGAGACACACAGATACCAACCAGAACCATAGAATGGCAGAGTTGGAAGGGATCCCAAGAGTCATCTAGTCCTAAAGAATTATTGACAGATGATTCTGCTTAAAAACCTCTGAAATATACTCGGAGTCCTGTAGTGCTCTTTATTGCAGCTTGTAAAATAGTTAATGAAATGCCCCCCAAACCTCAGGCTTTTATATACATTCTTTACACAATGAGTCCCGTGTGATTGGCTGATTCTGCTTCCGTCCTGGAACCTGATTGGTCTTTTCCTGCAGGCCAATCAGTTGTTGCATTCTACGATCCTACTTGCCTATTGTTCTAGGAGCCAAGCTTAGTACATAACAACCTCCAATGGAGGAATGTTCACACCATCTTCTAAAGTAGTATGTTCCACTCTCGAATGGCTCTTGCCATCAGAAAATTCTTCCTGATATTTAGTTAGAATCTACTTTCTTGATTGGTTTGTTTTTGCTTTTTATCCCTCCAAACAGCTCAAGGTGGCTTATGTGGCTCATCCATGTCTCCATCTTATCTTCAAAACAACATTCCTGTGAGGTAGGTCAGGCTGAGAGATGGTGACTGGCTCATGGCCATCTGGTGAGCAGGAATGTGAATCATGGTCTCCTAGGTGCTACTCCAACAACACTTTAAGCGCGACACCACATTATGCCGCACTGGATCCCTGATTCCCACATCCTGGGATTAGCCATACTGGCTGGGACTGATGGGAGTTGGGAGTCAAACCTTAGCTAGAGAGCTAGAGGTTACCCATCCATGGCTTAAAAGGAGCTTTAAAAAGTCCTGGAAGTTTAATCAAGGCGTTACTGAGATCTCTTGTGGTCAAAGAGAGAGATGGGTCTAAAAGGAGTTTGACAAATTATGCAGTGGTAGGCGGAGTCTGAGGCAAAAGTGAGTGGAAAAACAAATGCATTATTATTATTATTATTATTATTATTATTATTATTATTATTATTATTATTATCCCATCTTTTCCCCTGACAGGGACTCAGGGCGGCTTACAGTTAAAATGAGAAGAGCTGAAAACATAGAAGAAGAAGAAAATAGAAGAAAAGGATCGCTGAAGAATTGATGCTTTTGAATTATGGTGCTGGAGGAGACTCTTGAGAGTCCCATGGACTGCAAGAAGATCAAACCTATCCATTCTGAAGGAAATCAGCCCTGAGTGCTCACTGGAAGGACAGATCCTGAATACTTTGGCCATCTCATTGGCCACCTCATGAGAAGAGAAGACTCCCTTGAAAAGACCCTGATGCTGGGAAAGATGGAGGGCACTAGGAGACAGGGACGACAGAGGACGAGATGGTTGGACAGTGTTCTCGAAGCCACAAACATGAGTCTGACCAAACTAAGGGAGGCAGTGGAAGACAGGAGTGCCTGGCGTGCTATGGTCCATGGGGTTACGAAGAGTCGGACACGACTAAACAACATCTATCTATCTATCTATCTATCTATCTATCTATCTATCTATCTATCATCTATCTATCTATCTATCTATCTATCTATCTATCTATCTATCTATGAAAATATTTATTAAAACCATATAGTATAAAAACAGCATGGTGCCAGGGGTTAATGGTGTTGTTGCTGCTGTTGCTGCTGTTACTGTTGCTATATTATGTGATGTATTTTGTGTTTTCATTTTGTATTCTTGTGTTATTAACCACCCTGTGATCATCAGATGAAGGAGGGGGCATATAAATTCAATAAATGACGATAATAATATGCTCACCTGCCACCCGAAGCACAGCAAAGAAGGAGCCAGTTTAACCTTTTGTACAGTAGTCTAGTTTCTGTACATCTTCAAATGCTCCTCTCTAACCAGACAAGCTAAAGGCATCATCAGTGTCCAAGGACACATTTGAATCACATTTAGATGATGTAATAAATTCTTTAGCCTTCACCCCATTTGTGGGTTCATGGTGTTCCAAATCCAAAGCGAATCCCTGCGACTTGCCAGGACATTTACGTAACTTATTTCACTGCCGGGTCACAGTTCCACAGTTTATGAAAAAAATGCAGCAGGGTTGTTCCGCCCTCCTTAAGCATATGCAAAGTGCTTGCATGATATTTGTGCAATAGGATGCGGGTGGCGCTGTGGTCTAAACCACTGAGCCTCTTGGGCTTGCCGATCAGAAGGTCGGCGGTTCGAATCCCCACAATGGAGTGAGCTCCCATTGCTCTGTCCCAGCTCCTGCCAACCTAGCAGTTCGAAAGCATGCCAGTTCAAGTAGATAAATAGGTACCGCTGTGCCAGAAAGGTAAACAGTGTTTCCATGCACTCTGGCTTCCGTCACGGTGTCCCATTGCGCCAGAAGCGGTTTAGTCCTGCTGTCCACATGACCCGGAAAGCTGCCTGTGGACAAATGCCGGCTCCCTCGGCTTGAAAGTGAGATGAGTGCCGCACCCCATCTTCGCCTTTGACTGGACTTAACTGTCCAGGGGTCCTTTACCTTTACCCTTTCACCCTATTTGTGCAATATATCAAAAATGGGAGCGACAACTGAGAGGATGGGGCTGCAAAGTGAGCAGAGTGCTGCTAAAATAATATATGCAAAATAACACAGTTGCTTAACTTGGATGTTTGGAACATAATGGGTCAGTCAATGGCACTGAAGCATCAAAGGAAGCTGGCATCTGATGAAATGCCATCTGCCTAGTATCGCAGGGGCTTTTGCCACTTCTAAGAAACCACCTTCCCCCCAAGATAGCGCTTTTGTGTATTTTAGCACAGCTGGGCATTAATATTAGTATTTGCATGTTAACTGAAGGGATGAAAGAACGTCGAGCGCGGCATGAAAGGGAAAAGGGAAGAATCTTTGGGGGGATAAATGAAAGCGTTCTCTACCAACTTTTGTTTAACCTCCGCTTTGGGTGGGTGGGAGGTGGACGCAAAACTGAAAAAAACATGCCACAAAGAAGTGACAGAGATAAGAGAGGCAGCCTCTTTTTCCTTCTTCTCCAAATGCGGTTGAGATAAATAGCTCGGCTCTAGGTACATAATAAGATGCACAATGCCAGCGAGCAGAAAAGGGGCTCCACGTGAAATTCCACACCAGAGATTTTGGAAACCAAAAGACAAAGCCTTTCTTTCACTGATTCAGTGTGTATGTTTTTTTTTTTTAAAAAAGAAAACCTTGTGAGCTCCAGAGAATAAATGCCCGGACATGTTGGCGGTTGGTGATCCTTCCATCAAAACATAGTTCTTGTGTTATCTCTTCTCAAAGCAGGAAGTGGCTGGCTCAATTTCCTTTGTATAGGAGGAAGCTCAGGATCCGGGCCAGAGTGTGCCAGGAACATGTGCCACTCGTGCTGAGATCCAGGGTGGGGTGAGCTGAAGGGCACTGCTGGCATTTGATGGCATACACATTACATTGGACAAACAGGCCAAACCCTACGCCAGAGGATAAATGGACCCAAATCTGACATCAGGAATCATAAGACAGAGAAGCCAGTAGGAGAACACTTCAATCTCCCAGGACATTCAATACAGGATCTCAAAGCAGCTGTCTTATTACAAAAGAATTTCAGAAACAGACTTGAAAGAGAAGTTGCTGAATTACAACTTATCACTAAACTGAAAACTATGGAGAGACCTGGTCTTAATTGAAATATTGGATTCCTGTCTCATTACATCTGCATACTACGGTATCCCTTGCTTTTTCCTGTAGGACTAATTGCAGTCATCAACAGTCATCAACAGGTTTACCATAACCATTGAGTCAAGCACCCATCTCCTACTACCCTCCTGAGAAAAACCCCACCCCACCATCCCACCATATATAGGGGTCTGGTGACTTCTGTTTCAGTGTATCTGAGGAAGTGTGCATGCACACGAAAGCTTATTATACCCAGAACAAACTTAGTTGGTCTCTAAGGTGTTACTGGACAAATTTTAAATTTTGTTCTTTATTTTGACTGCGTCAGACCAACACGGCTACCTACCTGAATCTGCACCCAGGGGCGGGGCGTCACTATATAGTGAGCATGCGCAGTGTCGCTACGTAGCGTGCATGCGTTGCTATGTGTGGCGCATGCAGCGCATGCGTTGCTGCATAGAGATGCTGTGCATGCGTGCTACATAGTGGGGTGCCGGTGCTGCCGCTCACGCTGCCCCCCCAAAACACGGAGCTGGGAGCGGCCTGCTTCCCTCGCTCCCCCTTCCTACACCCCTGCATGCAGGATGCCATGGACTTTTCATGACACTGTATCAAGCACATTAATGACATCACATCACTGTGACATCACTTCATCTCTCTTCACTAGACATTTCAAAGGAGGTCCAGTGTGACGATGTGCACAGGCAGCTTCCACCTATCTCCCTCTCCCCTCTGCAAACACTAATCTGGGCTTGGCTCTTTGAGACAGAGCAAAAACCACTTAACTGATTCTTCCAAGGGGCGTTTAGATTGCCATTGGTTCTGGATGGCTCTGTACAATGTCCTTCCATCTTCCAAGGTCACCGGGCTTTGCATGAAGCTCTGCTGAGGATGGAGGGGGGGAGGGGAAATCCCCTGGAGGCTACAGAGCCAAGTTGGCAAAAAAAGTGAATTATACTGCAGGGGGACAGGAGGGAGGTGAAGTGACAATGTCGCGCCACCCCACAAAATAAGCCAACCCTGCTGTTTTCTCAGCTCAGTGGCACCTGAGAAATGTGCAGAGCTGGATAAAAGTAATTTAATGCACTGTGACTTATTTAATCTGCTTTAATGTTAACATGATCATTTACTTTATGTGCCATTAAAGCGAGTAACTGCAAATTCTTCTGCTTCTTTCCTTAAATCACAGGCCAGCTCATGAAGACCATAGCAATGACCATGCCTGCTTTGCAATGCATCGTTCCCCCGAGACTTGGTGGCAAAGCCTTCGCAATGTACTTCTGCGGAAGGGTTGGACCATTTGCACAAAGGGAAGCCGTCAGAATGAGTAGCAAAGCTTACTTGTTTGTATCAGAGTACTGTACATATGCAAGCAGAACCACCCCCACCCATTCATTGGAATTGGGGTAACAGGGTCCTTGCAGGGGTGGTGGTGGTTAAATTTTCCCCACCCAACTTCCCTGAGTATTTATGCTATTTCTGTTCCCCTTCCCCCTAGGCAAGTCAACAGAGAGTTCTCTCTTGCCCAAGCAGAATAGTTTTTCATGGGTTTTCAATGTTTTTCTTTTCACCCTATGATTCTTACTCTACCCCAGAATGATAACTTTGCCTTTATAGGAAGAACCGCTGCAGCTATCATGTTGAAACTTGTGGGTTTCATCCTCACAGAAGGGAATGCATATGCTTGAAAAGTTCATCTAATTCTGGCAGAAAATGAAGAAAAGTTATAGATCAGTTCTGCTTTTTTTTAAAAAAAAAAGAAAGAAATGAGAATTCAAATGTGCCCCTCCTGAAACCCCGTGGCTGTATATGCCTGCAGTTTGGCAGCATTAATCTACTCAAAAAGCTGCCATTTCTGCAAATTTCATTCACTTCTGTGAAGAGGGAATAAATGAAAGCCAGTTACAGAGTCCCATTATAGTGAATGGGGAGGGGAAAGCTTTGTTTTTCCACAGATATAATTTTATATTGAATAATGAATTGAATTGGAAAGGCACAGAGCAGCAGCAACAATGACAACAACATCACAGACAAAAGATATTGGGCTGCTTCCCAAAGCTACAGGTACAAGTTGAATCTTTTGGCTGTTGCATGACTCTAATAAATACTGGGATACATTAAAATTCAGTTGTAATGGGTAACCTACAGTTAGGTCTTTTGAACATTGTGTACTAATATTTATGCATTTAAAACCTCACAGCACTCTCTATTCTATGTAGAATTTCAGGATGGTGTGTAATTTGGATAGTGTAGTTAGGCAGAAAGTGCAAAGGTGGACTGATATTTCTATCAAGTTGGAGAAATCTTCTTCTTTTCTGTTTTTAAATTTCCGTGTTCGGAAATTTGATTAATCAAGAAAGAAAGAAAGAGAAGAAAAGAAAGCACATTTGCAATTTTATCAGTACAGCTATACGCCTCTTTACAAAATAATACAATACTAATCCTTCCATCCGTGCAAATATGTGATTCAAAAAGTTAATGGAGCTTGACCATTGATATCAAAATCGACCATAGTTTTTGCTTTCCTTCCCTTGTTCCAACTAAGTTTGCCCATTTAACAATTAGGGTATTGCTCAATACTTTGTTTAACTCAATGATCTACAACGAGTGAAGTGAACTGAACTGAGTTCCAGAGAAATGCAATTTTTGTGGGCATAAGAGATCATTGATTTCCTCTAACGGTAACCTCTGGGCCAAACTCCTTGCTACTTCATCCACACTTTTCTTTTAAATGCTACTTAAACAGGACACTTTTAGTCTGGAGGGGGGGGAAGAGTCGCAGGATTTCAATCCATAACATGTTCACCATCCTGACGGGTGGCCTTCGCCAGGCTTATTCTGAAAATGGCAAATTGAAGCAAATGAGCAGTGTGTGTGTGTGTGTGTGTGTGTGTGTGTGTGTGTGTGTGTGTGTATTTTAAGCAGGAAGCTGGTGCGGCACAAAATTAGGGAT
This sequence comes from Zootoca vivipara, assembly GCF_965207765.1. Lineage (NCBI taxonomy): Eukaryota > Metazoa > Chordata > Lepidosauria > Squamata > Lacertidae > Zootoca > Zootoca vivipara. The sequence continues at coordinate 92,894,242 of NC_142587.1, forward strand.
TAGGGAATAGCAGATCTGTCAGTTCTGATGACTCTCATTTCCTTACTTCCTCGGTTTGAGGTTCAGTTCACCACATTTCTACATCAGTTTGCGATTTGTTTGTTTTTTAAGTCCTCATAAAAAAATGCATTTCAGTGCAAAGATCTCTTAATATGTAAACGTTTGCATGTGATTTTGCCTAATGCACTCAGTTTTGCAATGCAGTTTCGCCTAAAGGAATGCATTATTAAATGCTGTTTTTCACTAAAACATGCATTTCTATGCACCCTTTACCCCAGTACATGCAAAAGCCAAAGAATAGCCGTGTTTCAATTTCCGTATTGTTTTCAAAAGTGGGCTTAGGTAGGTTCGCCTTTAAAGGTGAGCCTAATCCTTCGTTTCTCCGCCACCTCCCCTGCTCATAGCCTATTAGAAACAAGAGAATCATTCCTCCTGAAGACTGTGAACACCACCAGTTCCTCTAGACTGAGGCAGCCCTCTTATGAAGAAACCAAATTGATGGAGAAAAGAATAGGCTAAAACAAAAGGCCCAGTTGTGTTCAAAGAGGGGTAGGCAGAATTTGTCTGCCAAATGAAAGAACAGCTGAACATGAATAAGAAATGGAGATAATGAAGGGAAGAAACAATGACTGAAAGAAGATGTGGATTGGGACACATTGAAAATCCCACCCGAATGGCGCTGAAACTAACACCATTGTTCACAAGGTACTTGGTCCATTGTTTGCAACAGCTGCCTGGGAGAAACTGGGAGCCAGCTCCCCTTGCCTTTAGGGGGACCAAGAATGGATTACAAATCATTGTCCATTCATGTCGCCCAACCTGAGCCCTAGCAAAGGCATGCTGACATTTTAAAATTTTTATTGACTATATTTATATCCTGCCTTTCCCTTTTAAGTACACAGTTCATGAGGTCGCTTACGAAAAATGTAAATCTCACAGCATCATAATAAACACCATGATAAAACAGGAGAAAGGAAAAGCAACAAAAAGCAAGTGTTCAGAATCTTTTTTTGCTGGGGTCTGCGTGCATTTACTCAGGAAATGCTTTGGCAAGCATCGAAACCGCCTAGACACAAATTGGGAGTAAATGAATAGATTCATGTGTAAAGGACATTTTGAACACAGGGAGATGAGGGGTGGGGCCGGTGGGTGTGATCCCGCCCACTCAGTGTGTTTATTTCTACACTTTATTAATATGTGCGTACAGCTGATGTAAAATAGGACCAATGACAGTCTATAGTAAGAAAGACACTCCCAACGCCAGTAGAGTCTAAATTCAACAGCATCGAGTTTGCTCATGACCTGTAATTCATCAGTAGGGTGACCCAGCAACCCTGTGAGGGTTACACCAGCCCCTAGAAAAATGGGATCGTTGGAAAACGAGCGAGGTCCCAACTAAAGAAGAATGGCAAGCTGATGGAATATGTGCAGCTTCCTTTCATGTGAGAGCACGGTGCCCCAAAACACGTGGGATTGTGGCTGGATGCGTGGGTCATGTGACTTGCACAGGCACAGCCTGGAAGACACATGTCCCAGTTTTGCGCTGGGACCTGTTGGAGGGTTTGGTGGCACTGGAAAACGAGCGAGGTCCCAACCAAAGAAGAATGGCAACTTAAACTGATAGAATATGCAAAGCTTGCAGACTTAATATATAGAATAAGAGAACAAGAAGAACATACGTTTAGAGAAGATTGGAAAATGTTTATTGAATATATGGGGAAAAATTTGTGTACACTTGAAAACGTTGGCAGCATTAATGTTGGCAGCATCCAACAGTGTAAATAAGTTTTGATGGGTGTAATAACGGGATACAGAATGGTTCAGTTTACGTAAAATATGCAGGGATTTATGATATGCAAAATGAACCATGGAAAGAGAAGAAGGGAAGTCACTGATATTTTAAGGATGTTTAAATGAGTACTGTATTCTAAATGGTAAAACAGAGATTTATATATATATATCAGCCCTGAGTGCTCACTGGAAGGACAGATCGTGAAGCTGAGGCTCCAATACTTTGGCCACCTCATGAGAAGAGAAGACTCCCTGGAAAATACCCTGATGTTGGGAAAGATGGAGGGCACAAGGAGAAGGGGACGACAGAGGACAAGATGGTTGGACAGTGTTCTTGAAGCTACGAACATGAATCTGACCAAACTGCAGGAGGCAGTGGAAGACAGGAGTGCCTGGCATGCTCTGGTCCATGGGGTCACGAAGGGTCGGACACGACTAAACGACTAAACAACATATACATATATACACACACAGAGAGAGGTACCTCTACTTACGAATAACTCTACTTATGAATGTTTCTACTTACGAATGGAGCTCCGTCTGCCATCTTGGATGTGGTTTAGATAGGATTTTTTTCTACTTACGATTTTTTAGATAGGGTTGCTTCGACTTACAATTTTTTTTGACTTACGAATGTGCGTTCGGAACGCATTGAATTCGTAAGTAGAGGTACCACTGTGTGTGTGTGTGAATATATATATATATATATATATATATATATATATATATATATATATATGAAAAAAGAAAACAAAAACGGGCTCACCCTGTTTTGGGACAAAGGTATACCCTGTCCCATTAGGACTTCAAACGGGATGCCCTTTTTCCATATTCAAGCTCAACCGGCCCAAAATGGTGGTTGTATCACTGTTGGTGACATTGGAGCCCAGCCTGACATGAACAACAATAGAGAGAAGAGGGAAGGAGAGACCTCCTCTCCCTCCCTCCCTCCTCCTTCCTTCCCTCTCGCTGGTCCTCCTCCTCAGCCGCCGCCTGCCAGTCTAGCATGCTGCAGGTCTGTTGCCGCTTGGCCCCCTCTGCCACCCTGACCTGACCTCTCTTCCTCCCTCCTCCTCTGCGCTTGAGTGTCTTCTGATGCCATCCAGGGCAAGAAGCTAGAGCTGTGGCTCAAGTTGTTTGTGGGAGCTGTCCGTCTTCCCCTTCTCTACGTGAGGCAAGGGGGAAAACAGGGCCAGGGTCCTGATGTAGGCAGGATGGCGAATGCAGGGTACCGCACTTCTCCAAAAAACGAGGGGGGGGGATTTGGTGTCACGAGAGTGTGTGTGCACTGCGATCCCCACCCATGACTTGCCCCATATATTGCCCAACCAAAGGTGGCCACTTGGTCAGGAGCATCCCAGAACCTGATATTTGCAAGCCCAAACACGACACATTAAGCATTAACGGCAGTTGCTGAGAGCGTGCCATTCGAATATAAAGCACAAAGTCTAACATATGGGCAGATACGTCATTGGTTGGAAATTCAGGTTCTGCTGAATCGAAGGGACTATTCATTCTCACCGGCTCGGGGAGCTTGGATAGCGAAGGTGCTCTTGCCCACCTTTAGAGTCAAACCTGTAGACTTCAGGTGAGCCCTTGGAGTCTGGCACCTCTACTCATCAGTTACCATCTTCCTTTGAAACCTTATTGTTGATCACCCACTTCCTGCTTCCTTTTATACCCTGTTTCTACCCATTTCCTGTTTCCTCTTAAACTCCCCTCCTTCTTCTGCTGTTAAAGGGAATGTGGACGTCTCTTCCTAGAAATGGTGATGGCATTAATTTCTCAGTCTCCCTTCTGGTTCTGCTATAGCCCACAGTAGTGGAGGGAAACAATACCATCCCAGTGTTATCCCCCCCCCACAAAACTCCAGAGTTGTAAAAGGCTTCAGCTGCGGGCGCTGCCGCCGCTTGCTCACAGCAGCCGCTGGGGAGCTCACAGCGTCCCCTCCGTGGGCGGGAGGGTGCTGAGCTCTCCTTTTGGCTCACGCTGCTCCCACCTATGGAGGGGACGCTGTAAGCTCCTCAGCGAGCGAGCGGGCGGGCGGTGGTGGTGGTGGCAGCGCCCATAGCTGAAGGCTTCAGCTGCGGGCACTTGCCGCCGCTACCGCCACCGCTCGCTCGCTGCAGCAGCCGCTGAGGAGCTCGCGGCGTCCCCTCCATGGGCGGGAGGAGCGCGAGTCCGCGCCTTGGGAGGGTGGGGGTTGTGCGGGGCAAGCTCGCCAGTGCCCCCTCCATTTTCGCACCCTAGGCAATTGCCTAGTCCACCTAAATGGACGCACCGGCCCTGTAACCAACTGAGCTGTTGTTGTTGTTTAATCGTGTCTGACTCTTTGTGACCCCATGGATCAAAGCATGCCAGACACTCCTGTCTTCCACTGCCTCCTGCAGTTTGTTCAGACTCATGTTGGTGGCTTTGAGAACACTGTCCAACCATCTCGTCCTGTGTCGTCCCCTTCTCCTTGTGCCCTCCATCTTTCTCAACATCAGGGTCTTTCCCAGGGAGTCTTCTCTTCTCATGAGGTGGCCAAAGTAATGGAGCCTCAGCTTCACGATCTGTCCTTCCAGTGAGCCCTCAGGGCTGATTTCCTTAAAAATGGATAGGTTTGATCTTTTGCAGTCCATGGGACTCTCAAGAGTCTCCTCCAGCACCATACCGGTAATTCAAAAGCATCAATTCTTTGGCTAACTGGTCTTAAAAAGCCTTCCCTAGGTGTACCCATGAGTGCTTCACACATTATATTCCCCTCTGCCCAGATTGTTTGGAGGCAGATGTCCCTCTTCGTCTTGTAGTTCAGCTGCAAAATAATTTAACAACCCTGATTCTAAATGAAATGGAAATTTTCCTCCGGCTCCGGGGGGGAAAAAAAGACAAAAGACAAAGTCCCCCAAGAAATATTGGAAATATTTACATCTGAAAATGGAAAACACTGAAGGAGAGTGCACATCTGCTTTTGAATAATCGCAAATCCTCCAAGCAGTGTTCAAAGAGACTGTCAAAATAATTAGCATACTAACGACCACACCGGGTAACAAATGGATTTCTAGGGTAAGTAATTGGCAGGTGGAAGGATTGGAGCATTTTACCCCAGTGGGAAATTGGTTCGGTTTTATTCTTCTGGTTTACCCTTTCAAGAAGAGGGCTTCATTTACATCTTTAGCTTCGTCAAGGCAAGAAGACAGCTAGTCAAGATCACTAATGGCCTGGTCCAGGCAGGGAGAGCAGCATGTGGAAGTAGACCTATGCACAGAGTGCGCAGCTACCAGCAGGGGACGATGTATGTGGTGCATTTGCGGTATTCAAAAATATGGCACCCCCCCCTTCAGTTTGAAGTGGTATGGTCCAGAACGATGCTATCACATGATCAGACCAAGTGCTGTACTAATGCATGGCTACTACTGAAAATGGAAGCTACGTAGCTCCCCTTCTAAAACACCCAAGGACCGCATTGCCTTCTGGGCAGTCTTTGAAAGGCCACTGTCATTGAAGCAGAGGAGTGGGGGGAGGCACCAGCTGGGGAACCCCCAGAGGAACTCCCAGTGGAATGAAGCTCAGAGCCAGGGAATTGGTGGTGGGACGATGGTGAGTGGTCAGAGGGAGAAGTGGGAGCAGACTGGGAGGAGGAGGTGTCGGAAGCAGAAGAGGCAACAGGGTTTAGTGAGCGGGAAGAGGTTGTGGCAGAGAGCAGTCAAGAAGCAGAGGCAGAAGCAGAGGCTGGAGAGAACAGGGACCAAGAGGTAGAGACGAAGCAGGCAGCTGAAGAAGCCAGGGAATCTCACTCTCTTGCTGTGACCAGCTCTCCTCCCCCTTGGTCTCCTAGAACATGGAGAGAAATGAAGAGGGGGAGCAAAGAGAGACAAGGCGGAGGAGCTCAGGACCTGGGGGAGTCTTAGAGAGTGGAGGGAAGGCAGAGTGAGAAAGACCAGCCTGCAGTTCTGACCTATCAGGGGCATTTAAGGATTAAGCAGACTTTCTCCCCTTGCTTTTGACAACATTGGTTTTATCTACAAAGTGATATGAAGTGAGCCGTTTCCCAGCAGAATATGCCGGGATGTAGCTGCAAAGATGCACTGCAAGGCAGCGAGCCTGTGTTATCAGTGTTTTGTCTCAGTTGTCCAAGTTATCTTAATGGTCTTTGCTACGATCAAAGTTATGCAAACACACAAAATCAAAAATACTAACTCCTTCCACTGCTCTCATCTTTCTTAAAAGGATGAGACCTCCGGGTACAGGGCGGTATATCAATTCAAATAATAATAATAATAATAATAATAATAATAATAATAATAATAATAATAAATGTAGTTCTGAGAGCAAAGCTACTTTGGAAAGCTTTCCAAGTCCACCATAAAACACTTTTATAAAATAAATAAATGAAATACAATATTTATGAATTATAACTTACGAAATCATGCCATTGAAATGAAGCACCTCGTGGGGCTTAATTCTTTGATATGCATTAGATGTGTAATATATGCAATTAGATGTATGTATTCAGTAGGGTGCATTCAGTGAACTAGGGGGACTAGGCAAGTGCCCTAAATGTTTCCCTGGTGCCTCAAAGTCCAAGAGGCTTTTGCTCAATTTAGGAAAGGAAGTGCGATGTTCATGTGCCGGATGACTCAAATGACACACCCCCCCCACCCTCACAAGCTGTCGCCTATGGCCCTAGCTATTCCCCTATGAAAAATTTCACCGCATGCCACTGTATGTATTAGATGTATAATATATCCAATTTGTCAACAGTGTGATGCAGCAGGCGAAAAAAAGCTAATGCAGTTCTAGGCTGCATCAACAGAAGTCTGGTGTCCAGATCAAGGGGAGTAATACTCCCACTCTATTTTGCATCTGTCAGACCACACTTGGAATACTGTGTCCAGTTCTTGCCGCCACAATTTAAGAAGGATGTTGACAAGCTGGAAGGTGTGCAGAGGAGGGCGATCAATATGATCAAGAGTCTGGAAACCAAGCCTTATGAGGAACGGTTGAAGGAAGTGGCAGGGCCGTCTTACCCATAGGCGCTAGGGGTGCAGGGCACCTGGGCGCCAGGCTCTCGGGGCACCAGGGCCTGAGAGTTAAATCTGGGGAAGAGACTGCTGTGGGCGGCTCTGCATCATGAGTTTGGGGGGGGCGACTGAGCCAGCAAGACACTGAGGCGGTCGGCTGACTCCGCCCTCCTTGTGCTTAGGACTGGGCAACCTGGGGGGGAGGGGGGGCCGGGCAGATCTTTGCACCCCGGCACCGCATGTGCTTAAGACAGCCCTGGGAATTGGGTGTGTTTAGCCTGGGTGTGTTTAGGGCACAAGGAGAAGGGGACAACAGGGGATGAGATGGTTGGACAGTGTTCTCTAAGCTACGAACATGAGTTTGACCAAACTGCGGGAGGCAGTGGAAGACAGGAGTGCCTGGCGTGCTCTGGTCCATGGGGTCACGAAGAATCGGACACGACTAAACGACTAAACAACAAGCCTGGATAAGAGGAGACTGAGAGGGGATATGATAGCCTTCAAATAGCTTAAGGCTATCACATGGAAGAGGGAATAAGCTTATTTTCTCTTGCTCGGGAGGGTAGGACTTGAACCATAATAATAATAATAATAATAATAATAATAATAATAATAATAATAATAATAAATAATATTTATACCCCGCCCATCTGGCTGGGTTTTCCCAGCCACTCTGGGTAGCTTACAACAGAAAAATGAACTCTAGGGAAGCAGAGATTCAGAATCAAATCCCCACTCAGTCATTAAGCTCCCTGGGTGACCTTGAACCTACCTTTCTCGTCAAGCCTGGTCTACCTTACAAGGTTGTTGTAGGTATAAAATGAGCACATGGCAGAACCATGTAAGTCATGCTGAGTTCTATGGAGAGCAGACTAGATTTTTTTTTAAAAAAGGTAATAAATAAACACAGGTGGAATTGTGCAGCTTCAAACATTAGATGCTTCAGACCGCTAATCCCATTTTATTTTATTTTTGAAAGCCCTCTGCCTTATGATTCATTTATACGGGAATTGTATTCCCATTATTCATCTTTTATCATGGTATAATTATGGTGAGTTTTAAAAGAATATGTGTGTGTGTGTGTGTGTATAGTTCTTCCCTCTGCAAGTGGATGTAGAGATAAGAATCATCCATGCCTCCCATTTAAATTTCTCCTTGTAATGTTCAAAGTTTAATAGATGTGGAGATTGGCATCTAAATGAGATTGTAGGCGACCATGGAATTTTCATAAGTGACAGAGCTGGGAGGAAGCCGAGGAGGAGAATGGTTATGCATTGGGATTCTGTCCTTGTTCTCAATATCCTGGTTTGGACCAGAACCACCAGGCTCTGTGCTTACCCTCCAAGTCTTCTTCTACCAGCTGTTTTCTCTTGGGGTAGAGCTGCACAGCGGTACCTCGGAAGTCTAACGGAATCCGTCCCGGAAGTCCATTTGACTTCCAAAATGTTAAGAAACCAAGGCGCGGCTTCCGATTGGCTGCAGGAAGCTCCTGCAGCCAATCAGTAGCGCAGGAGCTGCATTGGATGTTTGGCTTCCAAAGAGCGTTCGCAAACCGGAACACTCACTTCCGGGTTTGCAGCATTTGGGAGCCAAAACATTCGACACAAGACCAGGGGTCCCCAAACTAAGGCCCATCGCCTTCTAAATCCGGCCCATGGACGGTCCAGGAATCAGCATGTTTTTACATGAGTATAATGTGTCCTTTTATTTAAAATGCATCTCTGGGTTATTTGTGGGGCATAGAAATTCATTCACCCCCCCCAAATATAGTCTGCCCCCCCAAGGTCTGAGGGACAGTGGACCAGCCACCTGCTGAAAAAGTTTGCTGACTCCTGCGCAAGACGTTCGGGATCCAAGATACGACTGTACTTCATACCTGAACTGGTTTAATCGTCATTTCATCTCCCTGGGAATGTAATTTGTTGAGGGTAAATCTGTACATCTAGGGATCTTTAATGAAAGCCCCGTGTGCACCATACATTTCAAACCGTACCATACCACTTTATATAGTCATGGCTTCCACCAAAGAATCCTGGGAACTGTAGTTTTATCAAGGATTCTGGGAGTTTTTAGGAGACCTCTGTCCCCCTCACAGAGCTATCATTCTCAGAGTGAAATAAAAAAATTCCTTCAGTAGCACCTTAAACACCAACTAAGTTTTTATTTTGGTATGAGCTTTCGTGTGCATGCACACTTCTTCAGATACACTTGAAACAGAAGAGTCAGACCCTTATGTATATACAGAGGGTGGGGAGTGGGAATGGGTGATGGGCTGATGGGAGTGGTAAACTTGTAGATGGCTGTTAATGACTGCTGATGACTGCAATTGGTCCTGCGGGGAAAAAGCAAGGGCTGAGGCGCTAAAGAAAGCTAGATCAGGCATAATGAGATAAGAATCCAATGTCTTTGTTCATCCCAGGTGGCTCCATGGTTTTAAGCTTGGTAATGAGTTCCAATTCAGAAACTTCTCTTTCCAGTCTGTTCCTGAAATTCTCAGTGGTTTAGCAACCAATCCCTCTTCCCAGAGACCTCTGAGAATTATAGCTCTCTCAGCCAATGGCCAGGGGATGATGGGAGTTGTAGTTCAATAGCTTTAGGGGAACCAAGGTCGGATAACTTTGCCGTACAAACCCAACTCTGCTCTCCAAATCCTAAATGGCTTGGGGCCCAAGTACCTGGCAGTCCTCATCCCCCAATGCAAGCTGGCCCCTTGTGTTGAGATCAGCTAGAGAGGTCTTGCTCGTGGGGCCACGAATTGGGGTGGCTTGGTGGGTGGTGATGGAGGCAGGGCCTTCTCTGTGGTAGCTCCCAGGCTTTGGAACTCTCTCTCTCTGGGGAATTGAATACCCTCCAAGTGCCCTGATTTTCCAGGGACAGTTCCAGAATTTAAGCGGAGGCTTGACAGGCATATGTCAAGAATGCTTTGATGGTGTTTCCTGCTTGGCAGGGGGTTGGACTGGATGGCCCTTGTGGTCTCTTCCAACTATGATTCTATGATTCTAATTCTTGGAGAGTGGGTAAGGAGGAGGAAAGGCTGTCATTACTGCATGATGAGGCCTGGGTGGGGAAAAAAGGGGGAATGGAGTGCAAGGGGTCTTTATATTTCTTTTTCTTTTAAATGCTTTCTGTGTCTGCGTCTAATTTATGGGGTGTGTGTGTGTTTTTCTTTTTGTAAAGCTACCAAGGAATAAAATAAAATAAAATCAGGATTAAGCGGTGTTCTCAGGACAGTGGAAGGCTTGTGTGCTGTGTCTTGTTGGTGCGGGGGGAGGGGAGGACAAAAAATGGGAGGGGGTCGAGGAGGGTCAGTTGGGGCCAGGAACGAGAAATGTCCCTGTTTTCATCTGAAGAACGATGGAGGTTTTTTTTTAAAAAAAATTATGCTTTTATGTTGTGAACTGCCCTGAGATCTATGCGGATAGGGTGGTATGCAAATTCAATAAATAATAAATAATTATAATTATCCCAAGGGCAGCTGAAGACTTATATATATTCATCTGAGCCTTTGGGAATTACTTGCTCAGTGATCCAAAAGTTCTATGTGTGGGGCTGCGGTGTTAAAAAGATTGTTTCTTGATTTTATACGGTGTTGTAAATTTAATTCTGTGCTGTCAGTGTTTAATTGTTCTTGTTGACGATTTCATTATGCTGCATACGGCTCTGGTTTCCCAATTAGGTGAAAAAGTGACAATAATTTTTAAAAATCCAAATAAATAAATTTCCCCCTACCTCCTTTGATTCTGGGGTGCTGTAGCCTCGTCAGCACTGGGGCCTGATCCTGACAGTCTCTTGATTTTCCTGCCATGATCCTGTAGTGAATGGAGAACAGACACTCTCACAACGCCTTATAAATAAATGAAGTTTCCGGGTGATTTGGAGGCAATGAGTAGCAACTAGACTATCTTTTTTTTTATCACTGCCTTCAGCTTTCTGCTCTATGTTTGTTACACTGGTGCATTGTATCTTGTTCCTATTAAGACTGTACTAGTCATACATTGCAGGG